>NC_050489.2:1271082-1571082 GCF_012460135.2 Molothrus ater | reverse complement strand
AGCCAGACAGGAGCACCCCACACCCCCTCCCAACAAGAGTGGGGTGGGATCCTTTCTCAGGTGTAAACCTTGGGAAGGACCTTTGCTAACCAGCCCCTGTCTTCCCTTTCCTCAGCCAAACAGTCAGCTGCAGATAAACATGGTGAGGAAGCTGATAGAGAAGGCTGCTCTGGAGCTGCAGGAACAGCTCACATCCCAGCCCCCGAAGAGCAGATTCCCTGACAGGGAGCTGTGCCAGAGCCTTGTCAAGTGAGTAGGGACTCCCATCTCCAGGTGCCCCAGGGGAACACCCAGCCATGTCCTCTTCTCCTGAGAGCTCCTTGGGTCTGCAGAGCTGGGAACAGAAAGGCTCTGGTGGCTGTGACACACTGCCTGTGAGCAGTGGAGTGTCCTCCCTTCCCCAGCACCACGCTGAGCTTTGGACTGCTCAGCTCCCCACAGCTGTGGGGTTCTGTCCCTAGAGCTGGGGGACCCAGTGCAGGTCTTCAAGCCCTTCCAGACAGCATAGACTCTGTCCCTGCTGCCTAGCTCTGAAAGAGACAGCTCCCAGCTGAAGTCTTGCTTCCAACTAACAGCTGTGCAGCTGTGACACTGAACAAAAGGAGAAGGGAACTGCACATGTCAGCAAACCCTTTAAAACCCAAAATCAGATGGCTTGAACCCTGGTGGGGTGGCAGGGCTTATCTAGGTAACTTGCTCCATCCCTTTGCACCATCATGATGCAGCACAAGCATGGGAGCTTCAATTCAGGAAGAAGATGCTCTGCAGAACAGATCATGTGATCTGGTTGCAGAGCAATGAAGATTTCCTGTGCAGGCAAATCTTGTTCCTAGAACCCAAAGCAATTTCAGGCTCAGGCTGTACACCAGGCTAAGCAGTTTCATTGAGACCAGTGGAGACTTAGTATACTCACTTACACTGGGTTTTCATGGCAGAGGAGCTGTGGCCAGTGTCCATTTTAAACTTATTTTCAGGTACCATTAGTAGCTGAAAAAACCTAGGACCTGCACTCCTCCTGACTTCCCAAAGTCATTGCCAGGTGGTCAGGCCATGGGTTTCATGGCTTGAGCTGAGTTTTTACAGCAGTGAATAAAGAAATAGCCACTGTATTTGTATCCTCCATCCACCTGGATGTGTAGCCAGGCTGTGGTTTAAGGACTGTCCTTAATCTTCCTTGCAGAGTTGAGCTGCCCGAGTATGTCCTGGACATGGGCACTGTCCGGAAGGGTTTCACTGAGAGAAGCACTCTGGAGATCACCAACCATGGGCAGATCCCAGTGTCTTTCCAGGTCAATGTATCTGTCCTGGAGGACACAGGTAAGCAGTGCTGGAGACACTTCCTGTGGCCTTGAAGGAGGTGTCTCAGACAGATTAGCTTAAGCCATTGAACTTGGGGAGGTTTCTGAGCTTTTTCTTCTCAGTGCCCCTGCTGGGAGCTTTAGGGGCAGAGCTCTCCTGGCCAGCCACGCCCAGGGACCTGGCCTGCCTGTGACTGCCCTAGTGCTCCTGTGTAGAGGCCAGATGGGCTCATCGCCCTGGTCACCTCTCAGCATATTCTGCCCTTGGCTCCCACGGGCATCAAGTTTCTTTGGGCACTCTGTGGGCTTACTTTGCCAACCAGTGGGATCTGCTGTATTTTTGAAGTGCTTTGTTTGGAGTTCACACTGTCACAGAACTTACATTCAGCCTTTATTGAGGAAACAGCCTGTGAGATCCTCTGGTGGATCAAAAGAGGTTTCCAAAAGAGGCCTTGAGGCAAGGCTCCCCTTCCATTCCACAGTGGCTCACTGTGTCTGAGGGGTGTTCAGGTGCACTCTTAAGTTTTTGTCCAGGTCACAGCACGGCGTGGGGCTTTTGCCAGACCTCTCAGCCAGGACACCTGTAAGGCCTTAATGTGCTTATGACACATTTTGTATTTCTGGTGTATCTCAGCTGCTTTGTGTTCATCTCTTCAAGGTTTCAGCGTGGACCTGGACCAGGTGGAGGGCCTGCCCCACAGCTACATCAAGAAATTTGACGTGCGCTTTGAAAGCGCGCGGCGGCCACGGGGTGACGTGGATGTGCTGCTGCCCATAGAGGTACCACAGCTCCTGGGGCAGGCAGCAGGCTGGGCACAGCAGCAGATGTCACCTGCATGCTCCACTGAATTCTCTGTCCTTCTCCAGGTGACAAAAGGCCCCACATATAACATCCGTCTTCATGCCAATGTGTCTGAACTGTCAATTGAACTTTCCAAGAACACTCTGCACTACTCTGCTGTCGTGGTTGGGCAGTGCAAGGTTGAGACAATCCATCTCTACAACTGGTTCCGAGTACCCTGCAGATGGTCCGTAAAGCCTGTTCAGAAGGTAAAGCACAGGCAACATTGAACACGGAACTTGGTTGGGTTTTCTTTGTGACTCTTGCTCTTTCTGTTCCTGTGGCTGCCTGAGCACTTGGGTCTACAGCGTGTTTGAGGAAGCTTCTGAGGGTCTAGATCAAGGCTGGTTTGCCTGGACCTGTTCCATTAGCTGATGCTTTGCTTTGCTGCCATCTTCACCCATTCCTCTTCCTCCTCTGAGGACAGTAGTTCCCTATCTGCCTGCCCTGTCTCCAGGGCTTCCCTCCTGCTGTAGGCTATGGGGCCCACACTTGGTTTGGCTGTGGGTGCTCTCAGCACCGTGTCAGTGTCTCAGAGCACGAGGAGACCTCACACAATTGGTTTCTGTGCCCAGAGCAATCAGTGCAAATACATGACACCAGCCGTACATCAGAAGCAGCAGGCGCTGGAGGATGAGCCCTGTCCCTTTGAAGTGAAGCCCCCCAGAGGAACTCTTGGTGCAGGAAGGTGCCAGAATCTGCAAATCAAATTTACACCCAAGGAAGAGGTGAGATTGGCGGGTGTCAGCCCAGGAGGCTGTCAGGGCTGTCTGGAAATGAGGGCCTGGTGCAGAGAGTGTGGTAGGAGCTCTGCCTTCACAGGGAGCTTTCTGCAAGCCCCATACTCTGCGTGGCTCAGTTCACCCCACAGAGCACTCGTGTGAGATGTGCTTTGAAATGCCCACAGGGAGCTTGCACAGAGAGCACCAGGGCTCTGAGGCTGCCTCTTGGCACATGGGGGGGATGTGCCCAACTCCCCTCAGCCTCCCCCTTGCCTGGCTGTATTTGCAGCTGTGACACTCAGTGCAGAGCAGCTGCCCACTCACAGAGGATAATCCTGGAATGGCTCATCCTGCTGCAGGACTGACAGACCAAACAGCCACCACCCACCTTCCTGGGCACGGCAGGACGGTCACCTGTAGTGGGGTGCTGCCAGCAGTCCCTGGGGCTCTGGCCTGCCTGCACATTCCTGTGCAGCTGGGGATTCAGCTTAAAGGACAAAGCATTCCCAAAAGTGGTTTGCCTGTGGCTGCTGGGTCTCAGAAACTGGCAGCGTGTACCAGCATGGCCACAAGTGCTTCTGTGCCCACACACAGTCCCAGGGATCTTTTAATTGCTCAAGAAATGTAACCATCCTGTGTCTGGCTTGGACCAGAGCCAAACACTAAGCAGAGAAGATGACCCTTTGTTGTAGTGTGTTTTGTTAAGTTATTAGGTTGGTTTATTCCAATCCCCTTCTGTCTGAAAATGGTTCTGCCCCAGTTCTCCCTTCCCGCCTTTGGAGCTGTCTGTCTTCCTGGCTCCACCCCAGCCAACAATGTATCCCCTAAACTCCGCCCTGGTTTCCCTGGAAACCCCTGTATCTTTTCTTCTGATCCCTCCCCGGTACCCCGCCAATCACTCTCACTCCCCACCCTTACTGCTAGAATGTTCCAGCAGGGGAGTTCGATGGTTGGCTGAGGAACCGGGGCCCCTCCCCAGAATGTTTCCTGTTGGTGTTGCCCACGTGTCAATCCCTTGGACCCCACTCCCCACTGCACCCCCATTGGCCCAAGGCCTGGCACCTCCCTACCCTTAAAGCCTGTTGTCAGGCCCCCCCCCCCCCCCCCCCCGTCTTCTCCTGTCGGTCCCTCCGGGGCTCATTAGAGCCTGGATTAAGCCACAGTTGGAGTCCGCCCTCTTCTTTCCGCTGGTTGCAGCCTTTACTGGACTCCGTCCTGCACAAGGTGTGCCTACAGCCGCAAGCTGGGCACTGCCTTAGGCGCTATCCCGAAGCCAGCTCTCGGGAAAAGTGCCCCCTCGTGCTGCTGGCAGTGCTGGAGCCAGCCGGACGCTGACAATTGAGAGCCACTGCTGCAACCCTTATTTCTGGCCAGCAAGAGCTCATTTGCCTCTCCTGGAGCTGGCATTTGCCTGATGCAGCAGTGCCAGTGTCTGGACACTGTAGCCTCGAGGGCCCTTCCCAGAAGCATTGCACTCCTGCATGACTAGGTGAAAATGTGTGACAGTCCATTGTACATACATCCATCTGATTCCCAAATACCCAGTTACAGTGCACACCAGCATTCATCCCAGTTACTCAGACCCAGACTACTACAGATGCTCTAGTCCCTAGCATAAGTAAATATCTGGTTTCCATTTACCTTGGAGAGACTGATAACACCCCAGCCTTGGGGCAAGCATTGTTGTATTTGGGGTCCTGTCACCTGGGACTTCATGGATGAGTTTTCTGCACTTTCCTCTTTTCAGAGGTCTTACGAGAATGAGCTGGAGTTTATAATTCGTGGGAGCAGCAGTCGCTTAAAGCTGCACCTCTCAGGACAAGGTCTGGAGCCACGGTTGGAGTTCAGACCCCCAGCACTAAAGATGGGATGGATGCTGGTGGACAGCAATGGGGTGGAAGCCACAGTGGTGGTGAAGAACCCGTGCAAATTTCCCATTGAGTTTTACGCCCTGGACTTTGATGAGCAGTACCTTGAGAAGGAGAAGGTGAGAAGGCAGGTCTGGTCCCCATGGACACGCTGCCCAAGCTTCACAGCACTCCAGGATTCCCAGGCTTGTGCCAGGGAGATGGAGGCAATCCCCAGGGTAAAGCCAACTCTGCTGACATGCTGTGGGAGGACCTAAACTAAATAGTTTGTGTTGTTGGGAGGAAGGGAGGAGCCAGAAAATAGGTTTATTGAGTCTGTGTGAGGAAAGGCAAGAAAAGGAATCTTGTGTATGGTTTCTCTTCCCTCCACACACAGATCCTGCGGATGGCAGTGAGGTCTGAGGACCATGAAGCACAGAAGAGGCTGAAGGCAGAGCTCAAGGCCAGGGCTGAGGCTGAAGCCAAGGCCATGGGCAAGGCAGCAGCAGGTCAGAAAAACAGTGAGGGTTTGCCAGTGTCCCTGTTTGGACTGTGGTCAGAGCAGGGAGTCCAGCCCATGCACCCTGAACTCTCTGTCACCTTGCTCTCCAGGGAAAGCCCATGCTTTTAACAGCTGCCTGTTCCCCAGCTTGGTGGAGCAACTCTTGGCTGAAGGGCTGTAGCATCCTCTTCCAACCTGGGTGTAGCCAAAGCAAGTTCCTGCCACAGACTGGGGAAAAAATCAGGATATTCCCTTGTCTCCCTTAGCCACAAAGACTAGGGCTGGATGAGTTCCTCAGCCAGTAGGACCAGGTCTAATATCACTGGCTCTTTTATATTTGACCCTTCCTAGCAACAAAAGAACAAGCTCATGTTGCTTTCACCAAGTCTCCTTTCCTGGGATCTGAGGAGATGGGGAGGATGATGAGGATCAAAGGTAGGCAGGAGGCTGACTTTTCCCCCTGGTTTTGCACTGCAGCACATCACAGGACTGTCCTGTTCAATCCCGAGTCCCTGCTGAAAGAGACTGGGAGTCACCGAGGGATGGTTGTCATCGTCCATGGGCCACCCCAGGCAGGTACGTGAGCTGCAGCCCAGGGCTGTGGGGAGAGGGACAAGCAGGAGGAGCACATCCTGGTGGGCCATGGTGCTTAAGGCAAAGTCCTCAGCTGAACGGGAGGTGGAGATGATCCTCTTGGCTCTGGAATTCAGAGCTCGTACCCACGCTGCAGCTGCCTCCCTCATGGCCTCCCCTGGAGGGACACCTGCTTTCCCACTGTCCTTTTAACCTTTAAATCTTGTTGGAGGTTTTTCCAGGGCCTGTCCCTGCAATGCCTCCTGTGCCAGCGTCACCAAGCAGCCCTCCTCTCTCTCTCAGGAAAGACAGAGATAGCAGCAGGCCTGTGTCAGTATTACAACGCTGCTTACGTGTCCATTGACACCGTGGTGAAAGAGGCCATGGCCAAGGACGGGAGCCCAGCGGGGCTCCGTGCCCGGGAGCTCTGCACCCAGGCTGCCATGGAGCAAAAAGGTAAACACAAAAGTGATGCTGGTAAGGAGAAATGCTAGAGCCAGTGCTTGAGAAACCCACCACGACTGTCCACGTCTGCTTACTCAGAGCAGCAGTTTTCCAGTCCTTGTGTCTCTCAGGGAACATGGCTGAAGTGTGTCTCTGGCTTGTTTAAAAAAAAATACTTTTAAGGGCTCAGTCAGGGGTTCTTTTATAGCCCCCTTTTCTGCTATTCTTGGAACATGTTTGTTTTTCTAGGAGTGTTGAAGCATGCCTGTCTCCCAAATATTTTCTATTTCCTCAAAGCTGAATTGAGCTTGCTCCTCATGGGCAGCAGGCAGAACTGCTGCCCACCTGAACAAGGAAAAAGCCTTCTGAAGTGACTCATTAAGCACAGGAGGGCTGACTATGAGTGTAACCTTGCAAACAAGAGGAAGGGAAGGACAGCCTCCCAGAGGAATTTCCAATGAGAGACATGGTCCAGATGAGCTCTTTTCTCCAGAGAGTTACCTATGGCCACTGTCAGGTTACACAGAGACATTTATGAAACTTCCTGGGCAGTTGGTGCCCTGAGCACTGCAGGGTGAGGCCAGACCTGGTTCAGTGCAGGGGAAAGTTTTGCATTGTTCAGTTTTGAACCTGGCTGGGTTGGGAGCTGGTGGAAGGAAGAAGAGTCTGAGTCCCGTCTGGGGTTTTCCCACAAGGAGGATTTAGCTTCAGTGGAGACAAATGATGCAAGTGGGGCAGGCTGCAGGTCTCCACATGAGAATGCAGGATGGGTGCATGGAGCGGCGGCCGGGAGATAGAAAACGCCCAGGCTAGAGAAACAGTGTCCAGCCAGCCTCCAGCCAGTCGGGCACTGCCTAGACGCGAAATCCAGGCCCTGTGCCCAAGCAGTGTTGTGCTTGAGGGCGAGTGGCCGCAGATGGGAAACTCCAATGCTGCAGGACACTGAAGAAAGGGCGACTCACTGCTTCTTGGGAAAGGAGGTTTATTGGAAGGGAAGGTGACGGGTCGGGGAGTTGAAGTCTGGAGCCCCGAGGCAGGCAAAACCTCAGGTTATAAAGGAAAATGGAGGGGTTTGAGGCAACAAATCAGAAGAGGGGTAGGGAGGGTACATTGGAGATAGACATTTGTGGGGAGCCAATAGGATACAGTTGCGGGTGGGGCCCTTGCCCCTGAACCAATCACCCGACACCCCAGCCAGAATCTTCTGGAAAAAGAGGCAGGGGTGCCGAGTGACAGGCAGGCAGCCAGGAGAGGGGAACAAACGAGATACATTGGGGAAACCATAGTAACGTGGGAGGGGCACAGAGGTTGACACGAAACTGGAACTTGGGCAAAACCACTAACATAACAATAAGGGGGGCAATTTAACATACATAAAAGACGAACCCCAACAGGTGCAGTGTATGGGAACAATGCTCCTGGAGGACAAATCTCTGGCTTGATCCTCAGGGGAACTGCTGAGCGAGCAGCATCACCTGCATGCACAGTTGTTAGGAGGGACATAGTGCTGGCTTTAAAATCAAGTATGGCATGCTTTTACCTGCTGGTAAGAGAAGCAGGCAAGGAGCTGCTTCTGGGAAACAGTGCTGCCAGTGCCCAGCAGACTGGGGAACAAGTGCCATGTTCCTTCCAGGGCCCAAGGTTGTGCCCATTGCAGTGAAAGGTGCCTGCTTGCTTTTCAAAGCCCCCCTGAACTGTCTGTCCCCTGTGCAGGTAAAAGGCCTCAGCTCACTGCTCACAGGAAGAATAAAGAAGCCTCTGGGGAAAAATTCAACAAGAAGTATGCCAAAGGCAAGAACCCTCCAGCACAAAAGAAGGAGCCAGACAACAGACCCAACATAAAGGACACCAAGGTAAACATGATCTGCCCTGGCTGATGCCTGGGACCTTTACATTGTCTTTGAGAAGAGCAGGGAGTGCTTACAGTGGAGGCTCTGTGCCAGCCAGGGCCTCCTGTGGGTCCATCGTGCCATGACTTGGGCTGGGAATGTGCTCTGGCAGACAGCTCCTCTGGTTCTCAGTGCTTTGCTGGCAAAGTGCAGTCCTGGCTAGTGTGGCTGCAGGCAGGGAGCAAAGTGCTGGGAGGCTGCACTGGGGCTTGCAAGCTCCGGTCTCTGCTGGCCAAGGGATGGGCCCTCCAGGACCATCCCCTGGAGCCCCCAGCCTGCACTGCTAGTCTGTTCTAGTCTCCACTAGTGAGGAACCCCAGCTCCAAGCCCAGCAGTGGGAGTTGTTCAGGGCTTTCCACCGTGGTTTCTTTTCCTTACAATGGTTCCCATTGCAGTTCACAGTTTCCACTGCTCCTGCGCCCCAGCAGCTGAACATCATCAGCAGTCATGGGGAAGAGCTGAACTGCTTGAGCTGTGTGCTGCCCGAGGAGCTGCTGGTGGACATCCTCAGTGAGAGGCTGAAGGTGTGTGGGGTGGGGGAAAAGGAGCCATTCCTGCTCTGCAGAGACAGGCACTGAACAACAAACTCAGAGAGGAGGAGGAGGTCTGTACATGCTGCTGGAGGATCCTGGACTGTGTGCAGGGAACCCTGGGGGAAGCTGCAGCTGCCCTTAGCTGGCAGAGCCTAGGGACAGGTCCCAGCTGCTCTTAGCTACTGCACTTGGAACAAGGATAGCTGGTGCCCTGGGACATCTGGGCTTAGTGTCCAGCTGCGAGCCCCGTGCGTGCAATGGCTGACTTACTCTTCCCTTTATTTGCAGCAGAAAGACTGCTCCAAGGGAGTGATCTTTGATGGCTTGGAGAGCCTCTTTACAAGCAGCCTGGAGTCTTCTCTGCTCTGTGTACTCAAAGCTGTCAAGAACCGGCGTCATATCTACATGGTGAACCTGCATCAGGATTATGCTTCTTGGAAAGCCAAGAACAAAGCTAAAAGAAAGAAGGAAGCAGAAAGAGAGAAGGAAGGTGAGATATCTTCTCTCAAATCTTCTCTCTCAATCTTATCTCAAGCCCTCAACCTTATCTCTGTGTATCTGGGTTTGCAGCAGAGCTTGTAAGAAATGTTTTTATTAATCTTTTTACCTTCTGCCTCAGTGTAAGCAGCACTCATCTCAGAGTTGCAGGAGGTCTGAGGTTCAAAGACCTCAGATGTTAGAGATGTTAATCTCTACCATTAAATCTTGGGCACAAGTGCCAGCTGCTGTAGCTCAGTGACAAACGACTGTCCTCAGCCTTGGTGCACTTAAGCCAGGCAAAGCCCAGGAACTCTCTGCTCGGCCATAGTTTGGGGGATTGTCTGAATTTTGGAGCAGGGATATGAGCTCCCCACTATCTCCTGGGATGATAGGCTGGGTGGGGAAAAGCTGTGAATCCCTGCAGCTGACCCAGAGCACCCAGCTCTGCTTGCAGTCACTCATTGTTTCTCCTCTGGTTTGTGCTAAAGAACTGCAGCAGGAAAAAGTTCTGCAGAGGAACACAGAACACATCTTGCAAATGGATGAGGATGAGTATGATGCCCTCCCTGAGGAGAAGAAAGCAGAAATGGATAAAATATTACAGGAAAGGAAGAGTACACAGACAGAGGGGTGAGTAAGCCTTCCATGGGTTACTGCTCAGAGTTTTGTCCCTGGAAGGTTTCCCTGCTCCAAGGACTTTGAGCTCAGAAGTATTTGATAGCAAAGGCCAGAAGCAACACAAGGATGGCCACTCTCTTAGCTCCCTGGCTCCCAAGAGAGGAAGGACCTTCTTCTGTTGAGACACAACATCTTCTCTCTTTGAGTGCTGAGCCCTCCCAGCTTAGCTGCTGCCTGCAGGGAGCTGGGCTCTGGGCTTGCCTTGGCACTGCCTGTAGAAGTCTCTTCAAGTCCACAATGTTGATTTGCACCTTCTTCATCATCTCCCTTCTTCACCAAAACAGTGAGATTGTGGTATGGGCAGGTGTGGGGCACAGACAAACCCTTGCTTTGGGTCCTGCTCCTGCCCCAGATGAAGTCCTTGCAGTGCTGATCTGCCAGGGTTCTCCTTATGCTGGGACAGCAGCCAGAAAAGCTCATGTCCTTTAGGCTCCCCTGCAGCTGCAGCAGTAGGCCAGCCCAGGAGAAGCTCAGCTCCAGCAAGGCAGCCCAGCTCAGGACTCACAGGAAAAGTGTGGAGCTGGGAGTGGAGGTGCTTGAAGCAAGCTCAGGACTCCTTTCAGGCCAGGCTGAAGTTGGTTTCATGGGGAGGAGACAGATGAGGCTGCTTCAAGTTGTTTCCATGGCAGATAGCACTTGGTCAGATAGTTTGCTTGGTCACAGCTGGGTTCCAGCAGGAAATCTGGCTGACAGGAGCCTGTCTTGCAGGAAAGGAGTTCCTGCAGCCTTTGCTTTCTGACTGATAGGATTATTCTCATTAAGGAGCAGGCTGTGCCCACAGAGAAGGGGGCTGAATGAGCTGAGTGAGAATTGTAGGAGAGATAAGCAGATGTCAGCAATCTGTGCTCTGCTTTAAACTGGGAAGTCAAGAGACAAAGATCATTTTCAGGCATCAGCACAAAGAGCTGGTGGATCAGCCTTTGGCAGTGGGCTGGAGGTGTCTGGCTGTGCCTTAAGAGGGAGGTTGTACAGTTGAGGCCTTACAATGGCAAGGCTTAGGTTTGGCTGGTCCTGGAGGTCCCCTTCCACCAATCCCCTCACTTGGGATGTTCCCAACCTCTGTGGGTTGAGGAAAATCCACAGAAATTAATTCTGCCATGGCCTCAGGATCAAGGAATGGAGTGCAGGGCCAGCCAGGACTAGCTGAGCCCAAGTTTCTGGTGGTGACTCTCAGCGATGTTTTCTATTTTGTTTGCTGAAGGGAGCTGAAGCAGCCGGCTCAAAAGCTTGAGGAGGAGGCAAAAGCCTTAGTGGAGGAAGAGAGGCAGAAGGAGGAAAAGAAGAATGTCTCCTTGGAGAGGCAGCCTGCAAAACCAGAGAAGGAAATCAAAGCCCCAGAGGAGAAGGACACCAAAGCCCCAGAGAAGGGGGCACCCAAACCCCCACAGAAGAGGGGAACCAAAGCCTCTGGGAGGGGGGAAACCAAAGTCCTGGAGGGCCCAGATGAGAACTTGATCCTAAGGTTTCAGATCTATGAGTCATCACAGCAGGACATCGCACAGGTTTTCTCCTACTGGGACCGGGTTCAGGGTACCGTGCAGTTACCTGTGATCCAAAAGGGAAACATGTCCCAGCCAGCAGCTGGAAACAAAGGTCAGAGGACCAGAAGGCCTTGGGAGAATGTGAAGAAGCAGCTTAAACCAAAACATGAAGGCCGAAGCAGTCTTCAGTCATCTCAGCCGGGGACACAAAGCAAAGTTGCAGAAGGAGCAGTCAGAGACAAGCATGTCGGGGTGCCGTGCTTGGACATCCAGGTCACAGATCCAAAGGCCATGATTGGGGAGATCCTGAGGGATGGGAAGCTGCCAACGGAAGAACAGGTAAAACCCTGCAAGGCTCAGATCCTGAGCTTGCTGTGGTTGTGGGCCCTGGAGCATTGTGTCCCTCCCAGGTGGTAATGTCACTGAGCCTTGTCCAGACCTCTGATGATGTTCCACAATGACTCTGTAGCATCTAGTGAATGGGGAGGTTATCACCATTCCTCAGATGGGCAGGAAGTGGGAGTGCTCTGTGTACAAGTATCCCATCTGTTCAGAGTCTCCAGAAATCAATATAAACGGTCCCAGGACAGGGCAGCTCATGGCCATTGTTTTCTTCAGCTGAGTCACTTGGGAGAGGCTTCTCTCCCGGTCCCGCTTGTTGCTCTTGCATCTGCTCTGGAGCCTGCTCACCCCACTGGGCATAGCAAAGCGCTTGTACTTCCTATAAGTCAAAAACCCCATTGCCGAAAGCTCGGTGCCTTTAAAGAAGGAGTTGTGAGGATGAAGGTGACAGAAGTATCAACAGGATTTTCTCTTCTGTTTAGCTGCTGAAAGATTTGGGACTGCATCCTGACAGCCCTCCCCTTCCCCCTGGTGCTGCGCTCTCCATAGTCGAGTACCCAGAGGAGAGGCTGGGCTCTGCAGAGCGTGTGGAGCCCTTCACCATTGTGGCACCAGGAGGTGCTGCCATGGGAGACAATCTGGTGGGTGCTCCAGTGGTGCTGGCACTGAAGGTGCCAGGGCAGGGACCAGGCTGGATGGGGGCATGGGGGACAGGCTGGATGGAAAGCGATCATTGTGGAGAGGTAGTGAAGATGTGATGGGGGGCCCCATGTCTGCAGGTCTCCTTTCTGTCAGGGATGGGACTCTGCTGGAAACAGAGCAGTTCTGTAAGACAAGAAGGAAAAAAATAACTTAAAACCATCAACTTCCTTTGAGGAGAGGGTCTTGCATAAGAAGGGGCATCCTAGGCAAAACAAGCACCAATAAGGAAAACCAAGCCCATGGGCAGGTGGACTTATGTATTTATTCTCTCTTCTGTTGGTGAACAAACCCCCATTTTACTCTCCAGGACGGGGATGTCTCAGGGCTCACCTCTCCCTCCCTTTTCTCTCTCTCCTTAGGCCAAGGCCCCAGATGCGAAGGGCAGTTCTGCTGAGAGGCGGCCAAAGACGGGTAAAGTGGTCAGCAGAGTCAGGTCTGCAAAGATCTCCACACAGAGAACAGAAAGTCCCCGGGATTCCTCTGCAACAAGATCCAGAAGTACTTTGAAAGTGCTGGAAAGACCCTCAACCCCTGCAGCATTCCTCAGGTGAGCCACAAAGAGGAGGTGATGCCTCTGCTTCTTGGTCTTCTTGCCAAACAAGGTCCATTGTCCCCAGCTCCACAGTGACCCCGTGCCAGTGCCTCCATGGGATGGCGAGACCATGGCACCCTCCTTGCTTCATTTGCTCCTCAGCAATGTCTGAAGCCTCCTCTTTATTTGCCAGGCTGAAACGGTACCGGTGGAAAGTGCCTGCCCAGGGTGAGGTGGAACTGAAGGTCCACTTCTTCGTCAAAAAGCCAGGGAAGTTTGAGCAGACGCTGAGGTTTGAGCTCGTGCTGTCCAAGCGCCAGTACGAGCTGCCCTGCTGTGGCACCGGCCTGTACCCCAGCATCAGCCAGAACCCTCGGTAAGGCTGGGCCCTGGCAGCCTCCCACAGCACAGCTGCCCCTGGACTCACAGCCAGGCCTGGGCAGATTGTGCTGCCTGAGGTGGCCCAACACCTTTTCCTGGGCTGGGAGCTGGGAAGGCAGATGGTACCTCAGCCACCAGGAAGGGTTATGGCTTTCTGATGACATTTCCTACTTGGAGCATCTCATAGCTCCTCCTTCTCCACTTTCTCTGCCCAGGCTGGTGTTTCCACACTGGAGGGAGACCATGGAGGAGGATGAAATCATCTTCAAGGAATATGTTGAGAGCACAAAGCAATTCCACTTTGGACCACTGGTGTGTGGGAAATCAAGAGAGTGGTATGTGCTCCCTGCTGGGCCTTGTACTTTTCTGGACATGCCTGGAGAGACATGCTGTCCTGGTGGCACAATCCAGGGCAGTCTCCAGCAGAGTCCTGGGAGAGACACAGGTTTGAAGGACCACAGATGTGAACTTGAACAGATAAGAGGCAAATGAGCCTTGGAGGAGCTGCTCTGCCTACCCAGTGGGTGCCTTGGTAGCTGCCTTGGTGGCCAGAGCCGCGTGCTGCCGCCAGTCCAAAGATGTTGGATGGCAACTCCTGCCCCCCACCACATCTCAGCTTCACCCCTTAGGAAATGAACTTTATGGTGGTTTTTGAAGTGCTTTGAGCTCTGCAGGTAGCCTGATCAAGCAATTATTCTGTAGATGGTTTTGTAAAACTTTCATTCATCTGTAATTATAACAAGATTTTATTATTGACCTGCAAATGGGTGTTGGGGGGAACATACAGCAGGAATTACATTTTCCTGTAATGGCATTGCATGCTCACTGCTGGATAAAATCTGCCTAAACATGTGGTCATTGAAGCTATTGTGTATTTCTACTTTTACTGTCACTAGTTTTTTTAATAGCATTAAAGTTCTTGTCTCCATAGGAACTCTGGAGGGTTCGGTCTATTTTGACAACCCAAGGAAATGACATTAAAATGGTTTAAAAAACCAGACGATCTTTAGCCAGGTTGATGGATGGTTTGGGATTTCTGTTTGCCTCTTTAACCCTTTCACTCCAAAGTTATTTCCACACCCGAGAGAAGGATCATTTGTTATCTCTTTGCATTCCTCTTGGGAATTGGTGCTTTATATTTCCTCTCAGACTTTGAGCTAATCCATGAAATCCAAAGCAGTTTCATGACTTTTATGAAAGAGATCAGCTAAACTCTTTTTCCAAAAGCCTTTCTTTATATGCTGCAGGGAAGGCACCCCAAGAAAGAAGGGGAAAGAACCCAGTGTGCCTGGTGTACTGTTATTTTTCTAGGCACCCTTGAATTTATGTTGTATTAAAAACTCTCAAAGTAGCCTGAGCATCATCAGGCTTCTGGGATGGAGGCACCAAGTCCAGGGGTTAGGCATCAAAGTACGGCAAGGATCCTTGCCATGCCTCTGACTGGGATCCATTTCCCTCACTTGTTTGTTTGTTAAGAGTGGGGTCTTCCAGCACCTCTTCCTCGGGTGCACACGGTGCTCTCCTTGGTGTGTGGCAAAGGCAACAGTCTGCTCTGCAGCCTTTTCCCCTTTTGTGGACAGGTACAAGGCGCAGAACTGTCCCAGCAACTCGGAGAATCTGACCATCCTCAACAACTCCCCCACGGATGCAGAGGTCCAGTTCTCCTTTGAGAATGATGGGGAAGAGACATTCCTTCTGAGCCCTCGCCGCATGACCCTGAAACCAAAGGAGAAGCGGGTAGGAGAAGGGCAGGTAGAGCAGGCACTGTAGAAGTGCCCAGGGGCTGCTCCTCCTGCTCACACTCAGAGCTCCTTTGATTTCTTCCTGTGGGGCCGTGTCCAGGAGCTGACCATTTGGGCATTCCCCACTCGCCCTGGCTTCCTGGAAGACAAACTCATCTGCAGCATTGGGAAGAACCCGGACCCAGTGGTCTTCAGCCTGTGCTGCCATGGGGTGGACATGAAGCTGGAGGTCAGCCCCCTGCAGCTGTCTTTTGACAAGCTGCTTCTGCACAGGTCAGTCATCCCACAAGCACTCCAAGACTGGTGACAAAGAGAAAACATTTGACTCTGGTTTCTGGGGCATGGATGGAGCTGCTCCGAGTTGCATTCAGTGGTGAGGCTGGTGTGACCATCCAGCAGCTGATGCCAAGTGCCTTCCTCTCTCTGCAGGACTGACAGCAGGGCCTTGGTCCTGAAAAACAACACCCTACTGCCCATGGCCTGGCAGCTCAGTGGCCTGGATGACCTTGCTGAGAACTTCTCCTTGTCACAAGATAATGGCATCCTTGATCCCTGCTCAGAGCTTGAAGTGACACTGCATTTCAAGGCTGAGCACATTGGCAACATTGAGAAGATCCTCCGACTAGAGGTGAGAGGAACTGTGCTCTGCCTGGCAGGGCAGGGCACAGTGAGCAGCCATGTGCTCCTAGGGACAGAGTCAGGAAGAGCTGCACCTGACAGACACAAGGGTGCTGTGACCCCAACTTCTGCCTCTACACAGCATTTGCCAGAACATGCAGTGCATCCAGATCCCCCCAGATAAGCAGACACTGCATCCTGAGCCTGTGCCACAACCACCTTGTCCTTTGAATGGTTGAAGGTTGAAGGTTGTTGTTTGGTGGTACAGACTGCAGCATGATCTCTACGTTCCTCCTGGACTTTCTCTGAAGCTCTTCCATAGTGCAACAAAATCTCCCCATGGGATTTTGTTCCCCTTCCCTCTGTTTAGGGGCTGCATTTCAGACAGGGTGCTAGGTGATCGGAGAGGGTTGTCAATGCCACCTGCTCTGAGACACCTCACACTTCTTGTGGTTGTTCTTACACTCCTGTGCCTCTCAAGGATGCTTTAGCAGCAGCATTCCCTGCTCTAGGAGTGCAGAGTTGGGCTGATAGGGTTTTTTACTGCAGCAGAATCCCACTGGGGCAGCCCATGAGAGGAAGAGGTTAGCAAAGCTTGGGAGTCCACCAATGCTTGTGAAGCCAGGGAGGCCATAGGGGAAGCAGCCAGAAGAGACAAGGACTTTCAGGCTGTCTACCAAAAGAATAATCTGAACAGTGTTTGTTTCTTGCTGCCTCAGGTTTCAGATACAGAAAACATCCTGGGGAATGTTCAGGCTGAAAACATCGAAATCTCTGCAGAGGTCTATGATGTTTCTCTGAGCATTGACATGCCTGAAGGTCAGTGGATGCCTCCCAAACAAAGCAGTCCAGGTGCACTGCATTACCTTGGGAGGTGGGCAACCAAAGCACTTGATGGGATGGGATGGGATGGGATGGGATGGGATGGGATGGGATGGGATGGGATGGGACGGGATGGGACGGGATGGGACGGGACAGCATGCAAGGAAGGCATGGATATGTAAAGCACATACTCTGCAAGCTGCGTGGAATAAAGCATTGTCAGGGCTCTGACAGCCTTAAGTCTATCCCTCCTGAACTTTGAAGTGTGCAGTTTCATATGCAGATTGGATCTGGGGGCTTTGAAACAACAGTGACGTGAACAGGCAGTTGGCAACGCCCACAGGCTCAGCACAGCATATAAAGTAATTGGATTTGTGCTTGGGAGCGAGGAAATGGAAGGCGAGCTCTTTAGCTACTAAGCCTGCAGATATTTTGAGTAAGAAGAGAAAGGGCAGACAAGTAGCTGGAAAACACTTTCAAGAATGAGATCTTGCTGAAAAGGGTTTTGTGCCGAGACCTCCATGTAGCTTGTGAGCTGGTGTATTCTGCAGCAGCTCACAAATACCGTGTTTGACCTCGCTCTGTGGGTGTTCTGCAGGTCCAGATGGAAGCTTGGAATTTGGAACCATTAATGTCCTGGATAACGTGAAGAAAATCCTGAGTCTACAGAACAAAGGGGTATACAACATTGAGTACAGGTGAGTCCTGCTGCCTGGTAGTGAGCATTTCCCAGGCCTTCATTCTCCCTCTGTCAATGGCTAGAACCTGTTTCCATGCTGGCTACCTCACGGTAAATACAAAACCTGGGGTCTCTGATCTCAATTATTTTACCAGAGAATTCAGCCACAAACCAGCAGTTCTTCACAGCTCAGCTGGAGCCCAAAGGAGAGCCCCAGAAATTTCAGCCACTGAAATGCTGAGATTCATTGCCTTTTTTTGGTGGTCACCTCCTTTCTCTTTCTGAGACTCTGTGAATGAGTGAATGAAAAATTTCAGTCTCAAGGTTTCTTGCAGTAATCTTGTGATTGTCTGCACTCTCTGTCAAGATCCAGGATTCCCTGAGCAGAACTGGACTCTCCCTTTTTTTTCTGGTCCTATGCAAAGTCCTGGCTGTGTTGGTGGCACCTGTACTTTTAACTGCAGAGATCTCCATTCCTTCCCTTTCTCTCCAGTTTCACACTGAAGGGTACAGGTCCCAGGATGCGAGACCCAGCATCCCACTTCACTGTTGAGCCTCAGTCGGGCGTGCTGATTGCCTCCCAGCCTGGTGAGAATGTTGAGATGCTCTTCCACCCCACGAGTGAAATCTTCCTCAAGAACAAACCCATCCTGTACTGCCAGGTGAGCTGCCTGGGCCGGGCTGCATTATCACATGGTGTTTTGGGAGTGTAAACAGGATAGATGTCTAATGGAAGGAGGGCTTTAACTGGAGAATCCTCTCTCCTACGTACACAAACAAAGTCTTTCAACACCATTTGTGAGGCTTGTTAAGGGGAGCTGAGAATCCGGCTGGCCTCTTTATTGTTTACCACCCCTTCCTGTGGACACAGGTGGCAGATGCCAGCCCAGGTCGAGGACGCCCGGCTGTCGCCAACATCCCAGTGAGGGTGTCGGCCGAAGCGGAGTACAGCAAGTACAGCATCGTGCCTGCCTCACCCACCGACTTCGGAGCCATGGTCATGGGCACCACGAAGACCAGGAGTGTTGTGGTGAAGAACATAGGCATGGCCGATTTCAAATTCTGCATCCGCCAAGCACCTAAGCTTGCATGTGCATTGGAAATCAAAAGGTATGAGAAGCCCTGCAGGACCCTTCCTGTCAGAGGAGGCAGCCCCACACAGCTGGTATGTGGCAGGCAGCCAGGAGACCTGGGCTATCGTCCATTTGCGTCCCTGGCTTGGAGAGAGGGAGCTAAAAAACACCTCAGTATCCCCATGTGTAGGACTAAGCTGGTGATAGAGCTGCTCAGTCCAGCAATGGGAGCTGCTGGCTGCTCTCTGGGAGCCATCAGGAGCAGGAAGGCTTTTCTCTGTGAGGAGGAAGGCCAGCTGTGGCCTTTGAGGCAGGGGAGCTGAGCATGACAGATACCTCTGCTTTCTCCCCTCAGTTCAAAGCAAGGGGAATCTGCTCCATCAGCTACAGAGCACTCGACAGGAAAGGAGTCAAGCTCCTTGACACAGGTGGGTGACTCCTGCTGCCCAGCAGTGCTGCTGCAGGGGATTGAGAAGATGCTGCTGTGCCCAGGCTGGGGCTCATCACCACAGGGTGGGACGTAGTCTGCAAGACCAGTATCTGCTCATTCCCACTGACAGTCCTTTAGCCTGGCTCTGACCTGGAGTTGTGGGGTCAACAGAGGGGAGCAGGTCCTGTGTTTGGTAGCTGCAAGCCAGCATAGGTCTGTGAACACCTCAGAAGCAAAACCATCCCCCACTGAACTCCCAGTCCACAGAGCTCAGACAACATTACTTGTTCTTCTTCTCAGTTCCCTACCTCTCTCCTATCATTTCTCAGAACTATTTCTGCTCTCTGGTGTTACCTCTGGAGGTTGAAGGATCAGAACTACCACCTTCATTCTTTAGATTCAAACTCCTTTCTCTCTGCCACTTGGGACAGGCTTGCAGCTCCTCTTGGTTTGTTGCTCTCAGCCTGGGGCTGCCTTTGGGCCATGAAGTCATCCTTCCCTGCCCTGGGACTGGGTGCTTGGGCCCAGCTGGAGGCCAGGGCAGGACGTACTCTTTGCTGGGGTGCTCAAGGCACAGCTATTAGCCATCAGCCTCTCCTGGAACTTTTTCTGCAGAGTCACCTCAATCTTGGCGTGTTCACGGTGTCCCCCTGCTGTGGCTCCATCCGTCCACGTGGCATGCAGGTGATCACAGTGGAATGCCTTGCAAGGCAGGAGGGGACATGTGAGGAGCATCTCTACATTGACATCATGGGCAGAGACCCCAAGGACAATCCCCACGGCATTCCCTTCACCCTGATGGCCGAGTCCTGCCTCCCAGGTACACACTGCCCACAGGGCCCTTGGTCACACCTGCTGCTGATCAGCACCTCAACTTGCTGCTGGGATAGAGAGGCACGCTAGCCCTGGTGTCCCACCTTAAAATCCTCAGAGGTTCCAGCCCTCTTCAAGTCCACCAGTGGACTCATCCCTCCCAGGCTGAGAGGGATGCTTGGAAGCATAAAAGGAAAGCAATGCTCTCTAAGACTGAGGTTGACTGAGCTCCTTCCTCACAGCCAACTCCCCCACCCAAGGCTGGGTTTAGCAGTCACCCGGGCAGAAAGGGCTTATCAAGGCTTCTGAGAGGCCAGCAGGGTCTAGACAAATTCCTCAGGGAGGCTTCTCCATGCTCATCCCTCTGGTCAGGGAGGCTTCTCCATGCTCATCCCTCTGGTCTGTCCACAGCGCTTGTTGAGGATGTCGCGTTAATCTTCAAGGAGTACCCGATCTGCAGCAGCACCGACCTCGACCGCAAGCTGCAGTTGGTGGAATGCACGGGCCTGTTCATCAGAGATGAGAACAGATTCATCTTCAACAAGGTTCTGGTTGGCCAAGAGGCAGAAGCTCATTTCAGAATTTGCAATGCAGGCCGTCTGCCATGTGATGTGGTCCTCTCCATCCTGCCTGGAGAGGTAAGAACAGGAGCCAAGGTGGTGATTGCCCTCTAAGGGCCGGGTGAGAGCCTGCTTTGTTCTCCAGATGCGTTGCTTCCTGTGGCCCAGACTAGTCTTGATCAGTGCAGGTCAAACTGCAGGGGAGAGCAGCAGAGCCAGGGAACAGTTGTGTGGAATTCTGCATGTCTTGGGCAAGGTTTGGCTCACACCTCTGGGTCTTCAGTGGGAGAAGTGAATCCTTCTGAACCTCTCCTGGAAGCACACACAGAGAGGGGCTGTTATGAACTGACCTGGCAGGGCTCAAAGCAGAGCATTTCCTCAGGCTCCCTGGCTTTTCCTTCTCTTTGAAGGCCAGTTCTAGGTTGTTTGCAGGGTCTTTCATGCAGTGCCCACCTCCCATATAGGCTGGGGCAGCTGCCAGCACTCAAAACACACAATGCTTTAGCACAAGGCCAGCATTCCCTGAGGAATGGGAGGACAGAAGCCTGCCCAGGGAGGCAGGAAGGAAGACACAATGTCTGGGACTGTTCTCAGTAATGCATTTATGAATAAAACTCTGTCATGTTGAAAGGTGTTTTCTCCTAACACTGCTCTCTGGGTTCCCCCAAGGAACAAATCCCTGTCAGCAACGTTTTCAATCTGTATCCTGTCAAGATGTCCATTCGTGGCTCATCCTGTGCCGTTGCTACGGTGACCTTCACCCCGCCAGACAAGCAGAGCTACGACTGCATCTTCAAGGCTTCCCTTGTCATCCCAAAAGGGTAACTGACCCTGTGAAATACTGGGGAGGCCTCACTGATAGCTGCCTCTCCACTGAGAAGGCACAGGCCTCTTGTTAGCTCTAATGCTTTCAGTAGCCTTAGGCAGAGTACTTGGCATGAGATGATATAGGAGTAACTCTTAGAGTAAACAAATGAGGCTGATAGTTTATTCTGTATGAAGAACTATCAAGATAGGGAAATATTAGGTAGCCAATTGGAAGTTACTGAGATGTGCTGCAGCTGACCTGGGTGTTTCCACGGACAAAGTTTTAGATGAAGCAGTTTCTGTGCCAGCAAGTCAGCAGTCACATTTTCCTCTTGGTTTCTGTAAAATTAAGTGATCCTCTGTGACTCCCTGGCATTCATTGAGCTTTTTTATGTGAGTGATTTGAGCTGGTATGAAAGAGGAACCCAGTTCCTCTGCCCTGGGACCTGTGAACTGGGGCTTTGACCTGCCCTTCCTCAACCCTTTAGTGGCTGAATTGGAACAAGACAAGTCTAATTGCTAAAAAGCAATTGCTTTTTTACTGTTCTTGGAAATGATCTTTGCTGATGGTGACGATGATTTATTTTTGCCTTGTTGCTTTTGTACTGCTTTTGTGCTGTGCTTTTGCTTGTTGCATAAGTTCATCTCACTGCAGCCAGGGGATTTGCCATATCTCATCTGGTGCCTCCTTATTTACCTGCTGTACTTCATGATTCAATTAAGTGAAATTGTTTTTAACTGTTATTGTGGAAGGCTCTGGCTCTTTGGAGCAGATTCCTCTAGCGAATGGCCCTGAGTGGATTGGGAAGAGGCTGGTGGGGGGCTGTGTTGTGGGGTACAGGAGCACCAGGCAGGGAAAACACTGTGGGTGGCCCTTGGTGCTTCACTTGCCCAGTGAGAAATGGGTTAGTGCCAGCTGAAATTGTTTCTGCGCCTCTCCTGCAGCTCTGTGGAAATTAAACCCCAAATCCTGACCTTCATCATCAGTGGGAAGGGGCAGGAGCTGCCGGTGACAGTCGTGCGCCCAAGTGCTCGCAGCAAGAGGGGAACGGCCGTGCTGCGCTTCAAGAGGCTCCAGCTGGAGGATTCAGAGATACTCCCCCTGGTCCTCCGTAACAATGGCACCACACCTGTCAAGGTGAGGAGGACCTGCTCAGGAAGGTTTGGGAACAAGTGCTTGTGGCACAGGGGAAGGGTCCCAGAAAACACGGCAGACCTGGGAAGAGGTGTCAGAAATTCTTTTTAAGCAAGTGACTGACATCTGTTCTCCAAAAAGAGAGTTATTGAAAATTTTCCATCCAGTCTTTTTTCTTTAAGTTGAACACAAGAAAGGTGGTGGAGTATTTTCCTCCATCTCTCAGGTCACCTTTTGTTCTCATGGACATGTGTGGTTTCCCAGTTCCATTAGATTGTATTTGATCCCAGTTTACTACATTTGAAGGAAACTTAGTTGTGGTTTAATTACATTCTGCCCCTTACTTTCTGTCCTGTTTGGTTCTGTGTCAGTTCTATCCAGATGCCTCTGAACGCCCTTTTTTCTCAGCTGGTTTGACTTCACTTTTGTGCTAAGTGCTGCTTGTAGTGGGAGAGGTGCTGGGCTCCCATGTGGGACCAGCAGCACTGTTGTGTCAGTCTCTGTGCCATCCTGTACTTACACCAGCATCATTATGCTCTGGCTTCCCTTTTCTCAGTTTATGTTACGCCTGGAGGATGAGCATGGAGTGTTCTTGTTGAAAGGCAGGGCCTCCACATTCAAGACATCCCTCGCTGGAAGTGTGGAAGGGGACTCCATCAGAAACGGTAAATTCATTAACCACAAAGTGCAATCATGCACAGAGGGAAAACAAAAAAAGAGCCCTGCTCTGGCTTCTCTGAGCAGCAGCCAGATGTTAGTTTCATTCTTTGGGCTGTCTGTCCCCCAGGCTCTTCTTGGGGATGTTTTGAGGGGTCTTCTTCTAGGAAGTTGTTCTGTTCTTCTAGACATGGTGGGTTGAGTTGTGGGGGACTGTGACTACCTCAGTGGACCCTCTGAGGTATTTGCTGCATGTGGAAAGGTACTAGCCTGAATAGACACAGCCCTTGAGCACACAGAC
The DNA here is from genome assembly GCF_012460135.2 of Molothrus ater. Taxonomy (NCBI): domain Eukaryota; kingdom Metazoa; phylum Chordata; class Aves; order Passeriformes; family Icteridae; genus Molothrus; species Molothrus ater. The sequence continues at coordinate 1,548,200 of NC_050489.2, read as the reverse complement.
AGCCAGCAGAAGCCAAAAGCACTCTTTGGCTCAGCTTTGCATATGGCTGGAGCTGGCTGGAAGCAGGTGGAATGAGGGCTGGGCATCAGCCTGAGGTTAAGCTGCTTCAGTGGTGATGTGTCTGGAGGTGGCAGTCTTGTGAACATAGCAAGAGGGTCTGGATCCACTGCGGGTAGAAGCTGTGCTTAGAAGGCAGCTGGTTTGAACCTCTTATTCCTCATTTATCCTATGGAAATATTTCCTCTGTACAGCTGTATCACTTAACTCTGATTTCCATTGCTGTGCAGAGACCAAGCCCTCAAAGCAGCCTTTCTTCCTTCTGCGTCATGGGCAATCGGCACAGTTTAATGTCATTTTCAAACCCACCCTGGCTCAACGTCTGGAAGGGAAGATTGGTCTGTTAGTGGGGGACGTCTGCATGACCCTAGTAGAGCTGGTGGGTGAAGGCCACAAGGACGAATTCACCCTTGATGGATTAAAGGAAGACACCCAGGAGAGGAATGCTAAGAGCAGTCTGAGGAAAGACATCATTGATGGTAAGAGAGGAGAGGCTGCCAAGGTGGAGCAAGGAAGAGGACAATGTCTGATCACGTGTGTCCTCCCTCTAGCCAGGCCTGGGCTGTCACCCTTGGGACTTGGTGGCCTGTGGGTGTGGCAGCCATGCACGCAGAGCAGTGTGTGCTGTGCTGCATGTCGCTGGCTTAGGGATGTGTCAGGGTGTTTCCCTGGAAGTGGTGGGATGGGGAACTGCCTGGGGAACTCCCTGCAGAGGGAGAAAGACTTGGAGAAAGGAAGCATTGAACGTGCAGGTGTCTGTGCACGTGAGAGGGGCAGGTGGAGCTCCCTGCATGCTGACATCCCTTGCTCTCCTCCTTTACAGCTGTCAGAGTCAATCACATTGAGTTTGGGCACTGTCCCGTCGGGAAGCGCTGCCGCAGGACCTTCACCATCACCAACCACACCCTTACGCAGGTCATGCGCTTTGAGTGGGAGGCAGACGCCCCATTCCAGTTCTCCCCCAAGGTGAGCGTGGACTGCTCTGCCTCTCCCCATTGCTCAAGCCCTGCCCTGGTGTTCCCAGGAGCTGGCAGGGAGTCCTCACATGCCCCTGACAGCCCATTCCAGTGCCATGTAGGAGATGCAGTCCCTGGCTTGGCTGGGCCAAGGCTGCCAGCCTTGCAGAAAAGGCTTCATATTTTGGGAGGTGGCACCTTTTGTTCATACTTTTGTCTGTCAAATTTCACATAAATCCACTCTGAGGTGCAGATTCCTGGCACAGCTGTTCACCACATCAGTCCCTTTTGCTGTCAGTCCTGCCCTTGGCAGTGCTTCCAGTTTGGTCTTGACTCCCTGATTCTCCCTAGGTGGGACACCTCCATCCTGGCTGTGCTAAGGGCATCACAGTGATCTTGAAAGCAGATGTCCCAGCCACCTTCAGAAGGCACCTTGTGAAATGTAAGGTGACCAAGATCAACTTTGAGCTGCCACGAAGGAAGGTCCTAGACTGGGATGACCAAATGTGCATTGTCACGTGGAAGGATGTCACATGGAAAGACCCAGCAGCCAGGTGGCCTAAAAGAGAGAAGGTAAGAAGCAAAAAGGAAAAAAAAAGGCAACCCAGCTTTTACCAAAAGAACCACCATAACACCATCCCTGCTGGCTGTGCAGCTCCTGCTTCCTCTGGACACTGCACAGCCATGAGGCTCACCAGCAGTGCAGTCCAGGGGAGAGGTGGATGCACAGTGACTGGATACACTCACACTAGAGGGGGAAGCCTTTGGACAAGAGACCTTTAGCCACACACAAACCATCAGTCTGTGCCACAAGCACAAGTGTTGCAGCCCATGTTGAATGGGAGACAATGTTTTATGATTTTATCCCATTTTATGGTGTTCGAAATCTCTTCATCTCATTTGGTGCCTTTTCACAAACAAGGAGTTAAGTCTCTTCTTTTAAAGTGGAGAGAAATACACTTCTCCTGCATATGCTGGTGAGCTCCAAGTTTTGTCTGCATGGATACCAGAGAATAGTTGTGGTCTCTGTATTGTGTGGGATGTCTCATCATGGAGTAGCCCAGGCACTGTATGACTCTATGGAGGAGGCCAGAGAAGGATCATCTCCTGAGACTCTTGCTTTTCTTGTCATTATTGCCAAACACACTCATCTTGGGTGAAGGTTCTTTCTGAGTTTCTGGACCATTTTAAGGCCTCTAAAAACCATCCTCTTTTCAATCAGAACATCTGCAGTTGGAGACTTTCCAAGTGAGATCTTTCACATCCCAAAATGCCCATGCTCAGCTCCCAGCAGTGTGGCTGTTGCTCCAGACATGACATCTGGAGAGCACTTTCTCCTAAGACAAGAAGGAAAAGGTGCTTTCTAAAACTCTTCAGTCTTTGGGTTCTCCATCCACAAAGCTCCAGCAGGAGAACTTAACCCTAATTTAGAGACCTGCTGGATTTATAGGGGACAGGAAAAAAGCCAGTCCCTCTACAAGGTTGAAGTACAGGGACTGGAACACAGCTGTAGTCTCCATGGGGATATTAACAGCTGTGGTAGTGACTGCTTGGATCAGTGGGTAGAAACAACTACTGTAGCAGAGCAGTCCCAATTTTGTCATCCTTCCAGGGAAGTAAAAGTGAATGGTCCTTTCCAGTCCCTCTATGAGGCTGATCTTGGAGGCCAGACGATTCCCTTCTCAGCCTGACCTTCTGGGCTCTGCTCAGTGATTCCTCCCTCCTCTGTTTGCAGGTGGTTGAGCCAGTCCTGGAACCAGCTCACACTGTGCTGGAGGAGAGCAGCCAGGAGGCCGAGGTGTACCTCAGTGCTGTTATTGCCTACACCCAGTTCAAACTGAGCACGACCATGGTTGAGTTCAAGGATACCTTGCCCTTCCAGACAAGGACAGCTACGTGAGTGCTGGAGGCCAGGCCCAGCTCCTCCTGGGAGCAGGAGCTGCCTTTGCCCAGGGCTGGCCCAGTGCCTGCTTCCCAGAACTCTGCCCCAGCCCAAACCAGCACAGGCCCTTTTACGTGCACACAAGGCCAAGCAGGAGATGGTGGTCAGGAGAGCCTCAGTGCTGCCATACCTTTCTGCTGAGAGCAGCCATGGGTTTGCTTTCACTGCATGTTACCTGTCCTCATCTGCTCAAAAATAAGTTTGTAGTCAAACCAAGACCTAAAGTCCAGAGTAAGCCCCTTGGCTTCAATGTCCTGGGCACCATGTTGGCCCTTTCCTCTTAAACTTCCAGAATTTGAAATACTTTTTTAGACCACCCAGGACAGCAGTCTGAGCATGGCAGAGTTGCCTGGGGAAGAAGGTGCTCTTCAGCAGAAAGTGGTACCAGGAGTCCATCAGACAATGTTACCGTACTATTTGCTTTATATTTATTGGAAATTTTTTGTTATTCCTCCTTCTTGCTTTTCAGTTTCAGACTATGCAACACAGGGAAGGTAGCCCTGGAATACTACTGGGAGGAAGCTGCAGATAGTGAAGCAGTGAAGAAGCCATTCTCACCTGCTCTGACACGTAAGGGCGTTTCACTTGGTAGCTGAGGGCCTGGGGAGGGGTGGGCCCTGCCACTTCACTCCAAAACATGAATTGCTTTTTCATCCTTCTCCACACGTCCACTTTCATCAGCATCTTCCCAGCTGCAGCTGGAGAGTTTTTGCCCCTATCTGCCGTTCATCCCCTTCTGTTCTTGCTCTGCCACTTCTACTCTGCAAAGGAGCTGAGCCAGGCTCTGAGGACAACCACGTGCTGGGTCAGGACTGGGAAGGGGGACATCAGGGACATCTCAGATTCTTTGAGAAGTCTGAGACTGGGAAAAACAATGGTGTAACAAGTGAGCTGACCTGTAGCCACTGTCTGTGTGCAGTTCCCCACTCCAGGGCAAATGCAAAGTCACCGTCTAAAACCAACTCTCCTGCTTTGGCACAGGAGTGTGTGCTGCAGGCAGAGACCCTGCTCCCAGACGCTCTCTTTCCTGCTAAAAGTACTTGGCCAGAGATGCTCCAAGTGCATCCCAGCTCTTTTCCACCTACCTGCAGCAGGAGGCAGAGCTGCTGGGAGCACAGGATTTTGTCTCTGAAAGGTGTCCTCTTCCTCTCTGCAGGTCATTTCCTCTCCTCTGAAACTTTAAGGCGTTGCAGAAAGATGCTGCATCGTTTTGGGTGGCAGCAGGAGCATCCTTTTGAAACTCCTCCTTTTGAGCTGCGGCTGCTGCAGAGGCTGGCTAAGCAGCTGCACCAGCAGGATTCCAAGCAGCAGCTGCAGCAGCAGGATTCCAAGGAGCAGCTCGAGCAGCAGGACCATTCCAAGAAGCTGTGCCGCTCAAAGCGTGTTGGTTCCGCCCTGGAAATCTTCCCAGATGCCATCTACAGCCTTCCACTGTTCTCCATCAAGCCCTACCACGGCATCATCACTCCTGGCCAGAAGCAGGCCTTTCAAGTGCAGTTCTCCCCAAAGTGCGCGGGGACATTTCAGACCACCCTGCTGTGCAGGTGAGGAACATCCAGCCCTTGCCAACTCATGTTTCTGATGGGTATCACTGGGTGATCACAGGGTGGGGACAGGGTGGAAAGGACGCCAGTAGGTCATCTGGTCCCACTTTCCTGCTCAAGCAGGGTCATCCCAGAGCACATGGCACAGGGTTGTGTCCAGAGGGCTCTGGAATCATTCCAGTGAGGGACACTCCACACCCTCTCTGGGCAACCTGGCACGTGCACAGGAAAGAAGTTCTTCCTCAGGTTGAGGTGGAATTTCCTCTTCAGGTTCTGCCCATTGCCTCTTGTCCTAATGCTGGGCACCACCAAGCACAGCCTGGTTCATCCCCTAACACCCTCCCTTCAGTCCCTCTGGCTGGGATGGGGAGGTGGGAGACAGGCAGCCCCAGAGAGGTGGCAGAAACAGCCACAGGAGCACAGAAAGATCATCATCTGGCCTTGGTAGGGAGGCACTGGGAAAAGACACCGTATGAAACATCACGCTGCTGGAAGGTTGCAAAATCTGGAAGAAAAGATCCAGGAACCAGCCAGTCCCTAGCTCTGCTTCCTTTTGAGACAAGCAAGGGCCTTCTCTACATGGAACCCTGTGTGCTGTAGTTGGTCCCCAGGCACTTAACTGGTCATGGTCCTGCCCTTGCACCTCTGCAGCCTCCATGCAGAGAGTGCAGTTGTTTAATTTGCTGCTTGCTGCTTGCACAGAGAGAGGATGCAATACTGTGCAACTTGCTCTGCGAGTTGCAGAGCAACTGGCTGGGAATGTTTGTCTGGCTAATCCCAGTCCCTTCCTTCCTAGGATTCCTAACCTGAATCCAGCTGAGAAGATGAGGCAGGTGACTGTGAAAGGCAGAGCCCGGGAGCAGAACATTCTTGGTAGAGCAGACAGAGAAAGGCCAGGGAGCCAAGAAGCAGGTGCTCTGGAAAGCAGCACCTGAGGGACAGCATTTGTGTCAGCTGGAGCCTCCTGCAGGAGCCGGTAACATCGTGCCTTCTGCTGCTGCTGGTCTCCCACCCTTCACCAGAGACCTCCGCAGCTACCCTTCTGAGCTCCAGTGAACACCTCTAACTTATCCTTTAATTACCTACATTACTTAACTGTTTATGAGATTGATAATTAATTCATGATTGACAACTAATTGTTAATGGTTAATAAACAATTGTTAATAAATTGTTAATTGTCAGCTTGTCTTGGTTTGAAAGACAGGTGTCTGTGGGACCTCTCTGGAATGGAGAATGTGACCTCCTTCTTTCCAAATTATGATAACTTTGAAATTAGGGGCTTTCAGGCAAAGATATGGGAGAAGTTCTTTGCCAGTATGTACAACAAGGCAAACAAACAACAATGCTGGCAGCAACAACAAACAGAACCAGATACCCAGGCACAGCCTTCCTTCGGCTGCAGGCACTTTCCCTTTGGTGTAGTTCCAGTCACAGCTGGGCAGGACAGGGAGGCAAATAATGAATAAAGCAATTGCTACAGTAATTTTAATTAAGCTACACCAAGGAATACACTGGAGAGCTCAAGCACTGTATGATCAATTCTGAAGAACTTATTGCTGTGAGGGAGTCTCTGCAGTAGCCAAATAGTGACTGGACAATGTTGAAGTTATTAAAAGATAAATAAGTGATGAGAAAACAGCCTAGTGAGGGAAGAGCCCTAGCCCTTAGACCCTTTCAAAATACGCAAATAGATTAGACGGAGTTCCCCAAAATACAGAGATGGAAATATCTTCTTGGAACAGTTGATCACCTCACCCACTGGTAGCCTTTGCTACCTCAACTGCAACTACCTCCAAAGTAGCTAAGATGCTATTAGAACAAATCATTCCCAGATATGAATAACTGAAAGAATGGACTCAGATAAGGGAACACACTATACTTCAAAACTTTTATATTCTATGTGTTGTATTAGACATAAATTGGAAATTCCATACCCCATGGCACCCTCAAAGCTCTGGATGTGTGGAGAGAATGAATGCTATCCTTAAGAACCATATTACCAAATTAATGATTGAAACCAGATTAGCATTATTACCGATCAGAAGTGCTCCAAGAAAGGGCATAGCAGTTTCTCCCAATGAAATATTACTTGGGTTACCTTATCTGGGAAGGTAGAGCTGAAACTAATGACTTACATCTCAGAAATTATTGCAGGCAATTATAGCTGGTGCTTTGAACAGTTGTTTTTTCATAAGAAGTTTACCAAAGGGTGTCTTCTTAATTAGCAGATGGTGTGACAAGGTGTTGATTAAATGACCAATCAGGTCCACACCTGTATCAGAACGGTGTATAACAGAATGGGTTTCTAATAAACTCAGATATTAGCTATGCACTAAGAACCAGAGGAAGTGGCCTCACCTTGAGAGGAAATTCAGGTTAGATTTTAGAAAAAAAAATTTCACTGTTCAGGAGTTCAGGCCTGGGAATAGGTTGGCTAGAGAGGTGGTGGAGTTGCCATCCCTGGAGGTGTTAAAGAGGCCTCTGGATCTGACACTGGCAAATGGTTCAGTGCTTTAGGGTTTGCAGCGTCAGTGCTGGGCTGACGTTGAACTGATGGTCTTAAAGATGTCGTTCACCCCTGCCGGTTCTACAACTCCCAAGCGCTTCCCGCCTGGCTGAGGGGAAGGCTCAGGGCTGTCCCGAGTCCGAGGGCGGCCGCGCCCTGAGGCGCTCGGGCGGCGCTGCGGCTGCGGCGTCTCCTGAGGGGCCGGGCCGGGCTCTGCCCTGAGCTCCGCGAGATCGCAGCCCTCAGGCCGGCGGGGCCTCCGCTGTCCTTCAGCCGGGCAATCCCAGCCCTCAGGCCGGCGGGGCCTCCGCTGTCCTTCAGCCGGGCAATCCCAGCCCTCAGGCCGGCGGGGCCTCCCTGTCCTTCAGCCGGGCAATCCCAGCCCTCAGGCCGGCGGGGCCTCCGCTGTCCTTCAGCCGGGCAATCCCAGCCCTCAGGCCGGCGGGGCCTCCGCTGTCCTTCAGCCGGGCAATCCCAGCCCTCAGGCCGGGGGGGGCCTCCCTGTCCTTCAGCCGGGCAATCCCAGCCCTCAGGCCGGCGGGGCCTCGCTGTCCTTCAGCCGGGCAATCCCAGCCCTCAGGCCGGCGGGGCCTCGCTGTCCTTCAGCCGGGCAATCCCAGCCCTCAGGCCGGCGGGGCCTCGCTGTCCTTCAGCCCGGCGATCCCATCCCATTCCTCAGCCCGGCGATCCCACCCCTCAGCCCGCAGATCCCATCTTCAGTCGGGCAGCGCTCGGCAGCGGGCACCTGCCTCGCATCGGGGTTTGCCCGGAGCCACCCGCGCCACTGGATCACAGGTACCCGAGCCGTGCCCCATTTCCCCCCTCGGGACTCCCCAGCCTTCCCACAGAAGAATGCAGCTGCTGTTTCATCTTTTAGACTGTTGCCTTTCATCCCTCTCCCCCTTTCTTATGTTCTTTCCCTTTTATATTTGGGCTGATCTGGAGTGTTTGCTAAGACTTCCAAGTGGAGCTCTGATAATGACCTGTAAATCACACACGGCTCATCTGAGGGAGGAGGGTGCGAGGGAGCTGAAATAGGCCAGGACACCCCCAAGTCCTGTTCCACAGCGCAGCCTCCTCACGGCCTCAGCTGCTGCTGTGGGCTTTGGTTTCCACAGGACGCCAACAAGCCGCACTTCTCCCCTCTGGGCTTTGGTCCCTGGGTTTACAAGGATAAGTCCCGCCCAGGCTGGCTGGTCTGCTGACAGCCATGTGCTCTAGTGCTGCTGAGCACACACGTTGACAGATCTGCGCTTCTCCAGGAGTGGTTTCTGAGGTTTGAAGCAATATTACTGGGTTATTTTCCATAACTGATGGAGAAGAGTTTTATATGCAACATTTGCCAGCTGTTTGTTGAAATAAATCTAGTTGCTTGTCTTTCCACCTTGCTCTGTGATGCAACAACCGAGGTGAGCTGTTTGCATCTACTTAATGTAGGCTGGCTTATAAATACTATTTTGTGTACCTTCTATAGATTGCAAAAGTAAAAAAGATCCAGGAAAAGGTCAAGATGTGTCCTTGTATACATACAGTTTTAAAGCCCTTGTGCTTCCTATATTGTATAATTGTATAAACATGTATTAAATTAAACTCTTCTGAAAAGCAATTAGCTCCAGAGTGAACTCATTTTTGCAGCCTTCCTTTTGTTTGGGTGGGTTTGGTTTTTTCTTCGGCTCTCGGGGTGGTGGCAGTAGGACAGAAAGACGTGAGGAAGGCTCGCAAGCTTTTCCTTGTGGCAGGGTTGGATTTGCAGGAAAATGAAATGCGTGTCTGTTTTCACTTCTGAAAGGCTGCAGGGAGATGAACTCTCTCAATTCTGGCTCTCTAAGGGAAGCAGCAAAGGAATGGGGGCCATCGGTAACTCCCAAGAGAAAGCAGGGCTGGCTGTCTTCATTAAGATGACAATGATTCTGCTTTGAGCCTTTGCTCCACTTTGAGAAGGAAAATGAATCCATTCTTAAGCTGCATTCGCCACTAATTTAAAGTTTCTACCTGGAGTGAAGTAATTTTTTGAGAAATTGTAGGAGGTTACTCTGATGCTTGCATCAACCTTCTGTGTTTGGGACTTGGGGCATGTTTGAGGGAGCATCCTCCTGCCTCCAAAGCTGAATGTCACTCCTGCTCTGCTCTCAGAGGCTGCCCTGTTGGGTTTGTGAAGAAGCAATGCTGTGGGGTTTTGTGGGTTACATGGTTCATGGAATGGTTCATGTGACAATGTCTTTGGTGAATTTCAGTGAGTTCTCACTGTAAGGAATATGTCTCTGTGCTCGCTGCCCTTGGTTTGATCAGTACTGCCAGAACAATGCTGATGGTTTAGTGGCTCCTTGAGCAGCAAGAGGCCAAATGTTTGATAGTGTTCACCCCCTAAGAAACAGGACTTGGTCTTAGTGCCAGTTCTTGGCTGATGGCAAAGTTGGCCACTCTTGTAAGGAAAGTTGGATCAGCTTTGTTGTGATCAGTGACACAGAGCAGATATTCTTTTACTGTCAGATATTCTTTACTGACAGTAAAGCCTCTCAGTGGTAACATGGAATGACCTGATTTCTGCAGAATGGCCACTCTCAAAAGATGATAACCTGCTAGTTACAAATGCAGGGCTGTTATAAAATACTGTATTTCCAAAGGAAAACTTTGCCATACAAGAATACATTAAGCTGTGTGTGTGAGAGATGACAGAGTAAAAGCAGAAAACTGGGAAAAGTGCATTTTAGAAAAATGATGTCATTTCTACTGCATATCTTATAAACACTGCTAATCTGAACAGAACTGAAAACACTTTTTCCTTGCTGTTGTAGAACAAGAACAGAGATAAAACAAAAATGAACTCTCAAAAGGTGCAGATAAATCAGTGTGGTAAGATATCTAATATAATTTGTCATTATAATCTGCATCAATTTTACAAAGTTTTAGCAGACTTTATTGATAGGCCTGTTGTGGGGTGGTGAGCAGTTGGGAAAACTTGCTTGGTGCTTTTTCCTAGTTGCCAAATTTTGGATACTGTATTGGATATGCAAAGGGTAAATCCAATGCCAAACCTACAGACAGAGTAAAACACACCACCACAAAGTCACTCTTTTTTTTTTTCAATTTGCTAATATTTATCCACATTTTTATTGTATTTTAACTTGTTTAAGAACCCTCAAACCTTGTAAGGGTTTACAGTAAGCAATACCTTTTGTCACTGTTAGAGATAATTATCAAGTAAGTCTTCTAATGATAGCCCAAAGACTGAGAAGCAGATTTTCCAAGTCTGCTTACCCACTTTGGGTTGTATGTAGGAGCCCAGAGAATATTTTGTGTTATGTCTCCAAGCACCTGATTGAGGGCTCTGCTGCTGTGCTGCATGGTTTATGTCTCCTGTAACTCAGTACACGGAGCAGCCTTGTGCTCTTGGACTCCTTCCTTACTGCTCCATAGATTTTCAACTGCACTCTGAACTTTATTTGCACTCTGAATACTTTAATGGCTGTGTATTATTTACACTTAATGCACCTTGCAGTTGTGAATTTAATAGTTAGTAATTTACATCAGACTTACTAAGAATTACTAGTAATTAAAGGCCAGAAATATTACAAGGAGGCTGTTACTCTGCAAAGGAAATCATGCTCAAATAACAAACTATGGACAGAAATATTTCTAGGTTTGTTGTTTGTGACTGAATAGAAGTGATGTGGCTCCATTTTGGGTCACTTTTCCCCCTTCTTTAAAATGCATGTACATACTACATTTTGGACAGGTTTATTCTAATACTGACTAGATTAATATCTAGAAAATATAACAATTTTAATGAAGTTTTTTGTGTTTGCTCCTAGATATGAAAACAGATCTGAACTTACTGCTTGAATGCCTTAAATATCAGATGGACTGCCCTCTGTCTCAGAAGGAGGCTTTGATCACTATCTATTCCATTTGCCAACAAAACAGTAAGAAAGGCTTTTCCTTAGAAGCAATGCAGTCATTTCTGTTCACCATATATGCCAAGAACTGGTGGGCACTGTAAAAATGTCTAAAGGACATAAGGCTTGAGATGCTGGAAAATCTTAGAAGCCTTTCAATTTGCAGAGAAACAAAAGCAAAAGTGTCTGTTCTTTTTTCCTCTTGTAGGTGAAGCGAGCGAGTACTTTCGAGAAATTGGAGGTTTGATGTTTATAAGTGACCTTGCCAAGTCGAGTGCTCATTGCATCGTAAAGGAAGCAGCTTTATTTACATTGGGGATTATTATAGAGAGTAATGGTAATCAAAATAATATTGTTTGTCTTGCTGAGTGCACTATGGCCCCCTGCCATTACTTGTGCTCCTGCTTTGTCTCCATTTCCTTTTGGTCTCACAAAATGAGACTACAAGCTTGCCAGTGGAGCAGGGGCAGAGAGGGTGCCCCAGTTGCCCTGTCCATGCCTGGATTTGATCAGTGCCTTGCTGACTTGTGCACACAGGGTGTCTTTGAGTTTCCAGACACCTGCACTCCCCTCTCCCTCAGCAGCAAGTGTTCAATGACTCCTGGATTGTTCCAAAGCTTGCCAGGGTCCTGCTTGGTGTAGAACTCACTGCAGGGGGAAGCCCTCAGGCACTTCATAGTCCTGCCCTGTCTCTGCTCCCCACATACTGGCCACAACTGAGACTTAATCATTTAGGATGATGAGTGGCTTACTTTAGGACTTAATGGTTTTCACTTTCTGTTTTCAGTGTATTGTCAACAGACTTTGTGTACTTCTGCCTTGTTTGAAGACCTCATTTTATTTTTAATTAAAAAGGATTCTGGTGTGAACTTGAAAAGAATGTCTGTTTATGTCATCTTAGTACTGGTGTCAAATAATAGTAAGTTGGGTTTTTTACTCTGTGTTACAACACTCCTTTTCTATTTGCCAGTCTGCAGTCCAAAATCTAGAAGAGTCAATAAGCAATGTTTTGGTGAAGTTAATTTATAAAGATGGATGTTTGCATGTAACTGAACCTGAATTGTTGAAGTAGGTCATTGTTCACTGGGATTTCCTTAAACAACAGAACTTGGTTTAGTTCTAAAAATATAATTTGCAAATGCAAACACATAGTTTCTGAGAGTGTCTAGAAAGAGAGAGACATAGAAAGGTTATTGACCAATATGTTGATATGATTTTGTTTCCTTCTGGGAAGGATATGTGCTTAAGAAAGGGAATGTATGTATGTCACTTAAACTTGCTGTTAAGATTTTGTCTGCACTTGCATTTGTCTCTGGAGTCTTGTGTGTGTTCTCTTTTAGAAAATGGGCAAACCTGTGTCAGAGACACAGGCTGCATCAGCCTGCTGCTGCAGTTGTTCAGGTAAACAGGCTTGCAATTCAAACAGACAAATAATGGACTGATTAGCAGCCATGTTTCCTTGACTGTTTGGGACTTGTTTGCATTGTCTTTAACAGAACAACTCTCTCCACGTCTGAGAAGAATCTGTCAGATGAAACCTCTGATCCCTGCTATCAGCTCTGGTGCTCAGTGTGCAGCACTCTCTGTGCCTGTGTCAACAACCCCCAGAATGGTATGTGTTGCTCTGAAAATTGTGGAAGAACTTCAGAGATATTCTCCAAATCGGTAACGCTTTGGTTTCATTTTTACTGTTCAGCTGAAGTTGATTTCATTGCGTTTTGATTTGGGGGAATTTGTTTTTGCTTTTGCAGAAGATAATCAAAACATTTGCTGTTCGGTTTTTCCCTATGCCAAAGAGTGGCTGGAGAGTTGCACAGAGCCTGAGATAGTTCGTCCCATCTGTTCATTTCTTGGTCTCACAGTTGCAAATAACTGTAAGTGCAGCTCAAGCTTTACGCAATTTTGCATTTGATAAAAGGAAGTTTGATTAGAGAGCTAAGTGGTTTTTTCTTTCTTGTCAATTTCTCTCTATCTCAAAGTCATTTGCTGTTCTTCTGACTTTGACTCTGACCACTGTGTTCCACCATCTTTGCTTACACTGCGCTGTGCTCAAGTCCACAGCCACAGTCTGGTGACATTGCATAGGGTCAGTAAAACTGTTGGGAGCTGTTCTGATTAAAAGTGTGTCTAAATTCAAGTCCTTATGACATGACTGAAAACAATGACTTAGGTTGAACTCGGGCATGATGTCTGCCATTTGTGTGCACAAATTAGGGTCATGTTTTCCTGTTGCTATTTTATATGCAGTTACTGCATTTCTTGAGATTAATGTATATCCAGCTTCTGTTGTATAAGAAATCTAATGACTAACACATGCACAGAAAAACTCTGATGGACTTATTTGGTGAAATGCTAAAATAATTTGTAAACTCTGTCACTTAAATCACATTTTTTTCTTTTTTCCACTAAGCATATGTGCAGAAATATTTTGCTTCTATTGGAGGATTGGATACATTAGCCAAAGTTCTCCTTGAGCTTATGCATGATTCTTGTTTGAGTCACTCCAGCATGAAACTTGCCGTGGTAGTAACAAAGACTCTGGATGCCTGTATTGCTAATAACTGTGAGTCAAAAGACATTTTTGATCTATGGTAATTTTAAAATGCAATTTTTAAAGTCTTGTGCTGGTGAAAAAGTTGCAGAAATGAATGCTGAAAGGCAGTTAAGTTATACACATCCCAGTGGATGTTGCAGTGCTTTTTAAAAGTCAGAGGTGTAAGTGGGGAGTGATTCAGTTCATCTGAGGTAGATTAATGTCCCATTGTTGCTAAAATAAATACAGTGACATTTAAACCCAACTGAAAATTAAAAATAAGATGCTACAGCCTGTGCTGGGTAAGTAAAGCTGAGCTCTGGGCCTGGATTTGACCAGTCAGTTTGGATCCTGGAGTTAGGCCTATGCCTGAACAATAAGTTGTGTAGCTTAAGGAAGCTTTAGTAATTCAGAGGGGGAGCTGAAGGAATGTGGTGTTTCTGCACAGCACACTCTGCTCTGGTCTGCTGGCTGGGTACTGCTCTCCTGATGAGGTTTTGTGTTTTTCACAGAAGGTTTGCAGAAACCTGTGATGCTGATGAACCTGTGCTGTGGCCATGGTTGGTGTATCTCCCACTTCTGCCATAAGAGCTTCAAATGGAAGTTCCCAAAAGTTTAAAAGCATCAGCCTGCACTGGTTGTGAGGGTGGTTTCAGATCAGTTGGGTGTGACAGGACTGGGCCTCAGCGTGGATGGTCTAGCAGGGGTGTTCCAGTGCCAGGAAGGGTTTGCCCCCTGCTCCCTTTATGGCAGATACTCTGTTGTTGTATTCAACTCTCTCTGGCTCCATGCTGGAGCTGATCAAGGACATGGAGGAACTCAGCAGGGATCTCCAAAAGTTGCACAGTGCAAAGCCCTCCTCATTCATCAGATCTTCTGCCTCATCTCCATGGAGCACAGGCTGGGAGGACGGGCAGGGCTGGATTTGGGAGCAGCACAGGAGGGGTGGGCTAATCTGAACTGTTCAAGGTGGAGCAGGCCCAAGGCTTTGAGGGCTCTGTACAGTTCCCTCAAAACCAGCATTTGATCCTTGGATAATTCCTCTACACTCATGATCTAGTTTATTTTCCTTCCAATTATTTTAACAAACAGCTGCCATGGGTGTTGTCTTGGCAAAGTATCACACTGTGTCAGAGCTGCTGAAGCTGCTGTCCAATGAGACACTGAGCACAGGAGAAAAAATCAGTATTATTCTAACAATTGGACACCTTACTGAAGTTTGTGGTAAGATTTGCTTTTTTTTTCCTGTCTGTCAGCTTCTCCTAAATTCTCATCGAGTGACTCCTCCAGTGGTGTCACTTCATCAAGGCTGGACACGAGAGAGAGTTCTATTAAATAATACAATGTCAGTATTTGAAGAAAAAGTTTTCTATAATGTTCCATCTTTAAATTTTAAAGCTTGTCAGCAGGAAGTGTCTTTAGTAGCTTTGAAAAGTAGACTAAATATGCAAGAATTCAAAGCTGGGCTTAGGTATCCCAGGGAATAATTAATCCAGACCTGAAAGCTACTACAGTCCAGACATAGCAAATGGGTTGTCTTGAGACCCTTTTCATGGTCCTTGGCACATACAGCTCCTACCCACTGCTTACAAGGCCAGTACTATTTGTAAAAGCCATCTAAGAGCATTGGTTTCAAGACACAGAAGCAGCTGGTAGCCCTGAAATGTTTTTGTCATGTTCCTCAGGGCTTGTCCAAGCACATCTGGTACAAATACAGCACTTCAGTTGGTGTTTTGTGGTAGTGCAAGCAAATAGAAAGGGAAATTCATTTGTACTTCTGGTTTTTCTCATGTATGTTTAGATAAACAAGAAAAAGGCCTTATGTTCAAAAATCCCGGTTGATTTTCATCCTCTGAGTGCCAATGATGTGTTCAGGAATTAGCTCAATCAGTCATAAATTTATTTTAGCAGACATTTTCTCATGAAGAATTAGTGAAACAAGACTTAATGGAAAATGTCTTTTGAATTGAAAAATTATTAAAAAATTATTGAACAGTTGTTTCAACAGAAAAAGGTTTCTCTTAAAATATCAACACTGTCAAAATAAAAGTGTTAAAATTTTTTATTCTTTTTTATTAAGTGTAAAGAGGAAAGAACTATGTTTAGCAAGTTATCAGTTATATGAATACATATGTGAATGAGATCACAATAAAAATACAGCTAATTACATAATAAATGAGTTGGAACAGATTGGCTAGACCAGGATTAAACTACTCATTTTATTTTGCTAATTATAAACCTTGAGATTTTGATATTTCTGCATCTCAGGCCTCACAGAAATGTCACATATCTACTCCAAGAGCAGGTAATGGAAGAGAGGAAATACAGGAGTCATTATTCAAATGTTTCAGGCCACAATTAATGAGCTTGGAACTCCATTGTATAATTTGTCTCAGTGATCCTTCAGTTTCCTTACAGCAATCTGAGTTCTGGTCAAATCATCCTGTGGGATGTAAAGCTCTCCTGCTGTCACTGCAGCAGGCTCGGGTCTGGAATGAAAATCTCTCTTTCTACAGAAACTTGCAGAGAGTTGCCAGTATTGGCCCCTAAAATTACTGTAAGGTTAAGGTGTGTGGGGCTGAAAGCAAAGCTGTCCTTTACCATGTCCTGTTCTAGAAGAGAACCAGTGTGAGCTGCTTCAGAACAATGGTCTGCCACTTATGATTCAGGTATTGACAGAATCTCAGGACGAGGAACTCATCAAAGCTGCTACTTTTGTGCTGCAGAACTGCAAACAAATGAGTAAGCTTGCTGTTCCTGCTTTAAAAATGAGAGTGATTGTTTCCATCGTTGGGTTCTGCTGATGCCCCAAGTGATTTTAACTGTGGCAGCTTTGTAATTCTGTGTACTCCAAAAGATGTTTGTTTTCTGCACAGAAAGTTGCTTACTTGTCATCAAGAACTGACTTAGGCAGAAAAAAGAGAAGTAAAAATTCCAACAGTGTTGCAAAAATGCATTTGTGAAACCTCTCCATGGAGGGCCAGCTCTTAAAGCTTTCCCATCCATAAATTGTGTGGAGAATACAAACATTGTCATTTAACACCCAGTGGGTGCTCTCTTCCTGGGGATGTACCACTAGAGGGAGAGAATAAACCAGGAGATAATCAAGCCCAAAATCACTGTGTGTACATTAATTTCTATTACTAAGAAATCTTGATCTTTTTTTTCTAAAATAGGATGTATTTTTAGGTCCCCCATCTCAGTTTTTTTATTACTTATCTGTACAGTCCCTCCCATGAAACAGAGACCTTGTCCTCTAATCTCTAGAGCGTGGAGGGTGTGCAGTTGCTAATTAGGAAAAAATAAACCTGTATCTACATTTCTGTGCTGCAAGCACAACTGAGAGGTTTGTGTAAGATTGGGGAGGTGTGATTTGTAGTGTCCATTAATATGGAATTGTTTTTTAAAAAAGCAGAGACTCATACTGGTGAAGAACCCAGAGCTAATTCAATGAAAAAGCTTTTTTTTTTCACAGCATCATTGTGAAAACAGTTTATAGGAACTAAAATTGCAAGTTCACCTCTTGTTACTGCAGCATATATTTCAAGTGTGTTAACATCTATGTATAAATTTAAGGTTTATAAAAATTGTTATTTTGCATTAAATTATTGGGGCTGTCCCTCAGCATACTAACATATAATAAATACTTTAATGTACTGATAAAATTTTAAATATTAATCTTTTTTTATATTTTATAAAGCTGAACAGTTGTCTCTGAAATTATGTGATAAGTCATTAAATGTGAACAATGCAGAAGATTTGGATGTGCAAGTCAGAAAAAGATGTCTGCAAGACTACTGGAAGAAAGCGAAAGAAATTTTACACAGAATCAACTCAATTGAAAAACAGCACGATGAGGTTGGCCTACTTACCAAAATAGTATAAAACTAATCACATCTTTCCAGAGTTTAAGGAGAAAGAGAAAGTAAATCCTTAAGATAATTTCCATGTGAGCAAAAAACCCAGGAACAAACGTTGGATTTGTGTGAAAGTACAACCTGCAGCTTTGATCAGTATTGTAGATCAGACTGAGTTACAGGTGTGCAGAGAATGGAGGCATCTGTATTGTATGAAGTATTCTTGTTGATTGTAACCCCAGGTTTTCTATGAGATAGAAAAAGAAGTTGAATTAATTTTTAATTAATTCAGTTAATTTAATTAAATTGCTGGGCATTCAAATCTATAATTTTAATATTTGCATGCATGAAATGCCCAGGGTTGTATGGCTGTGGTGGGATAGATGATAAAGGAGAATGCAAACATAGGCTGAGATATTTTCATTTTCTCCTTGTGCTTTAAAGCTGCTGTGTATCTGTGGCTTTGGAACAGCAAGTTTATGAGTTATTTAGATGGCTCTTACTTTCTAGCAGTGCCTTAGTAGCAAATTCCTTACTTCAGCCTGAAATTAGCATTTAGGAAGTATCCCCTCAACACATTCAGTGGCATTGCTGTCTTGCTGGCCCTCAGCTTGGTCAGGGGGTTTTCTGAAGCTTCTCTGGAATTTGCTTAACTGTCAGAGTTAGACTATCTAGTTAATCCTGGCACTGGATTTATTTAACATTTTTATAGAGCTCACATAGTCACTAACCAGTACTTTTCAATACAGGAAAGAGTGCAAGGAGAAATATTTGTAGATGAATCTTCAGTAGCCAATTCTGAAGCACTAAAATCTCATGAAGTGAAACCTGTTGATCCAAAGAAATACACAGAAGGAACACAGAAAGTCGTCTTTTGTCCACAGTTGACCTCAAAGTTGAATAATCAGGTTCTTGCTCCATCTGTAACTTCTGCTCCACAAAAAAATGAAACAGTGAACGCTATGGATGCAGCTTCTACCAGACAAACTGAACAGAGGAGCATTCCATGTTCAGTCACTGAGCTGCAAACAGACAGTGTACCTCAAACTCACAATGTAAATGGGAAAACTGCTTGTGGAAAAAGTCGCTCTGGTCTTCAGGCAGGGTGAGAATTTTACACCTAAGCAGAAATACTAAGTTGCTTTTCTTTAGTCATTGCAGATTGACAGGCTTTTAAATTATCTGTAACTAACCATGGGTGTTTTTCATCAGAGAGTTTTTGAGGTCACAGATCAAAGATTACTGTCATTGCAAAGCTGCTGCTCTCTGAGTGCTGGTGGTGTACAGAGTGCCTCTTCTAGGGCACATTTGAATGCCTTCAGCATAGTGCTGAAAATCACCCATGGCTTTTGCCCTAAAGTTCTCACTGGTGTAACAGATCAAGATTTAAGCTGTTGGTTTGGACAAAACTACAATGGTTTCTGTAATGTGCACTTACTAGGGAAACAACAGGTAGAGAACTGCTTGGAAAAATACTAAACTGGAGTGTCTGCAAAGCAGGGGGAAAAGTTTCTGCACCTCTGCTGTTCTCCCCTCATGTTCCAGTGCTGCCCTGCATGGGAAGGGGAAGGAACAGCCCTATTTGGAACCATTCTCTTCCTCATTGCTCTCACGCAGATCTAATTTTCTTTCTCTTTTGCTGCTTGTGTTTATCTTTCCTATTGATAAACCCAAAATTATTTATAGCTAACTTGCAATGATAAATACAGATTCCATTCTCTTGAGTTTATATCTGGAATATCCCTCAAGACAGTCAATGGAAAAGTATAAGCACAACTACATTTTTTGGGGTGGGGAGGGTTATGTTTTGTTTTGGACTTTTTGGGTTCCACATTTTTCTTGTGTTTTTTAACTGCACCTTGCTCTGTGCAGTTTCCTGATATTATATTGTTACTTTGCAACTACCACAGAAATCACCAAGAGCCTGGATATTTTCCATGGTACATTCAGGTAAATTTTGCTTTGCTACTGGTTAGCATAATTTCACAGCTTCTTTAGTTGTTGTTCTGGGCTCTGATGCACAAAATTCTTAAAATATGAATTTTAAAAAAATCTGGTTTTGAAATACGTGTTTGTGTGAGCACAGGAGTTACTGGAAGGTAACCATGGATCAGGCTTCTTGCTCCTGTGGCTTTCAGAGGGAGTCAGGGACACAAAAATGCTCCTTCAGGGTATCATAGCAGTGTGTTGGTTGCACAGAAGTTAATTAATCTAAGAAAAGAAGAAAACCAGTTGCCTTTTAGAGTATTTGCTGCAAATGGTGAAGGGTACAGTATTCTGAAGACTTTGTGAGAGCTTTATGTACACTTGGTAATCTTTATGTGAATCTGAATTGCAAATTACTCTGGAAACCAGCGGCAGCTCTGCACTCCCTGCTGAACAGACTGCACAGAATGCCAATCACAGATCTCTGGGAAACAGGTTTTAACATGCACTGATTACATGCTGGGGGCCATAAGTCCAGTAGCTTGGGATAATTAGAATAATTTTTTTAGAGTTTTCTCTTTATATATTTAATATGGGTTTTTGTTGTGCCCTTGGAATGTGTGTATTCATTTGCAGGTAAATGTACATTGTTTTTATTGGTTTATTGGTTTTAATTTGTTTACATTTTGATCTTCCCAGTGAACAGTTATTTAAACAACCAGCAGAGACTGTTAGAAATATGAAACAGACATGTACATCAGGTACAAATAGCTACACATATTCCTTTCTGAGCTGATTTTGTTCTTAACGAGATTTTAATTAGTTTTGTGTACATTTATCACTACTTTTTATCACTTATTATGTATCATTAGATGACAGAGGTGCCTTATGTGTAATATCCTTCAACAGGTTTGCACAGTGTTGGTATTTTATATTGTACACAGTTTTACCAGGAGAACATTTATCCTACTTTTCTTCTAATACATATTTTAGCTTTGTTTTTTTTAACTGACTCTAATTGTACAAATGAATGTATCAGAGATTAAGTTTAGTGTTTAATCTGTACTGACCAGTGAAAGGCACTAATAGAACATGGAGGTTTGGTCCTGTGCCTGTGAGGCTGGGATAGAACCTGCCTGTGAGAGTGACTTTTGCCTGATGCTGTTCCTACATGATGAACATGTGTTTAAGAGAAAAGTTTTCCAGATTTGCATGAATCCTGGTCTGATACATTTATTTCAGAACTGGGATCAGTTCAATCAAATCTTTATTCACTGTTTACTTTCCTGTTAATTTATAAAATTGTTCATTAGATTAGAATTTGCCAGAATGGGAGCTTTACAGGTGTCCAGCTGATCTCCAGGTTACACCTGTTTAAACTGAGAATATGTATTATTCCAATACATTGCATTTTTCAGCACTTGATTCCAAACAAAAATAAAGTTTATAGCACTTTGTTAAGCAATATGGGTTTACTGGGCTCATTTGCTATGTACAAGTTGAAATAATATCCTTTGGGAGAGTGATGATAAACATGTAATTGAACACGGTTATTCTGGAATTACAGAAATGTGAATGTGAGGCATTGAACTTGAGAAATTTCATTTGGATTCTGCTGTTCTATTAATTATACTTTAATAATCTACAAATAGAAAATGCAGTTGGATGTAGTTATGCTGATGCATGATTGCCATGGCAAAAGATGGGTTATATTTCTTAGTGACTTTTTTCCTCCCTCATTTAGGTCAACATTCATTCTGCTCAGAGAAAACTGAGAGAATCAAAAGTACTTCAGCTATATCTTCATCCCATAAAATGGCAGATTTAAGGTGTTTAGGTGAGTATTATCTTAGATCTTTCTTTCCAGTGTACCTAAAGAAGCCTTAAAGAGTCAGCAGTGCAGTAAGTGGATTGACTTGACAGAAATTGTAACACATCTCTTGTTACCTCTTACAGTAATAACAAAACCTGAGCCTTCTTCCCTTTCCCTTTCCCTTTCCCTTCCTTCCCTTTCCCTTTCCCTTTCCCTTTCCCTTTCCTTCCTTTTTTTTACCTCCAATATAAAAGATAAATATTGAAATAAAACTGAGAAATTGCAGTTTTGGTCCATGAAATAATGTGGGTTTGCTGACAAACAGAACATATAGTAACTTGAATTATTTAGAAGAATAATTAGAAGAATACTTGAGCAGGTGTTTTCCTCCTTTCTCTGCCTTCAGAGGGAGGAAGAACACGTAGCCCTGCTCATTTCCCTCATTTCTTTGCCTGCTAAACCTCCTCAGTGTTCTGCAGCCCCTCTCTCCCTCACTGCTGTGAAGTACAGGCAGGCAGTTTCATGGTAATCCATGACTACAGCCCTCTGTTACCCCAGGCTCTAATTCCTCAGCCTGCTCATCAGTAGGTCATGAGAATGCTGGTGGTACTCTGGATTTGTGAGTGGATTTTGTAATCAAGCCAATGTTTCTTTATTTAAAAACCCCCAACAGAACAAAAACCCACAGAAAACAAAAGAACCCCTAAAGCAGCCCATAACCCACGTTTGAACATTGTTTTTATCAGAGTTGTCAAACTAAATTCAAGCTGAGCTTTAGCACTGCTTTATCTTAAGGTAGAATGTTACAGATATGGATTTGTGCCCTCCCTGTGATTCCTCACACAAGTTCTCCTTCAGCTGGTGTATGAGAGCATCCATGAGAGCATCCAAGGATATCTTAAACCATAAATTACCCTAGGGAATGTCCTCAAAATGAACAGCAAGGCTTCCTGTGAGACCATTCATGCCTAAACTAGATTTACCATTGATTCAGATTAATACAGGTAACTGTTACAACACAAAGTTTAAAAAAAAATATAGCACATTATATATATATATATATATATATATATATATATATATATATATATTTTGGCTCCTGGATAAATGTGCAAATGGAACTGAGGCCTATGTCTTCCCATCCCACCAATATTTGTAGTTCTGTAGAGGATCCGTGCCTCACTCAGTACTTCTGGAGTGGAAGTGCAGTATAACTTAGTCTCATAAAATGTTGAAAACAATTTTTTTTTAAGAGAACAAATACAAAGTATTTCAAGAAAGCACATAAAAGTGCCATGAGTATGGAAAACCTGAAGTCAAATTGATCCTAGTGAGCAAAATAAAACCCTGAACTTTGTGGTGGCTCCTTTAGAAGCCGTGATTGCTATTTCTGCACGATCCTGTTTTTCCCAGGTTGTACAGCAGGGGGACTGTCCTTGAACAGCAAAACCTTCACCAAGATGTTGCAGAGATGCCTGCACAGGTGTGAGCACCACAGAGTTATCCTGGAGGCTGAAGAAAGATACCGAGGGGAGCTCCGCAGGGTGGCTGCTGGTAACAACAACAGATCTGCAGCTCACCAGAGTATGGAGTTTATGTTCAGTACTTGGAACCATTGCTTTAGAGTGGCATTTAAAATTCTGAACTTTTGTTCATTTACTTCTGATTGTCTTGCTGTTTTAAACTCACTTGAATTTGGTTTACAGTGATTTGTACTAAGTGAGATCAGAACTGGCCACTCCTGTTTTGAAGGATTTTGTGTGTTTCTTGCCATGGTGACAGATGCTCATTATAGGCTTTCATAAGACTCTCACATTTGCCAGAAATAGTCAAGTCCTAAGAGAAAGGAATGTATTAAGTTGAAATATGTGTGAGTAAATGTATGACATCACACCAAAGTAAATTCATTCAATATTCACAGAATCAGAGAATGACTGGGTTGGAAGAGACCTTTAAGGTCATCGAGTCCAACCCATGCCCCAACACCTCAACTAAACCTTGGCACTGAGTGCCACATCCAGTCTTGTCTTAAATGCATCCAGGGATGGTGACTCACCACCTCTCCAGGTAGACCATTCCAGAACTTTATCATTCATTCTGTGAAAAACTTTCCTTAATGTCCAACCTAAATTTGCCTTGGTGCAGCTTGAGACCGTGTCCTCTGGTTCTGTCAGTTGTTGCCTGGGAGCAGAGACCAACCCCACCTGACTAGAGCCATCCTTTCAGGAGCTGTGCAGAGTGATAGGGGCACCCCTGAGTCTCCTTTTCTCCAGGCTGAACACCCCCAGCTCCCTCAGGTGTTCCTGACAGGATTTATGTTCCCAGCCCCTGTCCAGCCTCATTGGCTCCTCTGGACACGCTCGAGTGTCTCAAGGTCCTTCCCAAACTGAGGGGCCAGACTGGACACAGCACTCGAGGTGTGGCCTCCCCAGTGCTGAGTACAGGGGAAGGATGATCTCCCTGCTCCTGCTGGCCACACCATTCCTGATACACTTATGGGTCTAGGATACTTAGAGGTCTTAATGAATTAAATAGAAGCACATCCTCTATTTTTTCTGGTTTAAAGAATGAATTCTGAAAATTAAACAGTTATTACTTATTGGCATTTGTACTGGTGTTCCTCTTATATTTTCCAGAAATGCCGCTGGCCTCAGTGAAGAAAGACAGGCTGCATAAAGAAATACCAACTTTTAGGAGCAAGAAGGACAGTTTCCAAAGTAAGGGCTTGGTTTGGAAATAGTGTGAAAAGCCCTTGCTGTCTATTAATTCTTTTGCAGAACTTTATCATGGGTGACTGTGAATAGAAAATTATTTTCTTTTTTTCCTCTAGATTCTGAGAACAATCTGTATATTATTAGGCCAGAAAATGCATACTCTGTAATCATGAAATTGTGTAATGCACATTATTTCCCAGCAAAGTTATCTGGCACTTGCTGTATTGATCCTGTTTTGAATCCTGTCATGGTTACTTCCATGGCATTTGCTATTCCTCAGTTTTTTGTGGCGTTGTTTTCTAAAATGGAGAGGTTTAGTCAGGCTCAGAGCAGAGTTTAGCTGCCTGAACCTGGATTCAGCACCACTCCTTATGCAGTTCCAAACATGTTATTCCATTAGATTAATTCCTGTTCCTGCTGGGAGCTCTGCTAAAGACTTGGGGCTTGTGATACACAGCTACAAGGGGAATCCTTAAGAATGAATTCTTTGAAATGAGAATTGAAATTTGAATTTTGAAATTCCCACCAAAAATTTATTTTTAGTACTCTTATTTTCAAAACCCTTGTTCACATGGTTATTTATTAATTAATGCTCAGTAGAGCATTAAAGCTAGTAGGTTGATTTTGAAATTTGTTTATATTTTTCCCCATCAGATTCAGTAATTGAGTAATTTGTCTTATGAAAGCCACAAAGGTATTTTAAAACATAAAAAATCCAACCAAAGCAACTGATTTCATCTTGAAAGCCCATTAGAACAATATATTATCTTTAGCAAGTACACATTTCCTGTAAGCTGAAGTAAACTGAATTTTCCAGTCTTTCTTCCAAGACCAGATTAGTGGTATGGCTCAAAAAATAGCTCTTGCTTAAATTTTTATTGCTAAAACATAACCTATGTTTTATGATTTGGGCTTTTTTTCTAATAAAGGTGTGTAATGTTTTATTGTTTATTTTTTAAGGCATTCTTTTGACTCCAAATAGAAAAGACAAATCTAATACTTCAAAAAGAGATGAATATAGTAGAAATACTAGGTGGACTAGCAACTATAACTTGACACCTGCTTATGAAAACTGTGAGTATTATCAGAAAATGAATTCTCTGATATGCACAACTGAAAGATCAGTATTTGAGTTCAGGTCAGGGGATTGAGAGAAGCACCTGCTCTTGCCATTGGAGATAAATGGCTGTGCATTTAAATAAACTGTTACACTTTCTCTCACAGAAATCAACTTGAACATCAATACTCTTATTATTTGCTTCTGGTTCATCAATAGTCCCTATGTCTTAATGTGGATTATGAGAAAAAGATCTAAGGAGAATGAGATATTACTAACAAAGCAACATTTACATATTCAGATTAATTAGAATAAATGCTCCTTTACGGTTTTATATCCAGTTTTTCAGTAGATTTTAGTTAGCTTTAAGTGACTAAATGGTCCTTGTTCACAATTTTGTAGCTTTACAAAAATCCCAAGATGCTAACCAGAAGAGACAGAGAGTCAAAGAGATGTGCAGCCAGAAATGTCAGCATTTAAAAGAAAATTGCATACATTCACTTGACAAAGATGAGGTTAGTTATGCAAAGCCTAATCATGTTTATAAATGGCCAAATAAAAGCAGTAGGAATTGTGTAATTTCTTTTTAGTTACCTTTCACAGGAGCCTAGTAGCAAAATGAACCTTATTAAAAAAATATTCCTGTGTTGATTCTACTCCAGTCACACTGATTTAGCCCTGAATTGAGTTCAGCATTTTTCAGCTGACACATTTTCAGAATGGTGGATCTGAAGGTCTGATTTTTCCTGTATTGATGAAGATTTGCACAGTATGGAAGTAACAGAAACCTAAAGGAATAAACCTGCTAAAAGAATAAACTATGTAGGCACAACAGAAATGAAGATCACAGAAAAATACTGTATTTTAGTAAGTAGTGACAGTGAAGAAACCTTGGAGAAGCATTTTTCCCTTGCCAGTGGGACCATTTCTTTACAACTATTAAATGTTGAACTGTAATATGTTACTTCCACGTGCAAAATAGTATGTACATTTACATAATTCTTCATGACACCAAAATAATCATTTGCAGGGCAATGAAATGTGTTCCCTGGCCATGAGCATGAGACCTCTGAACAAGAGAAGAGTCCGAAAAGATTTCACAACTGAAGAAATCAACTGCCTTTTGAAGGGCGTCCAAAAAATGGGCAACCACTGGAATTTGATTTTGTGGTCTTACCCTTTCCAGAAGGGACGGACAAGTGTTGACCTTTCCAAGAAGTACTACAGGTTACAGGTGCAGGTACTCATCACTGAAGTTTCTACTTATGGTAAATGCTGGGAGCCCGGTTCTCATCGTTAGCCCCTGAGCTGACTTCCAGAAATAAAGACAGGTTTTGAGAGTGTGCAGCCGTGGGATTGTGCCTTGTGTCAGTGCAGTGCCCACGAGAATGGCCTCTGGTGTAATTCCATCAGGGCTGGTGCTTGGAGAGAGAGAACTCAAGTAGGGAAAAGAGCAGAGAGCCTTGGAACCCACCACTGCCACCTGGCAGGGTACAAAGAGAGTGAGAGTGTCATTAAGGACTCTAAATTAATCCCTGTGTTTATCAGGAAATTGGTCTCCTCTCTGCTCAGCTCTGTGGTGATGCTGGTCTGGGAGAGCTTCTGCAGCAGTTTCCCAGTGATAAATCCATGCATCCCTCACACAGGGAGCACTGCTCCTGTGCTTTGGAGACCATGGCAGCAATTAAGTGACAAGTCTTTGTCTATGGAAAGCTGGTCTGTAATTGTGCAGTGGTTTGGGGCAACATTTCTCTTGATATTTTCTCTTTTATCTCCATTTTATAGATGAAAAAAGCCCACAAAGGACATCAGTAACATCATCAGTGAGTGCTTTGTTGCAGAATGTTCAAGAACAGCCTTTGTAACAGTGAGGTATTACCAGAACAACTCAAGCCCTTGGAGAATTTAGGTTGGCTTGGACTCCTGTTTTTCAGTGACAACTGACAGAATTGTTATGCATTGTAATTTTACTTTACCATAACTTGACAGTTTATTTAAGTAATGCTATCATAGGCAACAAAATCTTTATTGGTAAAAATTACATTAATTTGGAACATAATTTAACCTTCTTGAGCATTTGATCTGTGCAATTTTTGAGTTAATTTTTTGTCGCTTGCTCTATACTATTTGTAAGAAAAGGATATATTGCTAAAATGAATACTTTATGTCTGGAAGTGCTGTTAATGTTGTTGTGTCTGAATCTGTTTCCTCTTAATTAGTGAAATGTTTAAAGCAGGTGGAATATTTTGTCACATGTTGAATATGCTGCATGTGCAGAAAAATGTCTCTGTGACAGAAAACACTGAATTTGTGGTTAAACACTGCTGCACAGAGGAGGCAAATCTTTGACTACTACAGAAATTCTGTACTCACTGTTGAACTGAGCAGGTACTGGTAGAATTTGGCTTCTGTTTATAATTGGACAGTTTTCTGGTGTATTTTTCAAATAAGTGAGCAGTACCAGAATTTCTGCTAATTACACATTTTTTATAGGAAGCTTTACTGAAAGCCTTGGTAACTCGCTGTTTCAGTGATAGCCTTAGTATTTCAGTTGTACTTTTTACTTGTTCTGATAAAGGAAGGATGAATCAATAGTTATTTTATTATGGAAAGGGTTTAGTTGTTGTATTAGCACTAGGTTTTCACTATGATGTGGCTTAAATGCTGAAAAACAGGCAAGGTAACCAAAACCTGAGAGACTTGCAATAAAGATGATGCCAATGATGCAATAAATATGCCTTCCAATATTTTCAGCTGTTGTAATTTGAGGGTTTTATTATTAAAATACTGAAACATCTATAAAAGATGTCTGTGAGTGGAGCTGTTGCCAGTAGCAGGGTTGAGTATCAGTGGAACTATTGGCAGAGTGGGAGCCAGAAGGGCTCCTGAGGTGGGGTGTCCCCAAGGAGGACACTGGGGTCCCTCACACGCTCCAGGTTGTCCCCAGGACACCAGCCTAGTCCAGACCATCTGTTACTGCATCCTTTGGCTGAATGTGTGTTAGTATCCACATTGTCAAGATCTGAAATATGTCTCGAGTGGCTAAAATATGTGAGGTGTAAATCTTTACTTGCCACAAGGTGAGAATGTTGCAATACTGACAATTTACCTCACCTTAGGTATAGTTCAGGTTAGAAAGGCCCTGTGGGGCCTTTGGTCTCCTCTCCTCTTTGGAGCAGGACTGAGGTGAAAGTTATTCCAGTTGTTCAGTGCCTTGTGAACTTCTGAGGGTTTTCAAGGAAGGAATTCCTGCTGCCTTTTTGGGCAGCCTCTGCTCATGCTTCACCTCCTCTCGGCAGGCAGGGGCTGGAACCACATTGCTGGAACATTCTGGTGGGATCTGAAAGGGAAGTCATGGACCAGGAACAGGCAGAAACCCGAGGTGTGAATTTGTGCAAGTCAGTCTTTTGCTCTCCTTTGGACTGACTGCATGATCACTTGATTTTGATGCATTGATCAGTTTAATTTTCCTGCACAAGCACTTTGAAATCCACATGTAACGGGCACTACAAAATTGCGTGAGAATAGTTGATATAGAGAATAGTCGCTTTTAGGCTGGTTGGGCCACCCAGGGCAGTATTTCAGCACTTTGAAAAGCTGGAATGACTGACAAACCATCGAGGGAAGTCCGTTTGTAAAAACCCTGACGTGCTCTCTTGGTTCCGTTGGTCAAACAGAGCGTGTTAGGGGTGTGAGGATGGAGTGGTAATGACAGCTTGATCAGTCAGCAGCAATTTACACGGTGCGCTCACCCAGATCTGCCCCGGCACTGCCGGCACCGCGCTGCACTGGCGGGGGCGCGGCAGGGTGGGGACCGCGGCTGTGGAGAGGTACCAGGGCAGGTGCCAGGGGGACAGGGAGGAGCCGGGGCAGAAGTGTCAGGACAGGAACCGAAGATCAGGAGAAGGTATCTGAGCAAGTCCCAGGGAAGGTACTCGGGATATAGGAGGAGGTACCTAAGCAGGTGCCTGGGGTGCGGGAGGATGTTCCCGAGCGATGCCGGGGTGCGGGTGGAGGTTCCCGAGCGGTGCCGGGGTGCAGTAGGAGTTTCCGGAGCGGTGCCGGAGTGCGGGAGGAGGTTCCCGAGCGGTGCCGGGGTGCGGGCGGAGGTTCCCGAGCGGTGCCGGGGTGCAGTAGGAGTTTCCGGAGCGGTGCCGGGGTGTTGGGCGGAGTTTCCCGAGCGGTGCCGGGGTGCGGGCGGAGGTTCCCGAGCGGTGCCGGGGTGCAGTAGGAATTTCCCGAGCGGTGCCGGGGTGCGGGCGGAGGTTCCCGAGCGGTGCCGCTCCCGCGGGCAGCAGGGGGCGCTGGCGGCCCCAGGCCGGCGCGCGCAGGGCGGGCCGCGGCCGGGGCTGCCCGGGCACCGCCTGATCGCGGGGCGGGCGCGGCGCGCGCGGGGCCGGCGGGGCGGCCGCGGGGCGCGGGGGCCGGCGGGGCCGGCGGCGCGCGCGGGCGGGCGGGGCGGGGCGGGGTCCTCGCGGCCCGGTGAAGTCACTCTTTGTGGCGGCTCCAAGATGGCGCCGGTGCTGGCGGAGAAGAAGCTGCTGGGGCCGGACGGGCCCGGCGGGGCCGAGCTGCCCGGCGAGGAGGACGAGGGGCAGAACCTCTGGTGAGCGCCCGCGGCCGCCCGGGGCCTGCACGGCCGGGTGAGCCCGGGCTCCGCTGGGCTGAAGCGGAGCGCGGGCTCTCGGCCGGCCGGGGCCGCGCTTGGGTCTCGCGGGCGGCGGCGGCGGCGGGGCCCGGGGACAGCGCCGGGGGGCCCGGGCGTGCGTGACGGGAACCCCGCGGGCCCAGGGACGGGAGTACGGGGGTGACGCAGAGCGGGGGAGCGGGGCCCGGGACCGCGGCTCTGCGGGACGTCCGCGGGGCCGCCTCCGGCAAAGGCGATCTCGTGTGTTTTCGGCTTTTATTTCTAAAGAACGCTTTAAAAAATACCTATCGTGGCAGAAGGACGTATGTCGAATACATCAATCGATTGTGATGAGAGTTAGTTGAAAAGTAATGTTCTGCAGTATTGCGGCCTCTTGCAAGGGAGGAGAACTTTAAATGTCCCTGCCCG
Organism: Molothrus ater; assembly: GCF_012460135.2. NCBI lineage: Eukaryota > Metazoa > Chordata > Aves > Passeriformes > Icteridae > Molothrus > Molothrus ater. The sequence continues at coordinate 1,518,343 of NC_050489.2, read as the reverse complement.
TGGTTTAGAAATCATAAAAGCTCTTGTGTAGAAGGTGGCACACTTGTGTGCTTCAGAGTGCAGTTGGCCTGTGGCTGTGACAGCCCTGCTCGTCCACAGCCCGCATGTGCCGGCTGTGGGTGCGGATGTGCTGAGCTCATGGTGCTGTCACAGCCGGTAACGCGGCCGCTCTGCTGCTTCCCCAGGTCCTCCATCCTCAGCGAAGTCTCCACACGGTCCAGATCTAAATTGCCATCGGGCAAGAATATTCTTGTTTTCGGTAAGTAACACGCGTGACCAGTTGGGTGTTGGTTTGTTGCTTTTTTATTTATAGAAACAAAGTGTATTTCAAACACCGATTAGTGCAAACTGACACATGGGTTCGTTACAGTTGGGTTATGTAATTTGATTTATGGTCTTGTCTTGTGCTTATAGATCTGCTTTCTCTTTCATTTCCACTGTTAGATTTATAGCCTATTTTAAGTAATAATAGAGAATAAGATAGTTCTTCATTCTTATTGTTCTGGTATAAGCCACTGGATTTAGCTGAAATACTTGAAAGAGAACAGCAAATAACTGTGATTCAGAAGTGTACAAGGATGTTTCTCATTAATTAAGCAAGTTGTGAAAAAATCTTTTCTGTGAAGTCAGATGTAATTCTGAAGGTGTCTTTTTTCCTCTACAAACTTACTGGCAGGTGATGATGGTTCAGGCAAAACCACACTCATGGCTAAAATACAGGGAGCAGAGCACGGCAAGAAAGGAAGAGGACTGGAATACTTGTATCTGAATATTCATGATGAAGACAGAGATGGTAAGTTTGTTTCAAATGCAATCTCTTTAATTAAGTAGCTGCCATGCTGTTTTAATAATTGTGGTTTGATGAGTGTGTTCTGGGCTACGCCCCACTAGCTGGTTCAGCTGGTGGCGCTGGGAGTTTTGGAGCTGTGTCCATTTTTTACAGTCCATGTCTGTTCTCCCTCCTGCCCCTCTGAGAGCCTGACCCTGTGCCTGGGGCAGGGCAGCTCTGGGGATCTCTTCTGGGCTAGGGGAGGTCCCTTTGCTGATGGTGTCTTTGTAGCAGCTGCAGTGGCATTGCTGTGGCTACTGTGTGACCAGAGAAAGGGAGAGATACATCCCTGAGAATTTCATGCTCAGCATGGATTTCTGGGCACAGGGTGTTTCTCATAGGGGCTGTGTGTGGAATTTTGGTTCGCTAACAGATGTTTTGCTTTAGTTGACTGAGTGAAGAACAGAACTTAAAGTCAGAATTAGTGTTTACTTTTCTCAAGCTGGAGCTGATCTCTTTGCTTTTTGCCCCTTGTCTTTTTGTTGCTGCTGCTGATCTCTGGTCTCTCTACTGTATGGAGGGAGATTATACCAAGGGACCATTTAAAAACAGGCCTCATGATGAGATTACTCATATTTTTGAGAAGGTTGGGGACAGGAGGAGATGGGGAGTGAGTTCGTTACCTTTGCTCCTAAATGTGCTTCTGCTGATCTCATTTTGGGCAAGCTGCTTGGCCTCCTTGGGGTGATTGTCTGTAAAAATGGGGAATGCAAGTCTTCCTATTCATGACCTCCTTCAGAGCTCAGAAGAGGGAAGCAGTGGTGGTGGTTCATGCCCTGTTCCTGGGAGCAAGTAGGAAGATCCTATAATGGTATTTTGAAACTGGAGATGCACTGAGGCTTGCAGGAGTGATTAAGTGCCATATGTGAGTGGTTGTTATGGAGATTGGGCCTGCACTCACGTGGCAGGAAGCTCCCTTTGGATACTGTTAGGCACAATGAAAGGATGAGTACATTGCCAAATCTTCCAGGGGCCTCCTTGCAGTTCCTAAAAATCTTTTGGGTTGTAATTTTAGGTGCTTCTTCAGGTTCTGGCTGTAAGGGCTTTTCCACCATGCAAAATCTGCTTTAGTTCTGCATAAACACTTCAGGGTGGAAAAAGCCCCTATGATTAGGAGGGCTGAGACAGCCTGTGTCACCAGGCCTATTGCAGCTTCAAAGGAGATGCTATTATAAGCAGAAAAATGTTTGCTGTGCTATTTTTCCTGGTGTTATCTATCAAACCTCAAGTGTATTCCTACACTGGAAATATTTTGGGGCTATTCCTGAGTGGCTGAAAGTGATAAGTATTTGAAGTGATTAGGAGAGGCCTGTCATAAGAACTCACTAGCAGGAAAAAGAGATCTTTTTGACTGACTACAGGCTCAGCTGGCCAATTCAGGTCTTCATGCATCCTCTAATGGGTGTGTTAGGAGCTAATAATACGTGCCTTTTTCCTTTCTGTCTCATTAGTGTCATCCACAAGCAAAATAAATAGCAAAGTGGGTCAGGACCTCCCAGCAGGCAGAGATAACACTCTTTCTTCTCTAGGACAGGTTTGGATTTGGTTTTTAAACTCTCTGTGTGCTTCAGATGAATGTATGCTCAGATCCAGATTGGGGAACAAAGGCTTTATAATTGACCCACAATTCTGGGAGCCATAAAGAACATCAGAGTACACATTCAGGAGCAGATGAGTGGTTCTGAGGGTCTCTGCTTTTTATTAGACTCCAACCTAACCAAGACCAGATCACAAAGATTTCCAGGGGTTCCAGGTCAACACTGGTAACTGAAACTCTGCAGTGGAGTGAGATGATCTCAGCTTCCTTCCCAGGTGATAGAAGATTTATTTGCCCTCTTAGTCTTATTCTTCTTCACTTCAGATAAGTTTACTCTGTCCAGGAGAAATATTTTCCTCATAATGCTGAGTCATTCATTATCTACTTCCCACTTCCCCTTGGAAAGCTTAGGGAAAATCTCTGTTGTTCCCTATGCCATGGTCTCCCCTCCCCATTCCTCTTCAAGGGATGTGTGAACCTGGCTGCTCCTACATCTAAAGTAGAATATTTCTGGATTGCTGGATGCAATCTTAGTTTACTGTTACTTTCCTCCTTAAGATCAGCTCCGCAATTAAATTGTTCTTGTTGGTTTGTAGGAAAGTCCAGGGAGTATCTCTGCCTGCAGGCCCCCGTGGCTCACAGAGGTACCCACAGACTGTGTTCTTTCCATGTCCCCTGCTGGTTTCCTGGCAGTGGAGGCACATGGGCACTGTGCTCTGCCCAGCTGCTCCAGCTCTGCCAGGTGTCACTGCTCAGTGTGACTTGTGGGCTTCGGTTCCCAGGGCTCAGGATACTTAGAGTCCAAGTCTGCTACTGAATCTCTGTCTGAAAAGTCTCTTTCCTTTAAAATAAAAAGGTATCTAAAAAGATACCTTTTTGTTTTAAAGTTATATTTTATCACTATCCCAAATGCTGCCTAGACCAAGGCATTTGCTCAAGAAGAGGTTTGGAGAGACCTGAGAAGCAATCCTGGGAGAGAGAGGATTCTCCTAAATCCCCAGCTACATTATCCTTAGAGCATATGGCTGCTCCTGCATTCATGACACTGTAGTTCATCTGGATGAAAGCATTTATAGCACTGCCTGCAAACTTAGCTTTGAGCAGTAACTGATCCTGGAGCTCAGGCCCCAGAGTCCTCCATTAGTGGAATTTCTCAGGGAGTGTGGCAAATTTCAGTTTTTTGCCTGTCTTGCTGATGAACAGCTGGTTTTTGTCTCTACTGGTTAGTCTGCTTTTGAGGACTGAGAATCTGAATTCATAGGACATAGAAGAGAAGCTGTGCACAATTTTCCTAAAGGATCTGTGTTTCCAGAGTAGCTTTCAGAGGCCCTTGCAGGGCAGAGTTACAGTGGGGATGTAGAGCAGAGCAGGGAGCCAGGACTGCATGGCCTGCTCTGTGCTCTGTGTGTGTCAGCTGGAGCCACAAGCACCACAGGGACATTTCTCACCTGCCAGGCTACAGATGCACCTCTCCTGTGCCCAGTGTGCAGGGAAGAGGAGCCATTCTGGGGTTGCATTCTTGCCTGTAACAAAACAAAGCAGTCTTGGGTTTTGCCTCAGGTTTGGACTGGCTTCAGCCATATCATATGCATATTCCAGCTGAACTGGTTGTTCCAGATTGAGCCAAGTCTTGCTGCTGCACTAGTTTCTAATAGTTTCTAATGAGAAAATGGTCTTTTTTTTTTTTTTGGTCAACATCTTTAAAATGGTTTTCTTGAAAGTTTTCTCCTTTTTTGTTTCTCTTCACAGCTTGAGCAAGGGATATGTAATTGCCACTGATATCTTTTGAGTAGATACAGATGTAGTTGCAGTTCACAGAATCAACCATGTGCAATAAAATTCATCAAAGCTGGAAAATCTTTTTCAAGACTAAAGGGACAATGGAATATTGACAGGATTTAGAGATGTGATTTTAGCAGCTTTTGTAATAGCCTGTGATAAGTTGCTTCTGCTTTTCCAACAGGACCTGGTAATTGTTTGCTCTGTTTTTGTATATTGGCATGGCCAGTAAGAAAGGCCCAGTTAACATTCATGACTAAGTATGAGCTTGATGTGGTGCTGACAAAGCTGAATTTACCACCAAGTCCTTGCCACATTATGAGCACCCAGTGGTGTATTTTTATGTTTTATGTTTTAGCAAATGTGAATCACAAGACATTCCTCTGTCCTGTTGGAAAGGAGCAAAACCTTTCCTTTACATACAGAGTACATTTTAATGTGAGTGCAAGGCTTCCTAGCAGATTGACTGTGAGTGGTAGTTCCTCCTGTATTCTAGTTCCAGTCTGCATTCCACATGTTAAGCAAAAACTAAATCCATAAGGGGAACAAAGGTGCATAGCAAACAAAACAATTTTAACCTTAGATATTGGCTTTAAAAGAAGACTTAGAAGCAGTGAATTTGGATATTATTAATTTTTCTAACTTGCCAAGGTGTGAGAGTCTTTTCTGCAGCATATTCCCCACAGGAGAATCCATCAGTGCTGCTTAAAGCCGTAAACTTGCATGAAGTGTGGATAGATTTGCATTGGGTTTTCAAAACTTCCATTCATGCTCCAAGGAGACAGTTGTACATACACACAGTCCCTGTCTATTAATAACTGTTAGCTCATAGAAAGCTCACGGGGTTTTATTTCCTGGGAAGCTGCTGCTTTAGGGCATGTACACAGGATGGTTCTAGGATGCAGAGAGTCCTGCACAGATATTTCATTTGTGCATTTCTGAGCTCCACAGGGCTTACCCTCACTGATCACTGTAGAGTGAATTGAGGGGTGCAGCTGGCAGTGAGAGGAGCTGTAAGTTCACAGCGTGGCTGTTGGCCTGTTTGTGTGATGGCTGATGTTGGAATGTCTTAGGACAGCCCAACAGAACTTACAACAAGTGCGAAATGTAGACTGCCACATACAGCACCTGGATGAGATGTCTGAAACTGGGCTGCTCAGTCATTTTGTCCAAGGCCTGATTAAACAGGTAGGATGTATATATCTGTCATCTTTTTTTCCTCCAGGTTTCTTAGCCAAGCTTTTGCCTTTTTCTGCAGTCAAGAGGGGTGGATTCCTGCCCAGAATAAAGTTATGATAGCCATAGTAACTGGATTTATTTTGTGAAGCTGAAAGATTCAGGACACAGAAGTACAGTGAGACAGGGTAATTATGAAGCTCAGGAGCTGCTTTGAAAATCTGGGTGCTGCAGTGGCTGGTTTGCAGATCTCTGTGTTTCAGAAGTGACATATTGTGTATGTAGTGCAAGAGAGACTCACTGATCCCTCTGGATAACTGTAGTAAAATGGGGAATACTTAGGGAGGGGTACTAAGAAGAATCTAGAAGATAGAAACAATGAAGTTGTTCCTCTTCAGGAGGAAGTTCTGAGGATAATGTTCCCTCTCTCCTTCTCTTTTTTTTTTTTCCTATTTTTTTTTTAATTTGGAAGAATTGGTTGTTCATGCTGATACATCATTTCTGGAGGAAACTTCTTTTTCAGTTCTTATACTCCTGCCAAGAGTTCAGTTTTGGGGTAAAATGCCAGCTGTCTGACCCAGCTGATCCCCCTCTACTCTGCCTTGCATTCCAAAGAAGCATCCTGCCACTATCAAAAACACTTGTGGAAGAACCACAAAAGCTGCAATACCAGGTCATTTCCCCAGTGCTCATTTGGTCAGGAGCCTGCAGAAGGAGCTGGTGTTAAGTCAGTGTGAGTTAAGAGCAGGTGGCACAACCTTGTTGGGAAGGTGGGGAGTTCATCCTGTATTTGCTCCTCCCACTCCTGTGCTAGAAACTTAAGCTGCTTATTGCTGCTATCTTGTTTGCAGCTTATTTCTGCTGGGCAGTTTCTTGAGTGTGTGAAACCAGCTTATGTGTCTGGGAGACACCGAGGGCAGCGTTCATCCCCTGCTGGGCTGGGCCAGGGCCACCCCTTTGGGCCTTACTTACACATCCCCTGTGTTCTGGGTTCCCTGGGCTTGTTTCTAATGCAGGAATGTTGTGCAGCGATTAAAAACTGTCCTGACTAAAAGCTCAAGAAGAGAAATTATTTTTTTAAGGAAAATGTTCTGAACCCAGAAATGAAAGCATTTCTGACTAATATAGGCATTTACACAGGAACTGTCTTATAAATAAGCAGGCACAGTGTGCTGGTAGCTGGCTCTGCTCCTTCTGCTGAGCACTGATGCTCTCACCTGGTCATTCCCAGCCTGGCAAAGCAAGCCCTGGCATCTGCTGGCTTCCAACTGTGCCTTTTCCTTTCAGATCACACTCGCTGCAACGTCTGGATCCTGGATGGAGACCTGTACCACAAAGGGCTGCTGAAGTTCGCCGTTTCTGCTGAATCCCTGCAGGACACCATCGTGGTCTTTGTTGCAGATATGTCTAGACCTTGGACTGTTATGGAGTCTTTACAGAAATGGGCCAGTGTCTTGCAAGAACACATTGATAAGATGAAAATTCCTCCAGAAGAGATGAGGCACATGGAGCAGAAGTGTAAGTCTTTGTGCATCCATACATTGCTGTTGGTTTTTTAATTAGCTCTCACAACATTTGATGGATTTCTTTGGGTCAGTGTTTTGAGAATGGGTTGGATAAAAATTACTCTTAAGTTGTGATTGCAACACTAATTCAAATATACTGTGTTAGGCTTTAAAACAACTCTTCTTAGTTTTGCTGTGCTGACAAAACATCAGGTGAAATATTGGTCTAGATCCTGGGCAATAATGAGATTTTGATAATATGATTTTTAAAAAGGGCAATTAAAAAAAATAATAAAATGACAGATTCAGTTTTTAAAAGATGGTGACAAAATTCAGTGATGAAGTGAGCTGTCTGCTTGCTGTGATATCTCAGCCAGGTCCCATTCCCATACTGTGCTTGTCTTACAGAAAGTCTCTCTGCCCTTGTTTTTTCTGGTGGCTCAGAACTGGTTCTGGTTTCTGTGAACCTGGTGCAGCTAATTGTGTCTCACTACACCATTCCTACCCTGTGACTTTAGGAATGTTGTATAAATTAACCTTCTTTCCTGGCATATCCATGGCAGGATGGAATCTAGCCCTGGCACGCAGTCATTGTTGCAGTATTGGATCCTGCAGCGCTTTCCTAAAGTAGCATTGAATGTTTCTTGAGATTTTTTTTTTTCTGTTTTCATATTGAATTACTCCAAAAGAAATTTCTTTAGTGGAAAAGACCTTAGCAACTTCCAGTCCTTTCAGATGAAGTAGATTCAGACTGATCCTTTGTGCTTGCTGCTTTTGCTCCTGGTGGCTCTCTCTGCTGGAGTGTGGAACCCTTGCAAATATGGTCTGGTAGGTTCCTGAGCTACCACAGGGAGCAGTGTGATCTGTTTGACCTGTGGCCACTCAGGTGTATTTGTATAGCTGATAATCCTTTCTGAATGTTAAATATTATGTTCCCAGAAGCCTTGTACCTACAGCATACCAGCTGCAGTTTATACTTAATGATTGAAACCACCCGGGTTTGATCATTAGGTTACATTTAAACAAAAAGCAAAATATGAGAGTTTTTAGGAGGAAAAAAAGTGTGTCAGAGATTTTTTGGAATGGGAAATGGAAAGGCAATTCTAGTTTCAAAATCCACCACTTAACACAATTTGCACATTTGTGGGACACTGCAAACGTTATGGCTATCCAAATAAAGGGTGAGTTTATGCACTTGAATTTTCCTTTTGGAAGGAGAAGCTTTTCAGCCTTGGCTTCAGAGTGCACTCTGTGTGTGAAGGAGCTATGGCAAAGCTTGGGTGCCCTGTCTGAGGAACTTAGAAGGCTTTCCAATAGTGGTATCTTAGACAGGGAATTCTAGAGTGTGATAGAAACTCCTGGTTTGTTCTGAGCTCTCCTGGAGTCAGGGGAGAGGAGATGGGGGAGGGCCTGAGTTCCCCGTGCCTGGCTCCAGTGCCATCCCCTGGCTCAGCTGTGGCACACAGGGCCTTGATGTCTTCAGTTTTCCATCTCCTGTTCTCAGGCCTTGTGCTGGACCCTTGTGTCACCTGGACACATCTCTGGCTTCTTGCAGACTGTCCCTAGGGCCAGCTCTGTGCTCACAACTTTGGCCACCATGTCCTGTAATTCTCTTGGCAGCCCCTCCTGAGGAAGGGCCCATGGTAACTGTGTCAGGGTAATGCACTGGCCAGGGTACTGCCCACGTGCCTGGTGACTGCCTTGGGACTGCTGCCCATCCTGAAGCTGCACAGCAAAGCTCTCCTCACTGAAATCCCGCTGCCTGCGCCTCCTGGGGTAGGCTGCAACTTAGAAAATGAAGTCACTGGCTTGCAACAGCCCAAATATGTAAAAACTGGATAATAAAGTTCACATGAGGGCAGTTGAAACACAGAAATGGAGTGCAGAGTGATGGGATGTGCTAAATTTAAGCCCCCTGCAGCATAAGACCACCTGACTTCTCCAGCAGAGTATTCCCTTATCCTGCTCCTCCATCCCCAGCTGAATGTCCCCAGTGCTTTCCTGGCTGTCACACTCAGCACCAGGAGCCCTGGGGAACACTGCCCAGTCCTGCCCCATGGCATCCACTGGAAGTGCTGCAAGGTTGTTCCTTCTCCCTTGCTAAGGTCCTCAGAGTTTCCAGAGATGCTTTGTTAGCTCACCCTTGTCAGTGCAGTTGGACTTTGGACTGCTTGTCTCTGCTGGCAGGGTTGGGGAGGCCTTTCTGCACCCAGCCCTTGCTCCTGTGTTTGCTGCTTGAGATTCTGACTCTTGGCTTGCCTGGCTGGGTGAGAAGCTTCCCTCTGGAGTTAAAGAGCTTCCAGAGTGGGCAGCAGGACACACGTGGAGGCCAAGGCTGCCTTCTTGGAATGTGCCCAGAGCAGTGCCTGCTGCACTCACTCCATCCCTGAGCTCCTCCTATTCCTTGCTAATAGCTTGGCTGATGTGGAGTCAGGTACATAGTGTCAACTATGCCCATTTAATTCAGGCTCAGTTGTGGTAATTCATTATTTGAATAACACATATTTGAATAATTATTTCAAGGATATTGCCTCCCTTTTTAAGACAGCAGAGCAGATAAGGTGGCTGTCAGCAATCAAGACCTGCAGAAAGGAGGTGTACTGGTAAAGTGGCAATTACACCAATGACCTCTGGGCTGTTTGAAGCTAAAGAATAGAAACAAAATAACATGTTTTGTCCTATTCAAGCTGAATTAGTTTTAGATTGTCTACCTTTTTGCTTTTCTGATTTGACATAGAGCTGAAAGATTTCTTAAGCTAAAAGATTTTTTAAAAATAGTTTATCCAGGTATCTTTTGTCTAGGAATTCTTTTCACAAGACTAAAATTTTTAATGATCAGTAAAGATAGGGCACAAAAAAAGCTAAAAGTGATTGTGAAACTTTGAAGAATGTAAATATGGAATGATTGTCTCAGAAAAACATTCTTCATTTTTCTCATTTTGCTCTTCAGGGCCTTTGGGCTTTATCCATTAAGTTGCAGTATTTGCCTGCATTTCCACATTGCAGTTGAAGAGCACTCCAAGCCTGAGCAGATTACTGTTACTGGAACAACCAAAGCTAATAATTGTGGATTGCTGTCTCAGTGATGCTTCTAGTGAATGCATGTCCTGAGTGATGCAGCAGTTTTTGGTGGAGTTACCTTGCAGTGCCTTGTGTGAACAACAGCAACAAAACATTTTGCTGGAAGCTCGCTTTCATTTGCTGTGTTCAATGCAAAACTCTATAAAGAGCCACAAGTTTGGTAAATAAATGAGCACTCTGTAGTGGAGGTGGGATTTCAATGGCACATCATCACCTGGTGAGAATTTTATTAACATAATAGGCCATTCTGAGTACTCAACCTTAGTGAGGGGTGGCAGAATTTTACAGATTTCCAGAGGAACTGTTGTTTTTCTGGCTTCCTATTTTATGTGCATCATCTTAGGGGTATTTCCTGTTGAAAAACCTTAAACTAAAGTAATTTTCACTATTTCTTAATAAAGAAAATGGTTGTTTTCCATACGATATAGAGGATGATTCCTCAATTAGAACTATGGGGAGGAGCTAATATTCATGGCTCATTAGAAAAAATGGAAAAATAAAAGATTTTATGAGCTGTTTGGATGCACAACTTTATGTCCATCAAAAGCCTGAGAATAGAGCTCAAATGAGACATAGCCGTGGGAGGTAAGAAAAAGTATGAAATTGCTGTGTGTCAAAGAAAATTTGAACTGCAGTGAGCTGCTTTATTACTTTGTGAGAGTGCAGTTTGTTCATTGGAGCATCCAACAGTGCCTGGGGTTCAGGTTCACTTGGATTTCTTAGGACTAAGTTCAGAAGGGAATGGGGGTTGAGTGGAAGCCTGGAGCAGTGTTGAAGAGCCTGTTGCTGTCAGGAACTCCCACTTGTGCCTGACTTGAGGTGCTGTCTGTGTGCTCAGGGTTCCTGCTCTGGCTGGTGCCTTCTGTTCACTCAGCAGCTGTTTGCTCAGAGCTGCCCCTGTTGGCCCCAGTGTTGTGTCCCATTGCTCCATGGCTGGCAGGGTTAATGCCAGGCCAGGTGCATCCCTGGGAATGCACACAGAGCTCAGCTCCACGGGCAGGGCTTGGAGGGGGCTTCTCCCTCTGTGTCTGAGGTGTGGCCTTGGTGCTGCTGCTGGGTCCTGCTGGCTCCTGGGCAGAGGTGGGGCTGGGAGCTGTGGCTCTTGGGATTATGCCCTTCATTCCCATTCAGCAGAAATTCATGAGGTTGAAACCATCAGACTTCTGAAATTTCCATGTTGCATTTGCTCTTACTTACATTTCTAAAATTCTTAGAGCATCTTGTGTTTTCTCATGTTGTTGACTGTTATTCTTTTCAGGAGAGGCCTTTTTCCCCAAATATGAAGGGGTTTATGCTCAGTAAAGAAAAGATTATTTTGCTTTGATATGAACAAAACCCAGGAAAGGAATCCTGTCTGATTATAATGCTATGGTAAATTGAGAGCTGTATTGTCAAATAGTCTTTTCTGTGTGATTAAGTCAGAGAGACTCATCTGAACTGCTCTAATACACTTGGCCTCAAAAGTAAATAGTGATGGGAAAGCTAATAAAGGAAAGTGGCACTTCAAAAAACTCCTTTTCTAGTTAAATGCTTTTGGTGAGATAATAAACACGTGGAATGTGCAGAATGTATGATGGAATCTTGATTTACTGTAGCTGACTAAGAAACAGTCCTGGAGACAGCATCCTTTGGAGCACTGCTGTTTCTTCTCCACAAGAAGGCACTGTCTCCCCATGTTAAAGGGAACCGAACATTTTCATTTGTTTGTATTTCCTTGCACCCTGGCATATATTGAATTTGTGATTGGAAGTCTTATGGTCTGTATTTAGTTTGGGGTTTCTAGGCTTTTCTCTGGAATGGAGTTCTCTTCCACAAGAATCACACAATTTTATATTTCAGCTAAACATTGTAGATTGTGCAGCTTTAAACAGAAGAGTTTTCTGATTTGTTCTTCCTTCCACGCAACCATGCCATTGCAGGAATGGTTCCTGTTTTGAAGAGGTACCATGACTTCTTTTTGCAAGGCTTGTATAAGAAGCTTCCCTGAGGTTTTGCCACTTCCTAAAGCTCAAGAGGCTCATTGCAGTTCCTTCCCTGGTCCAGAGGGTGTTCTGAGCAGCCTCTCTGTGTGGCTGGGCTGGACACTGGTGGCTTTTCTAAGACTGTCCCCTAGAGTCACTCTGCTCCCACTGTTTCTAAAATGAAGGAAGCCTTGTGGGAGCAGATCATGGAGTTTGCTTGGCTCTTTCCTGAGGGTTCCTTATGGCTGAGTGAGGAGGAGGAGAGCCCAGGGCCTCGGGGCAGTGAGTGCCTGGAGCAGCCACACCCAGGACACAGATTTAGCTGGTCTGTGGCTTTGATCTTGAATAAAAGACATTAAAGTGTAGATTGCAGCCCACATTTGATAAAGCATGTGTGGGTTCACAGAGCATTTCCAAAATGGCCTTAATACTATTGCCATAAATACTGTTGCAATAAAATTAAAATACTAATCCATAAAAAGCATCGAGTTTCCTCTGGACCCCACTGTAGTTTTCCAGAATGCAGCTGAGTCTCTTCAGGTAGCCTGCAGATGCTCTTGAGTAGTCTGTGTTTATGCAGATAGGTTTTATATTTCTAGCACTGGATGCCTGCAACAGAAATGCAGAGTAATAGGAACTAAAGTAATTGTTCATAAGGAAAAGTGGCTGTTTCAGGTTGGTGTTTTCTGTGTACATTTATATTTTCACCATGCTTTCTTCCACAGTAGGTACAAATTACAGGATATAGGCTCTGTTGCTAGACCACATTTATGTTTTCTGTTGTCAACTGCCCTATAATGAAACGTTTGGGAATACACATTTTTGCAAATAATTGTAATTATTTATAATGACTCCAGATCCCACTTGATTTAGCTTCCAGTAAGTTTTGGTGGAGGAGTATTGTGCTGTTGGAAAGGGCAACGAGGCTTAACTTGCATTCAGTTCTCATGTAGTACAAAAATGTAAAAGAAAAAAACCTTGAGATTTCTAGTTAGTTGTAGATTAATTATGGTTTAAAAAGAGCTAGTTCCTTTGTTGCAGCCTAAGAATCTCTCTCTTTTAATAGTCATGAAGGAGTTTCAGGAGTATGTAGAACCTGAAGAAGGTTACCAAGGATCACCACAGAGGAGAGGCCCCTCGTCTGGCCAGGAGGACGAACACGTGTCCCTTCCCCTCGGAGACAACGTGCTGACTCACAACCTGGGCGTTCCCGTGCTCGTGGTGTGCACTAAAGTGAGGCTCTGCTTCTCTTTGCTGCTCTGCTGCCTTTCATTGCTGCTCTGGTAAAGACAGGCTTTCTGCAGACATGCAGGATGAATTCTGGATTAACAGTGGAGGGGTTTGTTCTACAAGTGAGCTTCTGCCATCGACATCAATTTTTGCTTTGATGGAATAGTAATAACTTTATCAATTATATTTAATTACTTTAGGGTTTGATTTATCAGCGCTATTTTAGAACCAGAGGCTCAAAGTAAATGTGATGGGAGTGTGTAAGATTAAGGGAGGTGTTTTAAGACGTGCTGGGGTGAAATGCCTGAATTTCTGGTTTGTTTACCTGCCTCTCCCAGTGTGATGCAGTGAGCGTCCTGGAGAAGGAGCACGACTACAGGGAAGAACACTTTGACTTCATTCAGTCACACATCCGCAGGTTCTGCTTACAGTGTATCCTTTTCTGTGCTGAGGACATTGCCTCTAATCTGCAGGCAAGAAGAGATGTTTTCCTGTTGAATTGCACATTACATTTGTCCAAGAAATTGCTCTGCAAGGTTGCTTGGTATTTAGTTATTGGTTAGGGTATATGCTACACATACCTAACCTTAGATAAGTATGTATATAGTTTGGTTTTTTGAAAACGTTGACAGATGTATAAAATATTTATAGTTTTTAAGTTGTGCATGGGACTTAGACCTTTTGTTCTTTTACAAAGGGTTTGCCTTACATTTTGTGAAATGTTCTTTCTTGGTTTTCCCCTCAGAAATTGCAATTTCCATGTAAGCCTGAGATGTCATGTGTGCATTAAGCTTTTGACTTTTTCCAAGTGAAGTAGGACTCAGTTTCCATGTAAACCTGGGAGGATGGATAATTTCTGTGTATGTCACTGAAAAGTGCCATGAGCCTTGCCCTGTTATGTCCCCTTCACTCCTGTATACTTAATGTCTCTAGTTTTGCCTAGTTAGTAGCTATAAATCTATTAATTCCTGTTTTGAAATTCTCGTTGTAATTTAGAAACTGTATATTACCTAATTTTCCTTAGCCAGAAGCCCAGATGGGGCTGCCTTGATTTATACATCAGTTAAGGAGGAGAAGAACCTTGACCTGTTGTATAAGTACATTGTACATAAAACCTACGGTTTCCAGTTTACCACGCCTGCCTTAGTGGTAGAGAAGGATGCAGTTTTTATGTGAGTCACTGGGACAAGCAGCATGGTGCCAGGGGGGGTTTATTTAGCACTGCACTGCATGTAACCTGGATATAAAAGTAAATTAAATGGTATGTTGTTCAAAAACTTAGTATGCAAGTCTTGTGGAATCCCAAATTTAAACAGCAACTTAGTGCATATTACTTGACTCAGACTATATCACTCCTGGTTTTGTATCCTTGGAATTTAGCTGAGTAATAGGGCTGATCTGTAAGAAAATTGCCTTGTTTAAGTAGAGGGCAGTAAATAAATGTTCTCTGTAGAAGCTGCAGAAAAAGTAAAGCTTTATTTTCTTTACAGACCTGCTGGTTGGGACAATGAGAAGAAAATTGCCATTTTACATGAAAACTTCACAACAGTAAAACCAGAAGATGCATATGAGGACTTCATTGTAAAACCTCCTGTAAGAAAGGTAAAAAGGGGTTATTTCTTTCTGTACCCCAACAAATAAGTAGAGTTTGCTCGAATGACTGCTAAGGACTGTTAATATTGAGGAACTCCAAATATAAATGTAACTCTTTTTTTTTAATCTAAATATGTGAAATGTCAGGCTTTCATTTATTAGTTATTTAAAATACTGCAAGCAAACCCAGAAGCCATTCACCTTATTGAATGAAAGGCAGTCCAGGAATAGCTATTTTTACATTTACCATTTTTCCATGCATGGGGTGGAAACACACCCAGAAAATGGAGAATTCTCTTGTAGGACATTTCCACTTGTACTCATGGCTTTGAGGTTGCCATGCAAAGGCAAAGCAAGATCATCTCAGCTCATTAAAGAGATGCTGATGAGATCAATCTCCAAACTTAAAAAGAAGACTGTGGCTACTTACCAAGTGCTCATCTCTGTAGGACAGTTCTGGCATCACTGTTCATCTACTCCAATATTTTTTATTTTACACTATTTTTTAATGGCAACTTCTTTAATGGTACTATTATTTTAAATGGGAAAGAACAGTTTAAAAAAAAAGGGAACAGTAGTCTTAAAGATTTGCCTCTCTCTCTTCCCTTTTGATCACCAAAGCATAAAAACTAGTTACAATAATTTCAGTTTTTACTTATAACAACAAAATGTTTTGTTCAACAGTTAGTCCATGATAAAGAGCTGGCAGCAGAAGATGAGCAAGTATTTCTTATGAAGCAGCAGGTAAGAATGGAAGAATGAATATAAGTCCTTAGTATGTAAGATTTCACTTTAATTTCTCCCTTGATATTGCCTTTAGTTTTTCATTCCTCATTTAAATCACCAGGTAGGCTGGTGTTTCTCAGCTTTGCAAATTCAGATGTAATTGTGAAGTAAGACTTTATTCTAACAAATGCAAGTAGGAAATGTGGTCACTTAACTTGGCAAGTTGAAGGGAAGATATGCTGAAAACAGAATGTACGTGTCAAAGGAGAAGAGGAAGAAGAGGCTTTGTATTTCACCACACAGTTGTATTGATCTGTGAAATAGAAATACTTTTAAAACCTAACATCTGAGCATTGCAGTTTCCTTACAGCCAGAGGTTTGAAAGACTTTATTGTGTCAAATTTGGCTATGCTGTAATTTGTTATTTTCTTTATTACTCTGTAGTTTTAAAAATATAGCAATACGTCCCTATCCAGGATTATAAATGTCCTGGAGGTTACAGACTGGGGTGTCTGTGATTTTGGCTTTGAGTTCTGGGCTGGCTGTGTGAAACAAAGGCCCAAAGCTTATTTACTCCTTGCAGTCAGTCCTCTAGAGGCAGAGTGAGGAAGTATGGAAATATCAAAGAGGAATCCTGTAAATATCAGGAAAAAGATCAAGTAAATTTATGGTTACTCAGCTTCACTGTATTTTATTCCTCTGTATTCTTTCAAATCTATTTAATATGCTAATATGTTGTTTTTGCAGTCATTCCTTGCCAAACAGCCAGCAACGCCTACAAGAGCATCAGTAAGTAGATCCAAGGAAAAGAGTAGGAGGTGTTTTGTTTCCTTGAAGGGAAAAAGGGAATGAGTCTAACCTGCAGAGATCCATTTTTTATATTTAAATGTAACCTACATAATCTCTGCAAACTGCAGAAAGGAAATAAATAATGAGGCAATATTTTAAAATGTTGCTTATGAATTCACTGTGGAAACATTGGATTATTGAACTGAAAATTTCCTGCTGTGATTCAGCCTTTCCTGTAGTAGTGGCACATTCCCAAAATAACTGATATTTGGGGTGCTTGTTTGTTTTCTTTCTCCAGTGTGCATCACTACAGTGGCAGTAGAAAGGCTGAAAATGTATGTGATGTTAAACTTGCTTAACATAACTAATCCTTTGAAATTCTTTTCTGATGTGTGTGATTTGGACTTTTTAAGGAATCTCCTGCAAGAGGCCCTGCAGGATCCCCAAGGACTCAAGGCAGAGCTGGTCCCACCAATGTACCCAGTGCCTCACCAATCACATCAGTTAAGAAACCAGATCCAAATATTAAAAGTATGAATGAGCATTTTACTGTTCTATCATGTGTTATTTCCCTTAACATGAATCCTCTTCTGTAGAAAGATTTGGGTACTTACTCACTAATTATATAGGTAGTTTAATAACAGAAATGCATTTATGACATAAGTTTGGATTGTTTTTCTTTTCTGGTCATTTGTGTGACTTGGAATAGAGTTCTGTTACTGCCAAGCAGTCAGACAGAGGTCAAATGCATCCTAATTTCCTTAAATTGCCTCAATACATTTATTATGAATCAGGTGGATTATTAGGGTGGAGACTGCTCTAAACTATGAATAGTTTTATACTTCCTATCACTTATTCTGGAATCCACAGCAAGCTCTGTTCTGCTAAGCCCTCTCTGGAATGACATTTGCTGTGGCAGATGGAGGCACTTGGAAATGAGATCTTTCCCTGACATGCAGCTCCATGGTATGGAGGGGCTTCTTTACCCTCTGGGCATTAAGAAAGTCTGCAGGGCCAGTGATGTTTTTTGTTGTGCACTGTAGGGCCATGCCTCGCTTCCAGGGGCTAAAATGCCCTTCTGCATCCTGTCTCATTGCTGAATTGCCAAGTTTGGATTTGTTAAAAGCAGTGTGGCATGAAAGGCTGTACTAGAACATCTGTGCAAGTTGTTAATGGGCTTATTAGTCTTTGAATTTTATGTCTGTACTTAATAATCTTGCTCTTGGCTTTTACATTTATTAAAAGCTTTAAAATGTACAAATATTTAGATTAAAATTTCATTACACCCCCCATCATTCCAGAAAAGCAGGAATGTGCATTCAGCCATCTCTGCCTATGCCAAGGTATGCAAAGGACTGGGGTATTCAAACTGAACAAAGGACAGATTTTCTCAGAGCTGAGGTTTATTTCCTTGATTGGCAAGAGATTTGTATCTGTGTGAAAATAGGTTATAATTTACCAGCTCCCACTGTTCTGTGTAATGGATATTTGCTTTTTTCTTTAGATAATGCTGCAAGTGAAGGAGTCTTGGCTAGTTTCTTTAACAGTCTCTTGAGCAAAAAGACTGGCTCTCCTGGAAGTCCTGGTGCTGGAGGAGTGCAAAGCACAGCCAAGAAATCAGGTAATTGTTTTTAATTGTTTATTTGGCTCCTTGGTCCCTGGGTGTGTCTCTTACACTGGTCAGGAAAGTGATGGACCTTGACAGATGACAGTACAAAATGTCTTTAAAAGAAGAACTAAACTGCTGCTACATCACAACTCCAGGGCTTCTGTTAAATTCTCTTATTCTTTAGTGAAGTTGCACCGCTGGGATTTCAGTGACATTTGAGTCTTGATCCTATGCTGGAAGTGCTGATTTATTTTTCAACTTCAGAATTCCTTCCTTTCTTTTCTTGATGCTTCACTTTTGCAAAGGAGATGCAGTTCTTTGGGTTTGGGCTGGAGTTAGCAGTGAAACTATTGAAATCTCCCCAGAGTTCAAGCTGAAATGAATCACTGCTTGTGACAGCTTGAAGTTGTTCACTCATTAATTATTTAGAATTTTATTGCAATCCAGCACAGCTGGTAACACTGACAAATGGGTGCCTTCTGTGTGTGTGCTGTGACTGCACTGTGGGAGATCCTTGCTGATAAATAATGCAGCAGTTCAGTGAAAATGAAAGAAACCTGGCAGAGTGGTTGGTACCTACCCAGACCTTGGTGGTGCAAAATACATTGTCCACCTGACAGATGGAATTTACTGCTTTGATTCTGTTTCTGTTCAATACTGGCATCCCATCACACTGAATGTTCAGGAGCTTTCCTTCCAGAATTCTTTTCCTATTAAATTATTGATAGATGCACTCCTTCTGATCCCAAGCTTGTGCAATCTTGTGGGTGTTAATGGTGATGCCAAACCCACAGTTCCTCAAACCCACAGCTGAGAGGGCAAAGTAAGGCTTTCTGAACTGGAAATGAGAAATATCTGCTCCCAGCCACACTGATGGTTCTGTCAGTCAGAGAGCCAAGGCAGTTGGAGTCTGGGTATTTTAAAATTTCTTTTTAACTGGGAAGATTTATATATGACATTTCATCTTCTAAAAGTTCAGAAATGCCTAGGATTGGACTTACAGCAAGTCAGGTGTGATTTTTGGGGGTTTTGTTTCAGCATGATGAATCCTGTAATTTTGTCTTTATTAAATTTAATTATGATGAAGATAACAAAAGGGATTTGTATTATATTATTTCCATAATAATATTGTTTCCAGGTTATAAAACACTGAACTAATTCTTTCATAATGCAGAATCCCCTCTTCAGTTAAACACTGAAAGATGTCCCCTGCTTCATCAAATGCAGCCTCATGTTTTACTCACAAAGTCAAAATAAATTTTGTAGAGATAGAACTGGAATTATTTTTAGGTGTTATTTCACCCATGCTTTCTACCTGAAGCAAAGTCAGTTGGGGAGTACCTGGCTAGTGATTAAAAATCAAACCCAGAAATAAAAGCTGTAATGCCACCTCTCCAGGAAGCCTATTCCAGTACTAATTTCTCAGTTATTTTTTCCTTTGCCCAGTCTTTCTGAACCCCAGTACTCTTGGTCTTGTTTGGGTGGCAGTGGAGTTCAGAGTAGCCTCTTTGTGTTTGCAGCAGTGTTTGGGTTTGGAAGCTGTCCCCCTTGGCCTGTGACTTGTGTGTGGGCTGCAAGAACAGATGTGTGTGCAGGCCATGTTGTCTGGCTGTGACAGTTCTGTCCCCCTGGCTCTCTGCTCACCCTGTTTGCTTTGTGCTCAGAAACAGCTGGGGCTGGCAGACAAGGCCCTGCCTGCCCTGAGAAGGGGTGAGCTGATCTGTGCTAGAGATGTGTTCTGTTCACATCTCTCAGGGGGACACAGCTTTGAGTTCAGCTCTGTGGCACTGAGCAGGATCTTCTATAACAATTCAGCCAGTTTAATACATTTATGTCTCCTGGAAGTTGGGTTTCTAGTCTGTATCAGATTCAGTGTCTCAAAAGCTTGTGTGTTTGCTTAATCATTGTTTTCCATTCTATCATCATGCATTCCTTTGGTAATTTATGTAAATGACTTTTCCCCCAATCCTATCTTTCCAAATCAATTGTTGTCTCTTCAGGCACACTTTCCTACATATCTGCTCTCTTCAACAGCAGGCCATGGTAGATTGCTGAATAAAAGTACTGACCAGTGCTATGGATAATTAATGAGTAATTTTATTAATTAAAATCCATTCATTTTCTCTGAAATATCAAGGCTTTTCTTTTAAAGTTTATTTCTGTGAGGATGATGTGAGATGTGATATCAACCACTTCTCCCTTCTGCACAGGACCTGTTATCCTGTCATAGAAATGTGGGTGGCTTGGCAGAACCTGTCAGGACAGACCCTGTTGCTTGTTGGGCTTGTAGGCTGTTCTAAGCACCTAAAACATAACTGCATTTTCTGGGAGAACTGCTAAACTTGTCTATAATGGGCTGTACTCTAGAAGTCTTCTAGAACACTATTCCTTCCAGGACTTTCAAAGATAACAAGCTTTTTTGTTATTTTTTTTTCTTGTGTCAGCATTAACTTCTAATTGGAATAGATAATTTCTGTCCTGAAACATGTAGAGACAGCAATCATACATCCTTCCTTAACTTTGATTTTGATAGGCTAAATTAGAAAGTTCTGGTCTCCTGCTAGAGGCTGAGCTCTGTTTTCCCCACTAGTTTCTTCATTAGTTCCCATCATTGGCTTATTCTTGTCCTGAACACAATGATCAGAATATTGTACTGAGCTCTGCAGGTCTCCCTTGCTGTAGTGCCTGCTGCAGCAGTTCTCTTGCTTGGGTGGAAGTGCTTCTCCTGAATGATCTCAAGCTTGGCTTTTCTTGGCTACATTGAGCTGGCAGCTCCTATTCCTTTCCTGGCTTTGGGAACAGAACAGCTGGCTTTCACTCACAGGAGAAGGTGCCTGTCCTTGGCACCTGCTGTGCTCACACCTTGTGTGAACCAGTGTAAGATTCAACTGTGCTGAGCAGGTAAGGGCTCCTCATGCTGCTCCCTCTTGTTGGGTTTGTGAGGTACCTGGTGCTGGTGAGAGCAGAAGACTCTACTCTTCCTCCTGTTCCTTGGTGGAAGAGTAGAGCAGAACATCAGAACATCCTGGAGAAAGCATTATTTCCAGCAGCATCCTCTGTGCAATCTGTAAATGATCTCTGTGCTAAAATTATCTTTGTAAGCATTTCAAATGTCTCAACTGTTTAAAGAGCCTGATGTTTTCAGAAGGTTGATGACAAAAATATTTAGCTTTAAAGAGACCATCTGTTTCTCTCATAGCTAGGAACAGCCTGAGGTTGAAATGTTGAGATTCTGTCCCAGCATGAGTGACAATGTGGGTCTCACAATACTGGTCAGCCTCATTGATGGATTGGTTTCTACTGTGGCAGCTCTTACCTGAGAAAAATCTCTCTTCTGGGCAGTGTCATGTCCATTTGTCCTGCTATGCCATGCTTCTTGTTTGCCTTTGTTTCTGGACTCTTTAATGTCTAGACCATGATATTTCAAAACACTTCAATTGGTTATTTCTGTGGTGGATTATTTTTCTGCATATGAACTTCTATAGCCACACAGTTATTTCATTTATATTCACAAGAAGATTCTTGCAAATTCTAAGGCTGCCTTCCCTCTCTATTCCTGTACAGAGGATAAAGAACTCAGGTTCCCTGCTCACTCTGTTCTAGCATGGGGAATTGTACAGAACTGGGGGCATGGAATTGTCCAGAACACATCTCACTGAATCACTCCTTGAAATTTATAGGGAAACTGAAAGCAAGTGTCACTCTCATTCATAATTGAGGGGAAACTCTTATTTTCTTAAAAACTGCTCCCTGTATTTCTTCTCCTTTGGAAGGTGCTCCCTGTGGTAGGAAAGGGGGGTATGTTCCCCTGCATTGGGAGAGTTCTTCCTGCCCACACGAGGTATTTGCAGGACACTGCTTGGGGTTATGTTGGAGCCCCAAGGAGCCAGTTCATCCAGCATAAAAAACAAAGTCATGGTTTTTGTTTAGATCTGCTCTTGTTTAAGTGAGGATTTTGTGTGGCCTTTATTGTTTTAGGGTTTAGGCTTTTTAAACTCCCAGGTGCCGTTAATCTACACATGAAGTGTTTTGTATTTTAAGTTCTGTTACAGTGCATTAATTAATGTACTAACTCCTAAATTTTGCTTAAATACTCCTACTTTGAGTAGATACTGTGTAGAGTGCTGTGGCTTATAAAACCTTTCTAGTGATTAAAGGTAACCTTTTAACTTGGTTATGTCTTTGTACTTTGGAAAAAAACACTTGAATCTCTACCAGTCAAATCTTGCCTTCTTAATGTTTTCAGCATGTACCCTGGAAAAAATCCACCTAATATTTCACACACATTTGAGCTGGAAAACAGATGCTTGTTAAATTCTTTGGCTATGTAAGGGATCTGTACATGGTTATATAATCTACTTTTTGTCTAAAAATATAGCTTTTTAATCTTAAATGGTTGTATGCTCCATGCATTAGGATATATTGTTCCAATTTTGGTGATGAATTTGTCTGTGGGTTTATAATTTTCAGGAACACTGAAGTAAGCTGATGGTTCAATTAGGGAATTGTTTAAAAGTTTTGAGTCTAATATAGAAATGTAAGATATGCCTTCCCATGAAATACTTCAGTGTGTCTGGTTCCAATTGAAGAAGTGCTTTGAAATGCCTGCTTGGAGATATTACATGAGTACACAATTCCTGTCCCCTTTTGAAGGGAGAAGTGTTGTCTGCAGATATCAGAGCTCTTCCTGTTACTTATTTCATATTCAAATGCAGTAGGTACAAGTGCAACCAAATAAATGGGATTTCTTTTTCAGCAAGTGTCCTACATACCTTGTGCTTAAAAGTTGGGTTTAAATAAAGTCCTTGCTATCAATGCCAATAGTAGAATTGTGTGTGGTTGATTTTTATGGAAGATTCTAAATATAGTTATTTTGAAATGTTAGTTGCTATAAACATATCCCTGGGAGTGTTGTGCTTTTGCCTGGTGTGTAGTTCAGCTTTTCATCTCTTTAAAGTGAATCAAACCTGAGTATCAGTCTTTACACAAAAAATACCCTACATTGTGCCAGGCTCTGTGGCCTTGGGAAAGTGGCAAAATAATGAGAAATAAATAATATATTGTCATCTAAAGGTGATTTATTGAACACTTGTGCTTCTTGGTTAAAACATTTCATTGAAACTCATTTGCTTTGTGTTCTTTTTCTCTCCAGGACAAAAGACAGTTTTGGCAAATGCTCAGGAGGAGCTGGACAGGATCACTCGCAAGCCTGACCCCATGGTAACAACAAACTCTCCTCCAACAGAGAACGAGGCTTGATGGGCAGAACAATGCAGATGTAAATGACCAAATAACTATGTATAGTGATCTGATAAGACCAGGAATTTTCTGCTATGGCAGATGCTATCAGTTTTCTCGGGGCAGGGGAAATGAGCTTACTACATCATTGCCTTGTCCCAGTAAAAAGTGCACATTCAGGAAGTTTGCATATAAAATCCCTCTGTATAAGATAACCATTTAGAGTTTATATAGGGCAATTCTTTTGGTTTGGAGGTAAAGCAGGTGCAGCTGCATTTCCTGTTGTGAAGAACACAGAGAAGCAAAATGGAGAATTCTCTTAAAAGTACTACTGACTGCACACGAGGCAAGGAAGAGAACTGAAACCCTCTTTCAGAGTTTCTGGAATTGGCTACTTGTATGTTTGCAATGCATTATATTCTTGGAGTGGTGGTGGTGGAGCAGCATTAACTGGGGGAAAGAAGCCAAGGTGGGGAATGGAGCCCTGAAAGGGGAAACGGATTTGGGACAGCGAGAAACCAGAATGTTGGATTGACTGGAGAGGAGCAATGTTGTCAAATCCTGTGTTTCACAGGGGGTAAATAGTCACTGTTTTTAAAAGACTACTTTACATTGGAGAATTCCAGGCCAAACACTAAGAACCATGGGAATTTATTCTTGTTATAAATCTTGTTTTAGTTTTTAAAGAAGTCTTAAGAGTGTGGATGCCCTTTCTGGTGTAGCTGACAAAGGGAGAAACTAAACTTGTTTAGCTCCAAGTGCCTGGCACAGTATGTGATGTGTCTTTAGAAGGTGCTTGAACTTATTGTGCACTGTAGTACAAACAGTCACTGTTTGGTTTTATTTGAAAAACAGTAGTTTGGCAATTTGTATTTAATTTTAAATCCTGTTTTCTGATAGCTTCTGCCTTTTTTATGCCAAGAGGCTGGCCTATGAAGAATGGTGGGTGACAGATCATTTTCCCATAATGAAATGTGCTACAGACCACTCTCAGTATTTTTCTTTCTTACTTTTTTGTAACTAAATATTAGCTACCAAGCTAAAATGGATTCCTGCCTTACACCTATGGAGGTTTTTAAAAAAAACTTTCAAGGCCCTAGTTCCAACCACATCTGCTGCAGGTGCAGCCAACTCCAATTCTGAAGGTAACCTAAAAAGTATGAATGTGTACACGATGGACATCCTGAAGAAGTTGTTTTGTGTTTTCTTTCATGTAGCATTTCATTTGAAAAGATGGGTTGTGGTTGTCCCCGTTGCTCTAAGGGAGCCCTGTCCATGGTCACATAAACCCTCATTCTGTACAAACAAACACAGCTGCAGTGGTTACTGAAATGGCACTTTGATTTTGTACACAGTATGCTTGTTTTACATGGACACACTACCAGAAATTAAAAATACCAAGCATATTCTGTGCTCTTAATGCTGAAGGGAAAAACCACAATTTGAATTATACAGAGTTTACTTTTTATTAATATGAACTTGTTGTACTAAATCTGATGTCTGGATATAACTTCCCTAATATATATTGTTACTTTAAGATAAGAATTAGACTGACCACTAACACAGTGCTGGGTGTTAACCTCAACTCCTGTTACAGCAAGAAGCTGTTCCTGTGAGTCTGTCTAGACATCTAGAAAGCTAAGAGTATTTACTTGCCTCTTTGACAAACATTATCATGAGTATGTTACTTGTGCCAGTTTTTTTGTTGAAAATACTCTATTTTTGGTTTTGGTTTTTGTTTTTGTTTTGGGTTTTTTTTTTACTTTTTTAAGAAATGGTATGACCTGAAGTTATACAGTTGTCTAGATAACAGTTAGACTAAGACTGTGGCTGGCTGATGGTGATGTGGATGCACTTTCTGGTGTAATGGGTGCCAGTTGCAAGTTACCACACCAGAAGTAGTTACACACTGTCCTTCTGACATTGAGAAGTGAGATTGGAGACTAAACCATCAAAAATTGGACAAGAAAACTAAAGTGTGTGATTGTAATGGCATAGTTTGAAAACCTCAGTCTGAAACTGCCTTTTTTGTCATCTAACCTGATAAGCACTTTTCTAGCAATATGGCTAAAACTTACAATGGAAGTATTTTCCATATGTATAAAAATGTTGAGTATACTAAAACTGATCAAAACTGTTACTGTGTCATAACTTACCAGCTTTGAAGAAAGACAAAACAGGGACAGATTTCCAGTTTCTAATTGCAAGTGAATGCTCCTAGTTTACTAAAGAGAGGTGTAAGTAATGTAGCATCCTGTGGGTGCCAAAGTCTGCTGGCTTTGGTGAGCTGCACACTTGTTATTCTGGTGTCTTCAAGCATTGGAACCAAAGGCCAAATGCAAACAGCCTTTACATTTTCAAGTGAAACTTCATTTTCTTTGCAGATACACTTGTATGGTAGACTGTTTAAACTATTATATGCCTATATTTATATGCATTATAGTGACTGCATCTACTGTTCATGTTTAAACTAAGAAAACAAGAAATGAAAGCATTCAACTTGAAGCAAATAGAAAACTTTAAAGATTGGCCCTCCATAAAAATGCTGTGGTTATGCTGCTTGATTTTAAGTTTGCACTTTTTTTTATTGGCATTAAAAAAACAAAACAAAACTGTTTAAACTGAACAGAATTTCATATTTTATTTAATTTAACTACGTTGAAAGTGACTGCTCTGTACATCGTGAACTTAACAATATACATGCTGTAAATGAAAGTTCACTGTCCTGTATACTAAGTTTATTGGTTTTTCTTCCAACTTACAATTAGGACTGCAAATGTATGAAACAAACCTTAGTCCACTTGTATGGCTTTAACCAGGTGCAGTATGCAGTCATGTGGAACCTTGCTTTCTAGTGCTGGCAAAATGAGGACGTCTTTAATTACTGGCTTCAATAAACATGAATCCAGACTGCTTTCTGCTGTGCTTTTGTCTGGGAGATGCCCTCCTGGCACTGTTTGTGTGGGAGCAGGGTGTGGGTAAGCTCTGGGAGCAGGAGGAGCAGGCTGGCTGTGAGCTGTGTCCCTGGGTTAGTGACAGTCCTCTGGAGCTGGGAGCTGGGCTTGGGACAGCTCACAGCACAACTGCTTTGCTCCAAAAGAATGTATTTCATTGGGCTGGGGAGACAGCTGTGTGCTTCACTAGCTTCAGATGTACTTTGTGGAATACTGTTCCCAAGCACAGCACTGATCCTGAATTAGCAGGATTCAAATCCAGGCTATGGGAAGTTTAAGGAGTGAATTGCTGGAGTGTTGAAAATCCCTCTTCTCTGCCAATAGTCAAGTGTTCTCACTTGGCTGGGTGTAAGAAGAGCTTCCCAGTAAGCACAGAAGGAGTGGGCATTTAATTAGGATTCTGCTGCTTGTTTTCATTGTTTGTTTCATTTCATATCAATTGGATGCCTCTGTTCCTCTGCACAGATTGAAGCCCTAAGTATGAATGTTTGTTGAGTCACCCTGCCTCTGAAATATAAACCAGCTAAGCTTTGGCTTTCTGGTATATAATTTCTCCAGAAGGGAATCCTTATGAGGCCATGAAACAATTATCATTTTAGAATTGCCATAATGTTTTCATTAGCTCATTAATGTGAATAATCAATTTAAACTCTTTAAGACGGGCTTTAGAAAATATTTTTTGAGTACATGAAGAGAATTCTATTCTATTCTATTAGTCTGGGAGAAAACCAAGTGAAGACTTCATCTTCAGATGAGGTAAAGTTGAAAGTGACTTTGGAAAGATGGTGGCAGTGGATGGAAGTGGAAGAACTTATAACTCTTACATTTACTTTGCCGCTCTTCAACTATAAATAATTTTTTTCAAAGCAAAATGTCCCTAAGTTAGGGGAAAAAAATGAGATAATAAGGCTTTGGTGCAGAAGAATCTTTCCTAAGGCTGCTCTGAAGGCTGATTTAAGCTTTCTAAGCTGCTCTTAGAAGAGGAGTCATTCACTGCCTGTGCTGTTCCAAATGGTGGCATTAACCTTTCTGGCTTTTCAGGTGTGGCAGGGTTTTGTTAGAGAATGAACTGCTTGGCTAAGAGTCTCTGCTTGAACAGAACAGTGAATTTCTGAGTCATTGCAGTTCAAATACCTGCACAGGAGAAGCTGGGGGTTAAGAGGTTGTTACTGATGACCTGAAGGAGACTCTGCTTGTCGGGCTCTGTGTTTAGAGCTGAATGGACTGTTTGGTACCAAACCCAAACTTGTCTGTTTTATGGTCTTTTTCATTTAAAAATAAATAATGTATTCATAGGATAGATACAGTTTAATTCCAAAGGCACTCTTTTAACGGAATTCAGTTTCCCTTCAAGGAATTGACATTAAAATTCCAGCCTGACATGCTGGAATGCCTTTGTAATAATGAATTTCTCCTTCACTGACCCACTCAGATTGTGTGGAGAAGACAACAAGCACAAATAATCACAAAAGCCAACAGTCTGAGCTGCTGCTTTGGGACACCGCTGGCTCCTGTGAGATTCCTGCACTCCCTGTAAGTGGTTTATCAGCAGCTCCATGGAATGGGCACTGCAGGCTGCAGGTGAGCACAGGGTGGGATTGAGAGGGATTTCTGCTCCCTGGAAGAGTGAAAGAAAGTGATCTCTGTTTCCACATGTACCTCAGTGAAATTCAGATGTTTAGAAAAAAGCTCAAGGAATTTTCTCCAATGAATTTCTTGACAAATGGTAATATAAATATACTGTTACAATGCTTCCAAATCAGGCATGTCTCCAAAATCCTGAAGGATAGGGCACCTAATTCTGCTTCAGTTGTCTTAAAAGAATAAAAAGGCTTGCAGTGTCAGCAGCACAGCTGTGGCTGAGAGCAGCAGTGCCCCAGGAGCTGCTGTGGCCAGCAGTGACTGATGCCAGCGCTGTGACCTGGCAGGGTGAGTGGATCTGGAGCACTGTCACTCTCTGAAAGAGCTGTGCAATCCCTGCTTTGTTCCAGGAGTCAGAGCCCCCTGCTGTGAGTTCCTGGAGGGCTTTATGGGAAGCACTTTTGTAATTGCATGCAGGAGGTCTGTGAGATTATGGCAGAACCAAGGGAAGCAATTAATTTTCTTTGTTGCCTTTGGTAGCAGACTTTGTGCAGCAGAACCAACACTATGAGTAGTAACACTTTATCTGAAGGAAAAGATCCCTCACTCCCCTTTCCCTAACACTTAATTATGTTTTGCTGAACGTTTCTGGAGCTGAAATATTCCAAGCCCGGGAGGTGGCAGGCGTGGGATTGGTACCTGAAGGTGACAATGCTGGATATGTCTACAAAGGCACTGGCAAAAGGCAAAGGCACTGCTTGTCAGCTTCCCTCAGTAATTCCTGTTTGGCAGATTATTTCTGTTTTGATATCCAAGTATCTTCCAGAGAGTGAGCTGATGATTTTTCCCCCAAGAAAAGCGATTCCATTCAGTTTTATGAATTTTAATATGAGTTAAGCTGTTCTCCTTTTAATTTCGAGTTGACTAAATTGACACTGGTTTGACTGGTTTGTTTCTTTCAGAACAAAAGCTGAAATAGCAGAGTCCTGCACTGAAAGCCAACAGTTTTATCTGTCCACAAGAAAGCTGAATTAGCTTGCACAAGCTGCCTTTGAAAAGTGTCTGAGTTTTCAGTACAAATGTTTTGTATGTAACATGCAGTGTAGCTTTATGACATAAAAATGTCATCTTTAACTTGGGCTTGTGTGGTATTCACATGCCCTCTGAACAGAGGGAAGCTGTGAGACAAGCAGAGAAGAGGGAAAACACAATTCTTATCTCACTTGCTGTGCCTGTGGTGTGCTGAAGTAGAATGCAATATGGGGATTGTGTACCCACAGTGAGGATGTTTGCTTCCCTTGCCTATCAGGGCCAGGTGTGTGTGTGTGTGTGTGGGACTGGCACGGGACAGTCACCAGAGAACCAGGGATGAGTGCAGGGTGAGCAGCTGTGAGCAGGAGTGAGGGCAGGGCAGATTCAGTTTAGATACAATGTACATAGTAGAGTATAATAAAGTAATTCTTTAGCCTTCTGATGATGGAGTCAGATGCATCATTCTCTCTCCCCTTTGTCAGTCACCTTTGATTTACAATAGGCTTGCCCAAAACAATCCCTCAAAACATGCCAGAAATGGAGTTGTAACTACTGCAAGCATGTGCAGTGAAATATTAAAGTTGAGGAAAGGAAAATGCCATTGTAGATCTCTGGCACTCACCTGACCAGTCTGACAGCATTCCAAAAGTCAAGGACTTGCCTTTTAGAGAGGGAGTGGAATGGACTTCATTGACAGAACAGAGGGAGTGAGACCCCTGAGGATGGATGGATGGATGGATGGATGGATGGATGGATGGATGGATGGATGGATGGATGGATGGATGGATGGATGGATGGATGGATGGATGGATGGATGGATGGATGGATGGAGAGGGCTGCTGAGATCAGATCCACTCTGTGTGTTGTCCGTGGCCTCAGTGAGAGAGACTGCAGGACAGTGCTGTGCCCTGAGGGTACCAAATTAAAACCTCTCCTTTGCAGAGGAGGAAAATGATTACCCACAAAGGACTTGGTACACTGATGATACTCTGCAGATTATTAGAAAGTGAAGATGTTCCAAATTTCCTGATGTTGTGAAGGAGTTCAGTTGCTGTGCCTACAGGCAGAGAGGGAGAAGTAGAAGAGAATTCCATTTCATTAAAGACCAGTCACTGACTGCACAGAAAATCTCTTGAATGCAAAATGAAGGCAGAAGTCCTGGAGGGAGAGCTCTGGGCACTTCCAACCAAGCCCACAAGTGGCTCTTTCTCACTCAGTTGTGGAGGTCAGTGATGGAGCCTGACCTCCACAGCTGGGCTCAAGCTTTGGTACGAGTTGGGAGCTCCTGTGGTGATGGGCTGGTTTGGAAACAAGCAATGGAACATCAGCCTTTGATCTGTGCAAGAGATGGGGGCTACTGAATTAATACTGGCATTTGTTTATGCTGTGAACCTGAATTATTACTTCCAGGTTTGTTTTCCTGGGAAGAGCACACATGCCCCAGGACAACAGTGGATTGTCAGTAGGTGACTAATTAGCTGTGCTTAGCTGCCTGAATCAGGATGTTTTGACCAGTATCTTGCAATGCTGAGAAACTGGCAGGATCTGAAATACTTAAATCAGCAAAATCCTGTCAAAATCTCTCCCAAGTCACCTTTCAGCTGAACAGAAGTACAACACAACTATTAAGGGAATGCTGTCATATTTCAAATATTTTAGCATGGTTTCCACTGCTTTTGCTTTTGTGCTCTGTCCTGTTCTATCCCCTCCTCAAAAATAACTTAAATCTTTTGGCCAGTTTCAGTGACAAGAAAGATCTTGCAGACAGCTGACTTAATCCCAGTTGCATGAAAATTAAGGGCTTGGTGGAGACGATAAATCCAAAGATTTCCTCTGCTTTAGGCAGGGATTGCCAAGGAAGTTTGGCTGGTTCCTAGGCGAGCCCAGCCAAGCAAAGATCTGTGGTCTGCACACACAGAACCTGGCGCAGCGCTGGCTTCCTTCTGCTTGAGCAGAGGTTGGAGGACAGAAATTGGAGCTGAGCTGCTCCCTGTGCAAGGGGACCCTGGGGAGGGGGCTGGGGCAGTGGCCTCGCTGGGAGGGGAGAGCTGGGGAAGGTGGGAAGAGAAGACAAGCCTGCAAGGAATCAGGATTTATTAGTTCCTCTGTGTATGGCTGGGGAGAGCTGGGGCCATATGCCTGCCTTGGGTTTATAGCCAGTGATGGAAGACTTGAAATTATTTTTCCTGTTAAAAAAAAAGCAAAAAGCCAAAACTTTCCCTTCCATGTAGAAGACCCATGTAACCAAAGAAATACTCTGTGAGGGAATGAGCCAGATGAGCTGAATACAGAGTTCTATCGTATGGAGAAATTAGGTGCTGTTGCAAAAGGGAATATTCTTTGAACTGCTGTTATGGTTGCTGATGTTAGCAGTCAGCTGCAGGTTAGCTGTAAGTAAAACAAATTCAGGAGGGTAATTAAAGAATGAACTTCTCTACCATGTGCAGTTCCCCAGGAGAAGTGCAGGGGCTGGCTGGGTTGTTGCATAACAACACACACAGGATTCAGACAGTTGAGGTCAGTTGTTTTCGCTGGCCCGTTCCGTCCGTGGAAAGAAAGAATGTAGTGAGTGTACTTCATCTTTTTTTTAAGCCTGCTAAGGGACCTTTAAAACTTTTCTTATAAAACATGGTTTATACAATTTTTTCATCCTCCCCTTCAGCTTCCCACCTCCTCAAAAAATAAACCCCAGCTCTTTCCCTCCAAGGTGTGCTGTACCCTGCCTGTTCCATCACTTGCTATAAAACTACTGATGTTGCAGAGGAAGCATCCCCATGTCCATGCAGAGGAACAAGACTTTTCTGGCCTTCTGCTCTAGGTCTGTGTGGTTTTATGGTGTTATTGGAAGACCACCACCTTTTTCTCAGTTCAGGGCTTTTTTTTCCCTCGGTTCCCTGGATAAATGTAGTGCCATGAATAAAATAAACACTGCTGTCAGTCTCTCTGCATATTTTTTCAGTGTGCTTCATTATACAGGATTCTTTCAAAAGAAATGTAACTCACAGTCTTGGCTGGTTCCCAGCACCATTAAAGGTCTGCTGGCACTTTCTTAAGAATCTGGCATTTTGCTTCTCTTTTTTAGAGAAATTCATTTCACCTTCTGCTCTGTAGAATGTCTGCTGCCCTTTAGCCCAGCTGTGGCTGCACAGTAACCCCTCTCTGGCACTTGCACATTGCAGATGCCCTTAGAAGTTTTTGGAGGTGAAAGGAGCCAGTGACTTCCTCATTCACTACCAAACTGGACCAGTAGATGATACAGAATAAGATATCAGTCCCTAATCCTGGAGTAAAAACAAATAATGAAATGGTTCTGTGAATGGCTCATTGTTAAAAGCGCATGAAGTCGTGTTCCTGTCTGCAAGGTAAGGGTCTGACTGATGTGTTTGGCAGCATTGCCTTTCTTGGTTTTGTTTCTGGGGGGGGGGAGGATTTTTTTTTTCTTTTTGGTTTGTTTTTGAAAGGGAAACATTGTTTCCTGATAGTGATGGTGAAGTTTCAGCAGTGACACTTTCACCTGTCCCCTTAATGCAGTACAGCTCTTTGGCAGGGTCCTGGGGGGACTTCAGCTGCTGCTGCCTCTGGTCCCAGCTGTGAGAGCTGGTGCCATCCCTGGGGCTGGGGACTGTCACCAGAGGCTGAAGCCTGGGGGGCTCCAGGGCTGCTCTGTTTGTTTTCCAAGGCCTCAGGGCTGGAATCCAGGTGGAGGTGGTGAAAGTCTGCAGGGACTAATGTTGTAGCTGAGGAGAGGGGTAGGACTCACCACCATTTTGGCTACTGAAGCTGCACTTTTTTAAGCAGATGAAAAGCCCAGGAGTCCCTCGTTGTGCTGTGGTGTGCGCCCAAGAGACCCTGGCCGAATGGGCACGGTGTTTTCAGCCAGTGCAACTTGCAAGAAGCTTTTAGAGGCTGCCCTTCATCCCAGCTTCTTTCTGTTCTCCTCTCTGCTTCTCTCTGAACTTTCCTCAGCTGGCAGGGCTGTGCTTTGACCCCTTTCCTCAGCTGTAGGATTGGTTTTTGACTCCCAGCTGTGGAACCCAGGTCTCCTCAGCGTTCCTGAGGTGCCTTTCCTGGTGGTGTCTGCTGGGAGGCTGCAGTGCCCAGCTGTGGTGACATGGGATTGTCACACTGCTCAGCAGCATTACAGAGAACTGACCTCATGACTCCCCACCATCCCAGTCTTCCTTCTGCTTAAAATCTGTGAGAACTCACAGCTTCTTCTTCTATTAATTCCTACTTCTGACTCAGCAAAATTATTTGTCCACCTCCCATGCAGCTCATGGCTTCAGAACCAGTGTGCACAGCACACTCCCACACTGGGAAAATGCACAATTCCCTGCACTGAGGCACTCAAAGCTACCAGATGTTTTCCTAAAGCAAGTTCTTTATTAGCTTTTGAGGGTGGGGCTTGGCTTTTTTCTTTTCCCCAACTGAAAAGCTGAGAAAAAGCTTCAGCACTTTTTACATTGAGAATTTCAAGGGGAAAAAAGCCTCCTGTCTGATTCCAAAGTTAAACTCTAATCACTGCTCAGCTCTCCTGGAATTTGGCAGCATACCAGTGCTCCTTCCCTTTGGTAGGTCACGTGCAAATACCGGAGCCTTTTCTTAAAGAACCTCTCAGCTCTTTTCAGGTACTTGCACAGATGTAACTTTGCTGTTAGGATTCTAATGCCTTTTACACTCTTGACTGCATTAAAGCACCATTCCTAATAAGCACTACTCAGATCCACAAAATTTTATGTTTAAGCATTAAAATACTTTTAAGTGTATTTAAACTACATAAATGCACTTTAAAATCTGGTTTTAAATTGATATTCCAATTCTACTGGAATAGAATCACAGTTTTAATCTTGGAAATAGCACTTAAATTTGCTTAATGAAAAGAACCCAAAATTGGTTCACAAGTTTATGAGAGGTTGTAGGAACAGCTGAGATGAAGGTTGAGAGATGAAGGTCTCTTTGTTCAGTTTGTTCACTGAGAATATTTAAGATTCTCTTTCAACTGCTTTTTACACCTAACTCACCAGCTGGTTTTAATTTAAGACCAGTGTCCTGGAGATTCTTTCTGATGGGAGGTTTTCAATTCTGTCAAAGCTGACCCAACTGTTCTGTAACAATCAGATCATTTAATTACAGTGTCTATGAACAGCATACTTGGTTTTTCCCTCAGTGCTGCTTCTTCCTTGTTTTCACTCTTCAGTCCCATTTTAGCGGGATGTGAAGAACTCAGTGATTAATTCCATGATCTGACTAGCTCGATAGTGTGGTCAGTCTTGAGTGCTGCTGAGTGACCCAGTTCCCCATTTTCCTGGTGCCCGTGAGCAGGCACACAATGGAAGGGCAGGCTGTGCTGGAAACTCCCGAAGCCAAACTTATCTGAGAGTGATCTGATCCGCGGGGATGAATGCAGTGACCTTTTTCCTGGATCACTACTTCTATTTACATATTAAACGTCGACTTTTTTTTCCTTCCCGTTCTGCAGAGCTGAAAAGGTGCCATATCAGGCAAGAACGTGTGTAAAGGATTCCTTTGTTAAATGTTGGCAGCAGCCTCAGCCAGCCTTGCCAAGTCAGTCCAGCCCACCCACCCACCCATCCAGGAGCACGCCGGGGATCCGAGCACAGCCTGGGCTGGGGGTGGGCTCTCCTGGCAGGGCTGTGCCCTGGGAGCTGGGACACTTGGCACACGCTGGGACCAGCCCTCCTCTTGCCCCAGAACACCTTGCTGGAGCAGAACTCTCCCTGTGCTCCCCCTACCCCGGGAATTGGCTGCCCAAAACCAGATGGGTTCAGTGTGTCTGCACCTCCCAGCACCCCCAAACCGCTCTCATGATCTAAATACATTTACACTCCACGTTCTCCGCTCCAGGAGAGAAGGAAGTTATTAAGAAGTTTGCAGAAGGGTGTGCTGGAGGAACTAAGCAAACAGCCAGAATGGAGATCTCCTACCACCTCACCTTTTGCTAAACTACTCAACCATCTTCCCCCTTTGTTCTTCTTCAACACACCTTTAGATTCTCTTTCAACACATGGATGTGTTTTGGTTAGAATTGCAAAAGCTTGACCAAAATAATACTCACTGGATGTTACAGAAATGTTTTCCTTGCTTTGCTCAGGATAGTTTTCCAAAACTGCAGCAGCAGTCCTTCAAAATAAAGGTTAAATGTCTCTTCAGGTAAATATGCATAACTTGTGTTCCTGAAACAGCCATGGAGCCTTCAGTTACAATCCAGAGATGCTCTCCTAAATAACAACAACATATTGTGAGAGTTCTAATTTCTCTAGAGTTATACAAGAACTGAGATAAGAGACTGTAAACACCTATTAATCCAGCCCTGTGCCACAGTGGGATTTTCCCCTTACATGATTTCCTATTGTTAGGCCAGGTTCATGTGACCTAAGCAAGAGTTACCCTTGGGTTTCTCCATGCTTTGCTCATGTTTTCTTATTTTTTTCTTTCCCTGAAGCTCACCCTTCACCAAAGGGCAATGACTTTCTTTTACACATCTCCCAACTCTTCACCTTGCTTGACAATATCGGCCTCACCCTGATGCACAGGGTGTAGCAGAGAAGCTGTGGAAGGACTTTGCACAGTCAGCTGCAGCTCCAGTTAGCCAAGCTGCGACTGTTAGTGGTGAACAAACCCCTGACTCTTTCTCTGGTTCTCTCTCCTTGCCCCTCCTTCTTTGGAGGTGTTTATTCAGAGGCCAAATGAAAGAAGAAAAATATCTTTAAACTAAGAATCATATGTACACGGTAGAAGCTATGAAAAGAGGGATCAAAGGAGTTTCGAGGCAACTGAAAGGGAGATATGAGTAGTAGTTACCTGTCTACCTGGGTGTAGACACACAGGTAACTGGAAAGGAAATCCCCAAGTGGATAATTCCCAGTATTCATGGAAAACAGAAGAACTGTAGCAGTTAGACTCTTGGAGGCCAGAGGAAGATGCTAGAATTCTTAATGTGTTAAAGTCCTGTAATGTGGAACAGGTGACAGTGTAAACTATCAGTGACAAGAACAGGAGCACGGGTCTATCAGAGCCTGGCTGATAACCATGGCAGATCACAGGATGCAACACGGAACAACCGAACTTCACCGTGGTACACAGCAGTACGGCTGTGCAAAAAAAAAAAAACAAACTTAGCTGCATTTCCCTCACCTGGATTTGCCAGGTTATGTTGCAATTTGTCCTAATTGTCGTGACATGGCACAAGGAAAAGCACCCCAAAACCTGATTCAGAGCCAGTCAAGGCTACCTTGGAAAACGTCGCTGTTTCGAAAGACAACACTCGTGGAAGAACTGTGCGGAGGTTTCCGCTGCCGGAGCCGCTCGGGCGCAGTGTCAGCGCAGGGGCTCGGCCGTGAGCCCGGGGCACGTCCCGGAGCCCGGAGCCTGCTCCGAGCCCGCCCCGCGAGGGCCGAGCTGGGGCCGTGAGCGCAGCTCGGTGCCAGCAGCAGCTACAGAGCCCGAGCGGCCGCGGTGCCCGGGGCAGGTGCGCGGCCCTCCCCGCGGGGCGGGCGCGGCGCAGGCACCGCCCGGCTGCGCGCCCTCCGGGGCGGGCCCTGCCCGCCCTTTCCGCTCCGCGCAGGGGGAGGAGCGGCTGCGGCGGCGCCGCTCGGAGCTGGGCTGCTCTGCCGGGACCAGGACCAGGACCGGGACCGGGATCGGATCCGTACCAGGACCAGAACCGGGACCGGGGCCGGCATCGGGATCAGAACCAGGACAGCGGAGCCGGGAACGCGCCCCCGAGTGGCGGGGCGGGCTGCGGCGCTCAGGGCTGCGCGCCCCCGGCCGGGGCACGGCTCCGCATCGGGACAGCGCAGCTCCGCTCCGCGCACCCTGCGCGCCTCTCCGCACCGGGGCAGCGCCCCGCGCCTCTCCGCACCGTACCGGGGCAGCGCCCCGCGCCTCTCCGCACCGCACCGGGGCAGCGCCCCGCACCTCTCCGCACGGCACCGGGGCAGCCCTCCGCGCCTCTCCGCACGGCAGCGCGGCCCCGCTCCGCGCGATGCTGCCCGGGCGCTCCCCGCACCGCTGCGCCTGAGGCGGGCGCGGGGCGGCCATGCAGCCCTCGCTGCCTTAGCTGAGCGCGGCGCTCGGCCCGGAGCCCGCGGCCACCCCCCGGCGGCACCGGCAGCACCGGCACCATGAGGAACGGCGATGACCTGGAAGGCTTCGACGGCGAGGCGTCCAGCGCCTCCATGATCTCGGCGGCCAGCAGCCCCTACCAGCCCACCACGGAGCCCGTCAGCCAGCGCCGCGGGCTGGGCGGCCTGCGCTGCGACCTGGACTACCTGCGGGGCACCTTGGGCAGGCTGAAGCTGGCCGAGGTGGTGAGTACCGCGGCGGGCAGCGGGGCGGTGTGAGGGGCGGGCCCGGCCGGGCCGTGCGGCGCTGCCGGGGCCGCGGGAGCGCGATCCACCGGGGCCGGGTGCCCGCCAGCCGCTCCGGGGCCGGGACAGCGCGGCTCGGTGCCAGCACCGCACCTTCCGACCCCGCTCACAGCGGCCCGGTGCCCGGGGGGGAGGCTCCCGGCCGTGCCCGGGGGAGGCTCCGCCGTTCCCCCGTGGGACCCGCCCGGGGCCGGGTGCGGAGCTCGCCGGGCCCGGATCCGCCCGGAGCTCGCAGAGCCATCGCTCGCCTGCTTTGCCCTTAGCGGGCTGAAGTTCTCCTAAGTGCACCGAGTAAAAAGAAAGAAACCCTTAAAAAAACCCCGAACACCACACGTGAGGTTTTGTATTGTGAAATTAAACGTGAGCTGGGTTCGTTCGTGTACTTTGGACACCTGGGCTGGTTCAGTTTGATGGAGCCAGTGCAAGGCTCGGACCACCCCAGCAGTGAAACACGTAATAAACACCGAAGCATTTCAGCAGTTTCTGTGGTCCTAGTGCCTTCATCTGATCTGCTTTCAAGTCACTATGATATTTATAGTTTTCAAATCAACGAATGTGTTTTTCAGGATCTTAGGAAAAGAGATGTTTTATGCAAATGACAGTCACCTTGAAATAGATTTTCAAGTAATTTCTTACAGGGTGCTGCAAATTCTTGTAACTTAAACAAGTTCTTTGGGAAGTGTGATGCTAGAAACATTTTAATATTTCGTATTTATTACTATGGCATTTAAAATCACTGCTGGTTAGTACAAGGCAAAACTTGCACATACAGGTTTCATGAAAAACACATTGGAAGCATCCTGGCTTCATCTGCACACAAGTTTATAGAGAACTCCGATGATGAATTCATTTTTTATGAATGCCCGGTAAAATCCAGGATTTGGAAGTGTGATTTGTTTCCCTCTCATCTCCTCAGCTCAGGGTAGGATCTGTGCTCTGCAAGTGGTAGCAGTGAGTGTGTTAGCCCAGTAAAACAACAGGGACCAGCAGTGTGTGCCTTGTGTGTGTTCAGGACTGGAGCCAAGGGATCTGTCATCACTGTGCAACATCTACCTGTCTTCGAGCTGTTAAAAACTGTCCATGTGGTGGAAATCCTGGGGTGGTGCTGCCTGATAGGCTGAAATAATCCACCCTCGGGATTTTTGTTTCAGTTCCTACTGCAGATCCTTTCTGCAGTACGCTAATAACCATGGCAAGTCGTGTTAAAAACTTGTCATTAAATGACTAATTACCGATTGTAACCGAATCCTTTATTATTAAATCTGACTTGCTTGGAACAAATCCCAAAGATACATGGAGTACACCTCATAAGGTTTTAAGTCATGTAAAGAAAGATGGGGGAAAACCACGCTCTGCTGGAGTTGGAGAGGTTTCCTTGTCCCTGGACCAAGACCCTGCTGCTCCCAGTTCATCGCTGGGGAGATTGATGCTTGCAGAGCAGTGTCTTGAGAGGAGCTGAGCCAATTGTGAGGGTTGAGAGTGCTTTCTGCCAGTTTCGTAAGAATGATCTGAGCTATTGCATGTGGTTCCCAGGAGTGCATGAATGCAGAGGGGCAGCAGTTAAATAGAAATAAGGTTGGCTAGTGTAGGGTGGAGGGCTGTGCACCAGCTCAGCCTGGTCACTTGTACTCAAAAAGCTCCTCATTCGTGGTAATGGAAGAGCAGACTACTGACATTTGCAAACCAATGGAAAACTGAGCAGTGTTGGAAAAGAAAGGAGAGAGCACATTCCACTGTGTACTTAGGTTGCTTATTTGCCAAGTATAATTATTGCAATTACAATATTCAATAATGCCTTTACAAAAATACTGTAGGAACCGAAATGTAACAAAGTCTGTGGTGTAGAACTCTGTTTCTTAAAAACAAGGAGGAGCTCCTGGCACTCAAAAAAACATTACAAAAAGGAAAAAGGCAAGTATTGGTTAAGATAAAAGTCTCTAAGTGTATTATAGTAAAAAGAATGTTACAGGAAAGATTACAATGCATGTGCTTCATTTACCATCAGGATTTATCTTAAAATACATTTGTGATTGACAGGCAAAATATCAGCTCGAGGCAAACATTGCTGCTGCTTGTTCTAATCTTTGGTTGAAGGGCTTCCCACAAACTGCCCTGTGGTGCTGAGGGAAGGAAAACTGCTGCTCTTTGTGGCTTGGATGGCCCTGCTTCCAAATGCCCATTTTTGACTGTCAAAAGCAGAAGGAACAGGGAACGGGGAAAACCCCACATCACTTAAAATAGGTGTAAGGCTCTGTTAATTTGGTGTAGATATGTCTTTATGGATTCAAATAAAGGGGTTGTTACAGGAGGGAAACCATGATTACATTGTAGGCATATGGAGTAATGTAAGTGCTGTAAGTGTAAGTAGAGGGGACAATGGTTTTAACTCATTAATATTTCAAGACAATATGCCCCAAAGTGTCCTTTGAAGGGACACCAATATAATGGGTTATGATGATGTTTCATGTATGGTATTGTACAGCTTATTTCTCAGCCTTGTTTTGGTTTTTGCTAAATTTAGATTTGGTTGCAGACGGGAAAACTACAATTTCGGGGTTACATCTTCTCTTTATGGCCAGTGGTCAGTAATAGCAGTGTGAGGAGCAGTGAGGGAGAAAGGGAAAGGGCCCACGTGGAACAGCTTAGCATTGAAATGACTTCCCAGATTTTGACAATGTTATTGCCAGGTAGGTGAGCTTTTCAGAAAGGAAGCCTTTACCTGTATCTCAGTGTTCTGTTGAAATAGTTGTGTGTGTTTGTTGGGATCTGTGAGGGAACATCTGTACTGGGGCTGCAGCTGTGGCCTCCTTACAGCAGCAGCTTGGAGGAAGGTGGGGAGTGTTGGACCAGGGCAGAAAAGGAGTGAGCAGGGCTCCTGACACAGGTGGGAAGTGACAGACAAAGGGCTTGAAGGGAAATGGAAGGGGAGAGTACTTAAGGTAGCTTGGAGCTTTCATGTTTGCTTTGTGCTTTTGGTTTTGTTCTGATGGGACTTTGATCTCGAAAGGGAAGGCAGGGAGAAGCCAGTGCATTTGTGTGCTAACCAAAGAAATGTTTTTCCCTTGGAGAGGTTGTCTCCATTGACCTCCTGGCATTTAAAAGGAGCATACCTTTAATCATGGAAGGAGTGAGAGGTGCCTGTCCTTGGAGAGCAGAGCAGGAATGTTCTTTAGAGTTTATTCTCATTTCTTTTTGGCATGAATTTGTTTCTCATGCTTTTGAGGGCTTTAATACTTCCCACAGAGACTGCTGTTCAATGATGAAATGGATGTCACTGGAAAACTTTGCTATGGATGTTCTCAAATGATTTGTTTTATTTCAGTACTTTCTCCCCATTCCCTTGAATTTCCTAAGGACAGTCTCTCCTTTTACTGAGTGTGCTTGCAGAAAAGAGGTGTTTAGTGTGGGGGGTCAGGAGGGGTCCATTCTGTCATGCCAAGGAAATCAGCTGGTTAGGAGGTGCCCTCTCTTTGCTGGAAATATTTCATTTTAGATGAGACTGTCTGCTTTTTTTCCCGCCTCTTCATTTTAGTTTTCAGCTTTTCAAAATGCATTATTATTAATATTTTTCCTTGGTTATTGTAATTCTGCACCTTTAAGGATCTTACTGTCATTAAAGCTGGGCATGGACACATTTCCAACTGAAATTCCCATGGCCAGTGGTGGCTGCCCTTTGTGTGCTGCTCGGTATTTTTGGGAATGTGGCTCCAGGTGAGCTGTTCATAGGCTTGAAGGAGAGGAAAACCAGGCAGGATCCTGTTGGAAACCTGGTTGGTTCTCACTGTAATGCTGCCAGGTTTGCACAGGCACTTGATTTAAAGGAACATGTGACACCTTTAGCAGCTGGGCCAGTGGGTGTGAAGAATTGTGCCTGGTCAGTTAGGAATGGTTCACCTGGGATCACAGAGCTGCCTTCTGGTGGGAGCAGCAAGAGGCAGAAGCCCCTTAGCATGTGCTGGTGAGAGGGTGGATGGCATTTGTGGTGGCTGGTGATGGCTTCTGTGGCTCACACAGCCCTAGACATTCTTCTCCTCATGTGTTTGTTCCAAATGCTACAGAAATCCATCAGAGATTCCTTTTAAAGAAGATAATACTTCTGCTTGGGAGGTCTCTGAGCTGGAGATGCTGATGAGTGCACTGGGAAGTATCACTCCTTTCTTGCTCTTCTCTTCTTCATTCTCAAATGTCTGTAGCATTTGATATTGCCAGGGGAGGCAGCAGTTTGAGCTAAATGAAAGCTGGTGGGAATAGCAGCTCAGATGTTCACAGTTTTCAGAATAAAAAGTTCTGTCTTCATTGGTGGAGAGTAGCTGTGCATTGAAAAAAAGTTGTTTTGTGGCTTACTATCATTATACATTTCCAGATTCAGAAATGGGTTGCAGAGGCCAGGACTACAGTGGAACTCTGGGCTGTGAGGTTCTGGTTGAGATGAAGAAAACAAAATTCAGAAGCCAGGGATGCATGCCTACATGGGTAATAAGAATACTGAGAGTTCTCATTGTTAATTATATTGGAAAATTCAAGTAATAACATTCATGTTCCAAGGAATAAGCTAATTGCTGACTATTAGAACCTGGTTGAAAGCTATTCTGAGGTGTTCATCATTCTCATATTTAGTTACTGCTTTCTTCTTGTGTCTTGAGCTCAGCATCTCAGCTGGAGGGCAGGATTAGATGGAGCCCCCAGCTGTGTGTGATGTGTCCCATCTGAGGGCCTGTCTGACTTGGCTGCTCCTTTGGCCCTGCAGTGCTCTGGGTGTGATTCCTGACTGGGAATGGGTGGCTGGAGCTGGGTGCTTCCCAGGAGCTGCCATCTGCAATCAGGGAACTTCCAGGGACCCAGTGGATCAGTGTGAATGAAGGGAGATTGCTTTTGCATTGGCTGGGGTGGAGTTTGGATTTCTGTCAGTGAGGAGTTAATTCAGTTAACAGAGGGCAGTGGGGGGATGTTCTGAGGGGGTCACAGCAGCCAGGCCATCAGTCCTGGTGGGAAGCACTCGGTGCTCCTGGTGAAAAGCAGAGCACTGCAGGAGACACTCAGGGGGAATCTCAGGTCCCTGGCACCCTGTACCTGCCTTTTTTATTCACAGGTGGTGGTTTCACCTTAAGGTTTAGTTCTCTTCATTTATTCTGCACTTTGGAGGGATAGAAGCCTTCCTCCTTTTTGTTGTGGGTTTAGTTGGAGCAATGGATAGCTCTTTGTTCCTGTGCTAACACTGCCCTTGCTGTGACTCCTGGCCCTCGTGCCCTCAGCCAGCCCTGTTTGTGCTGCAGGAGCAGGACAGGAGGGCTTGGACAGTGCTGGACAAGGGGCTCTGCTGGACAAGGGGCTCCCAGAGCCACAGCCTGGCAGAGCTGCCCTTGGGGCTGGGTCCCACCTCTCTGCAGTGTCACTTTGCCAGACACTTCTCCTCTTTCATCCCAGGATCACACTGGCAATTTGTGGTCACTCTGTGATGATCTGCATCGTCCACCTTTTTATTCTCTTACACTCTCCAAACAAGGAATGTGTGCTACTGTAAGAAATTGTGACTTTTTTCTGTCATATGCTGAGGTTTGATTTTTGGTGGCATTTGTAGCTGCTTGTTCAGAAGATGTTGAGTATCACAGCAGATACTGGTGATCTCTGGTATTTGGTCTTAGAAAAAGGCTGTTATATCATATTGACAGGATCAAATTTGTAATGCACAAATATGCTTAGAAATAGTTTACAGGTGTCTCTTCAGTGCCCTGAAACTCTTGACTTTTCTTCAAAAAGATTTATCTTTAAATGTTGTGGATCTGAATTGGTGTGTGGTGATATTTTCAGCCTAATATTTACTGTGGAAGAATAATAAGATAATTCTGTTTAGCTTTGCTTTTCATTGTTGCTGTGAACAACTGAATAAATTACTGTGTCTGTCTTCCCACA
This sequence comes from Molothrus ater, assembly GCF_012460135.2. Lineage (NCBI taxonomy): Eukaryota > Metazoa > Chordata > Aves > Passeriformes > Icteridae > Molothrus > Molothrus ater. Next base: position 1,475,423 of record NC_050489.2, on the reverse strand, counting down.
GAAAGGTGAATGGGTTTTGGTTTCTTTCATGGTGTCCCTTAACTACATCTGGCCATGGTCATATCTTCCTGCCAGTAAACTCCAAATTCCTCTTAATTTCCCTCTTAAGATGGTGGATAGTTTTTAAATTCTGATTTCAGAAGAAATTCCTGCTATGTATGTACCAAGTATGCTGTATTTTTTTCCCTTCCATAATGAACCAGTGCAATAGTAATAGATGCCCTACACTAATGTAGTTCTCATGGCATTAATAATTGGAAAGCAATCTTTACTTCTTGTAATGTTTCTGGTAATATCTTTTGTTGATGAGGCTCCCTAGTGATTTAATTATCATCTTGAGATAAGAAAGACAAGGACTAGAAATTTAAGAGGTTGTAACATAATCAGTGTTGGAGGAATCTGTTACTTCTGGTGAGAGTTAGTGCATCATTTTGCAAAATCAACTTGCACACTTTCCAGTAGCCATCATCATCCTGTGCTCAAAGTTGCATTTCATCAAAATCTCTCTTGCTTCAGGACCTTGGCAAATAATTTTGTACTGACATTTTGCATACAAAGAAAACTAAATGCACAGTGATGAGACCTCTTGATGCCTTAGAATTTTAGCTTTTATATTTTTCAAATCCTGTACTGCATTAGTGTATAAATTCCATATAGAGTGTTAGTTTACTCTCTTCACGTTTTGATCAGACTAATTCTGATCAATTCCTTTAGGCCTGAAGGATACCCTGCAGCCTCAGGCCCTGAAAAGTACAAACAAAAGTGAGTTGGAAGGGAGGAAACTGGGGGAATATGACTTCATTACCTGAAGCTGTAATTGGAGGATTAACCCCTGTTATGTAAATGGACCAAACTTATAATTGTCTGAAAAACTCCAGTGTCCATGTTGAGTGTAGCCCCTCCCCTCCCAGAGGCTTTTGACTGCCCAAAATGTGCCTTTTGAAGGTCTTCAATAAATACCTACTTTTATTCTCTTAACCTTGTCCAGCCTCTGTTCCAGGCAGCCACTCCAAGGCATCATCTTACCAATGGCTCAGCTGCTGTTCTGTAGTGCTAAAGTCACCACTTACTAGAGCTGCAATTAAGAATACATTCTTATTAATAAAAACAAAAAAAGTCACCTAATTCTCCGATGATTTGCATAGTTGCTTCCAAAACATGGAAGTGATGTTTATGTTTCCCTGGAACTTGTGCCATCAACTCCAGAATATGGGAGGAGGGAAGCAGAAGCTGGACAACACCACCCTGCTGTAGAATAGGTGTAAGAACACCTGGCCATGAGTAGAGAAAAGATGGGTCAGAAATATTGCTGGCAATGGGCAGAGAGGTCCCAGAGCTGGTGTGGCTCTCGCCCAGAATGAGAGGCCACTCACAGCCCACACTGGGGGCTCAGGTGAGCAGAGATCCTCCGATGTTTGAATCTCACCATGTGCAAATTAAACTGGGAACTATAACTCAGAGTATCAGATTCCTGACTGTGGTGGCTAATGAACTGTAATTAAGGCTCTGCTGTGCAATGCCTTAGCTTGTGGAAGAAAATGATGCATTTTAACCCAGACAAGCGTTCCAGCATCCAGTTAAACTTCTGTTAATGTGTAACTTGATATGCAGGTGGTGATGCTTGCATGTCTTTCAATTTTCTTTAGCTCATATCTACATTCCCAAAGTGTTCATGTTGGAAGTGAGCTGACCTGGCTGGGGTTGTTTGCTTCATTCAGGAGAGCCTGAAAGCCCAGCAGTGCCAGTGAGCAGGAACAAGTCCTGTGCTGTGATGCACGAGGTGCTGCTTCTGCTGTGACTTTCACTGAAGCTCACCCAGGGCGTTTTCAAATGCTGCAAATCTGCCAGTGATACAGCATTGTTCAAAACAGGTCTGGCAGGTTTTTGTTCAAATTATTTTATGAATTGTCTACAACTATTTCCATATTAGGAATTTTCTGTACTTTTGTACATTTTTGAACTGAAATACTTGTGGCAAGAAAGCAATGAGAATGGTTGTGAATGTTATTAAATGCTTAAGTTCTCCAAGTCTTTAACAATCTGTAGTAACTTCTGTCTCAGGAAATTATTTTCATGCTAGAAATGACTTTCATGCTAGAAACTGGTACTGCCACTTGAATGTCGTGAGTAGATTAATTAGCTGTTTGATGACAAGCTCTTCTGAAAGAAACTAAATGTTGCATTTAATGCTTAGAAACTGTTTTATCTAATGTAGAGGAAACATTTTGTTAAGCACAGTGATATTTAAAGCCGAGATGCTGTTGTAATTATTACCATTTAGAATTGCTGTGGTGCAGCCCCTGGTGTGCAGGCGGAGCTGCAGAGCTCTGTGCTGCTCACGGCACTTCCAGGGCCTTCCACGGGCGGCTGTGCCCGAGAAACCCCGGCTGTGCAGCTGGGCAGGGCACGGGGGCTCGGTGCTGCTCTGGGGAGTTACTGCTGCCCGCTGTGTCAGTCTGTCCTGCCCGCTGTGTCTGTCTGTCCTGCCCCCCTGTGTCAGTCTGTCCTGCACTCCTGTGTCAGTCTGTCCTGCCCGCTGTGTCTGTCTGTCCTGCCTCCCTGTGTCAGTCTGTCCTGCCCGCTGTGTCAGTCTGTCCTGCCCCCTGTGTCAGTCTGTCCTGCCCCCTGTGTCAGTCTGTCCTGCCCCCCTGTGTCAGTCTGTCCTGCCCGCTGTGTCAGTCTGTCCTGCACTCCTGTGCCAGTCTGTCCTGCCCGCTGTGTCAGTCTGTCCTGCCCCCCTGTGTCTGTCTGTCCTGCCCCCCTGTGTCTGTCTGTCCTGCCCCCCTGTGTCAGTCTGTCCTGCCCCCCTGTGTCAGTCTGTCCTGCCCGCTGTGTCAGTCTGTCCTGCACTCCTGTGCCAGTCTGTCCTGCCCGCTGTGTCAGTCTGTCCTGCACTCCTGTGTCAGTCTGTCCTGCCCCCCTGTGTCTGTCTGTCCTGCCCCCTGTGTCAGTCTGTCCTGCCCGCTGTGTCAGTCTGTCCTGCACTCCTGTGTCAGTCTGTCCTGCCCGCTCTGTCTGTCTGTCCTGCACTCCTGTGTCTGTCTGTCCTGCACCCCTGTGTCAGTCTGTCCTGCACTCCTGTGTCTGTCTGTCCTGCCCCCCCTGTGTCAGTCTGTACTGCCCCCCCGTGTCAGTCAGTCCTGCCCCCCTGTGTCAGTCAGTCCAGCCCCCCTGTGTCAGTCTGTCCTGGCCCCCTGTGTCAGTCTGTCCTGCCCCCTGTGTCTCTCTGTCCTGCCCCCTGTGTCTCTCTGTCCTGCCCCCCTGTGTCAGTCTGTCCTGCCCCCCCTGTGTCAGTCTGTCCTGCCCCCCCTGTGTCAGTCTGTCCTGCCCCCCCTGTGTCAGTCTGTCCTGCCCCCCCTGTGTCAGTCTGTCCTGCCCCCCTGTGTCAGTCTGTCCTGCCCCCTGTGTCTCTCTGTCCTGCCCCCCTGTGTCAGTCTGTCCTGCCCCCTGTGTCAGTCTGTCCTGCCCCCCTGTGTCAGTCTGTCCTGCCCGCTGTGTCTGTCTATCCTGCCCCCCTGTGTGTGTCTGTCCTGCCCCCCTGTCAGTCTGTCCTGCCCCCTGTGTCAGTCTGTCCTGCCCCCCTGTGTCAGTCTGTCCTGCCCCCCTGTGTCAGTCTGTCCTGCCCCCCTGTCAGTCTGTCCTGCCCCCCCTGTGTCAGTCTGTCCTGCCCCCCCCGTGTCAGTCTGTCCTGCCCCCCCGTGTCAGTCTGTCCTGCCCCCTGTGTCAGTCTGTCCTGCCCCCCGTGTCAGTCTGTCCTGCCCCCCTGTGTCAGTCTGTCCTGCCCCCCTGTGTCAGTCTGTCCTGCCCCCCTGTGTCTGTCCGTCCTGCCCCCCTGTGTCAGTCTGTCCTGCCCCCTGTGTCTGTCTGTCCTGCCCGCTGTGTCTGTCCGTCCTGCCCCCCTGTGTCAGTCTGTCCTGCCCCCCTGTGTCAGTCTGTCCTGCCCCTGTGTCTGTCTGTCCTGCCCCCCTGTGTCAGTCTGTCCTGCCCCCCTGTGTCAGTCTGTCCTGCACTCCTGTGTCAGTCTGTCCTGCCCCCCCCTGTGTCAGTCTGTCCTGCCCCCCTGTGCCAGTCTGTCCTGCCCCCTGTGTCAGTCTGTCCTGCCCCCCCTGTGTCAGTCTGTCCTGCCCCCCCTGTGTCAGTCTGTCCTGCCCCCCCTGTGTCAGTCTGTCCTGCCCCCCCTGTGTCAGTCAGTCTGTCCAGCACGGAGGCTCCTGCGTTCCCCGGTGCAGCTGGCCGGGCTCTGCCTGTCCTGGCCACATCTCTTGTTTTAATGTTCCCCTTCTCCAGGATGTCTGGGCTCTTTTTGCCTTTTAAGGGATGGCATCTACGGGGCCCTTCGGGTTACAGTCTTGGGAACGTTGGGATTGCAGGGACATTTTGCACCATTTCCTTTAAACAAAAACAAACCCAAAAACTTCAATGGATTCCATAGGGCTACTTTAAGTTCTTGACTGTTTTCTCATTAAAATTCCTTTCTTGTCTTAGTATTTGTGGGATGTTTGATGGTTACTCATAGTTGGGATTAAACAGGATTTTAAAGGATACAGACAGATTCTGATAGTGATGGAATAGAACTTTCATTTTTCAAATAGCCAAACAGGCTAGTTAAACTAGAGGCTATGCAGACCGAATACTTGACAAATTTTATAATTATACCATTACTTCTTTAAACTAATAAATTACTTAATTTATCTGTTTGTTACCACATTGACTGTGTTTTAATATTGTTTTGACTAGACAGGTCTCCAGCACAGGCTGGCCTGTGAACATGGATGGGAACATGAAGCCAGTTCAGAAGTACTGATTTTTTCTTTTTTAAAAGCTGAACAGAGAATTCTCATGAGTGAAGCAATAGGGATTTTTTGTGCTTTATTTAAAAATCACGCAAGTAGGATCTCAGTAATGTCCTGTGTTCCAGCAGAGTGTGTGTGTGCAGCCCTGAGAGAAGAACAGGGCAGTTTTGCCTGCCCATTTTGTTTAAGTAGCAGAGGTATGATAAGCTCTGCATCCTTACAGCTTCACTTAATGGAAGGTTCCAGAAGTGGAGTGGGGAGGGCACTGCAGCCTTGCTGGGAGGCTGGGCAGGGAAGGGTGGGGGCTGCACTGGAGGCGCCTCCTGAGTGACCCACGCGGGTGTTCCTGACAACTCGTGAATGCTGATACAAAACACATTCAAACAGGGACTCTGCTGACTGCAGTGACACTAACTGTTAAATTAGTCTGTAAGACTGACAGGGTTTGGCTGTGATTTTTAAGCAAGGTTTTATTTCCCTGCTTTGGTGCCTGAAAGTGAGGCTTGCTAACGGAGCAGTTAAGCTGGATTTAGTCTCCATTTTGTTACCTGTAGCCAGTTTTTACTTTGTGTTAATGTTGTGGTAAAGCCTGCATGAGTAGGACTACAGCAGCAAATGGGACTAATGGGAAAATAATTTATTCTTCCTACTGCCACCACTACTTGCAGCTGGCAGTGGCTGAGGAAGATGCAGATGACTCAGTGCATACAAAATTACATTCAGTGTGGCACCAAAGAAATGTATGATGGTTTCTTTGACCTATTTTTGCCTGTCTTGTTGAAGAACATGATATGCAAATGCTGGTCAGATTGTGATAAAATTAGACTTGTAGAAACCTAGCTGGGTAATCCTGCTGTTGAAGAATTTCCACTCACTGTTGTGTGAGTGCTTTAATTCTGGTTTTTAGCAGCACCCTGGAGCCCTGTTCTGAGGTCTGGCCCCGCTGCAGTGGTTTGTGAGCAGAGCTCCCCAGGCTGCTGGCCTGTCCCCCTCTGCTCCTGGGCAGCCAGGGGCACTGAGGCTTCTTGAGAGAATTTCACTGCCTGACCTTGGTGAGCTTCAGCTGCCTCTGAGGAACCTGCCCTGTCTGGCACCAGGGAGCATCATTAACAGGCCAGCTTGTGGGGCTTGGGACTCAGAATGGCTGTCAAATCTGCTTGCAGATGCTTCCAGAATGAGCACGAGACAGGGAAGGGGAAAATTGAGCCTCTGATATCAGGATATGGTGGGAAAGGGGTGAAGAACCATCTGCCTCCTTTAGTTTCTCTGTTTGATCACACTGTGGCCATTGGCACAATTCATGTACTGTAGATACAAAATAAACCTTTCCATTTATGAGTTGTTCATTTCGCTGGGTTGTTCAGGAATTAAGTGATTAATGCAGAATATGAATGGGAAAGTTAAAAATGTGAGAGTGTGTTGGGATTTTGTTAATTATTGTCTTGAAGGACCTGTTGCTTATGAAAATATTTTGATTTGTGCTACACAAGAATTACAGTTTCTGGGGACTGGAGGCACAGGTTCCTGTGGAGAGGAATTGGTGGGAGAAACCATTTATGTTTGGCTTTGTTTAAAGCATGGCTCTCTGTATGGTCTTCAAATGAACCTTCCTGTAGGGTGGGGTTGCTAAAAAACACTTGATGGGCTTTTGTTTATGGGACAGGTGGCACACTACATTCATTTTTGTCTCATCTGGAAGGTTTGTTTGGATCTCATTCAGATTTCAGTGGGGAAATGTCATGTGCCTAAAACAAAAACCTCCTTGCATTGTGCCTTGGCTTCAGTGGTTTGTTTGGTCAACTGCTTGGTGGATAAAATCTAAAATACATCTAAATCAGACTTTTGTGGGGGGCTTCATTGTTTTTGTTTTCTTAGGAAGAACTATATTTGTTTTATCTGTCAAAACCTCCTGTGTGTTTAATGGTGCTTGAGCTGGAATTGATTTTGCATTTATCTAGCAGATAAGAATGTTTGTTGTATAAGTGTGTCCAAGCAATAACAAAACTCTGTACTACTGCAGTTAGCAGGAAATAAGTCACCACATCACGTCTGTACTTTTTTTGTTCTAGATTCTATGATTAAGTTCACTTTAAAATTGATGCATTTCTGGTTTAGCCAGTTGAGAATTTCTTCTGTTCACTGTAGTTCAATTCATTTTTTTTTAGAATAAGCCTTAGTTTTGATGTCATAAATGCTTTGGAAAAACCATCATTCTGTTGTTGATTTTGAGTGTTGATTACCCTCACTCTTAAATATGACCCTTTCTCCTAATACACCATCAAAATGTTTCAGGTCTCAACAATGTGTTCTGTATTTAGAATTGGTCTTCTGCCTGCATTGAGAAGGGGAAGTCTGCAGTAGCTGAATCTTAGGGTTGTAGAAAACTGCTGGAGGTGGCAAAAGATCAGCTGATTCAGTAAAGATTCCACAAATTTATTGCATTGGAGTTTTGCCACATTGCCGCCAAAAGTGAACTAAGAAATAAGGAAAACTTTGCAGCTCTGTGTAAAACACTAGAGGTGCAATGATGATCTGAAACTCATATTTTCTGCTTTTGTATCAACCATCACCAGCAAAACCAGATCAGAGGTGAATTGGGAGGCCTGGTTGAATTTCTCTGGGCTGGTTTGATTGTTTGTGCCATTAGAGCACAATTCAGTTTACCCAGGGTGCTGAATCACTGGTGGTGCTTAAGCTTCCCTCTCTGGTGTTTATTTTCTTGCAGGGAAATTTTAATGCTCCTTTGTGATTTAAGGCCCCTTGAAGCCTCTTACTAGAGTTAATAACACTTTTCATGGAGTCTTGAGGATGCAGAGCAGGAGCAGGCGGGAAATCAGTCATTTTTTGCTTAGGGTAAAAGATGGTTTCCTGCTGGAGGAGCAGGACTGTGTTTGAGCCATATGATCCCAAATATTCATATCTGTGCCAGCTGTTTCAGATGTGGGAAATGCATGTGCTTTGCAAGGAATGAGACCCACTTCGTTTCATGCATAAAGTTGGGACTGCTGGGCCAAGGAAATGAGAACAATAAATCTAGATTTTAATTCCAGAAAGTTCAAAGTCTTCAGATACTTTAAGTGGTGTAAAAGCAATATATTCCTCCCTATTTTGTGCATGTGTATTCTGCTGTACCATTAATTTAAACAGTCTGGATGTAAAAATGTCTTGCTAGTGTGACATTCTTACTAAAATTCTGTGGGTATTTTTCAGGCAGAAAAAATGCTGACCATTTTGTGGTTTTTTGGAAATCATGCATAATTATGTCATTTAACCACACAATAAGGCTTTCTGTGGTAGTGTTTTAGATAAACAGGAAAACTCATTTTTTACTTTGTTTTCATTGCAGAACTGTCTTTTTTTATTTTTAGTGCAAAGTTCTTTGATTATTTTCCTCAAAAATATAGCACAACATATTCTGAGAGGAAAAACACATCTTAGCAACCTCCTGAAAGTTCTTTTCCAGTGTTGGTACCTGTCACAGCAGGTCTTCTCCATTTTGGGAAGTAGAGTGTTTTATGTCTGATGTCCCTGTGTTGCCAAGAAGGTGATGTAAATATGAGCCATTTACTTAGCCCTGAGGCAGATGATTTCTTCATTAAGGGCCCTTTTCCTTTTGCAGGAAAGTTGAGATGAATTGCTGTAATGGTGGAGGCTGCTGTGGCTGACTCCAAGGACATTGGATCTGGGAGCAGAGGCTCTCTCAGGAATTCGTGGCTCTGAATTGTGGCAGCTCCTGGAGCTGCTCTGGGGGCTCAGTGCAGGAATTACCCCAGCAGTAACACTTGCCACTTTATTCAGGGCTAAAAGCACAAAATGGCATCACTGGGGAGCACATCTCCTGTTTAACCCTCTGCTTGGGGCTTTTCCTCCTGCCTGTGAGCTGTGGTGGTGGCACATGGGGGATGCAGGGCAGGGATGCTCTGTCCCAGCACAGGAGCTGCACTGCACACGCTGGCAGAGCCAGACCTTTGCTCAGCTTACCTGAGCACAGCTCATTCCTTCTGAGCCTGCTTTGGTCACCAGATCCTTACGAGAGAAAGGTGCTACTGCAGCTGGCCTGGGATTCCTCTGCATGGACCTGAGCATCCAGAATTAGCAGATGTGTCTGTTATGACAAAGTTGCATTTTAATGCAATATTCCCTGTACTTACTCTAAGAAGAGTGGAAGTAGAAGAGAAACCAAAAGCGACTGCTAAAAAAAGACAAGGGTTAGTAGTAAAAGAGGGCTATACAAATTTTAGGGTGTTGGAGGAATTAGAGTGGAATAGAAAACTCTCCAAGTACTTGGTGCAGAGAAAACCAGATGGAAAGGTTTGTTTTGTCCATCAGAGAAAACTTTCTCTCTTGCCTTGGCCCAAGAAAGCTGTAGCTGTGTTATTTGTGGGGGAGAGCAGTAATTCATGTAAGAGGAGATTTCCACCACATTCAACTTCTCATTTTTCCTTGGTAAACCAGCCTTGAAACTTCTGCTTGTGGAAAAACATGTCAAATCTCATCACCCTAAACTATGAAAAGATGTATGATTTGAAAATGGGGGTTGCCTCCTGTGTTGGACAAATGTCACGGTGTATTTTGTTGGCCAAGACCTGTGCTCTGATACTGTGCTGTTCCCCTGGTTTTCTGGGGTTTTGTAGCTAGCCTTGGAGCTGCAGTTGTGGGAGGCAGAAGCAGGATCCTGGCTCTTGGGTGTTGCAAAGCAAGGACTGAGCTGTAGCACTTGGCGAGTTGGGTTTTTCTCTGCAGCTTCGTGCCTCAGTCACCTGGAGCAGTGCAAACCTGGCTGGAGCGTGGAGGCTCCCCAGGAGGGCTGGAGCTTCTTGATCCTTGCTTCCCTTTCCCAGGAGAGAGGATGTGGAGCGGGCATGGAAAGGCAAGGCAGCAGTTTGGTCTGGCTGGGAGCTGGGGCTGCAGGCAGGGCCGGGGACTCTCTGTGCCTTACAGCCCTGCCAGCCCGGGCTGTGCCCTGCTAATGCACGGCCTCATTAATTACTTATTTCATCCATTACAAACCACTGTGATAATGAATGTTAGCCCATGGCTGGGGTTTTTTTAATGAACCCTCTCAGTGGATGAGCCCTGGCCTTTGAGAAGCAGCTTTGCTTCATGTGGCAGCATTTGCACAACACTTTTAAGATCTCTGAGTAAGTCATGGGGCTGTGGAATCAACCTTGTGTATTTCACTTTCATTTCTTGTATTCTGAGCAGTTTGCTTTTTTATTGAAAACAAGGTTAGATTCCTCTCTGGGTGAATGGCCAGTGAAAGTGATAGTAAATATGTTTTATTGAAGTTTCATATAACTTGTTACTGCAAGCTGGGAGGGTGCTTCTGGCAAGTTTATAAATGTGTAGGAGGACAAAATTATCCTGATGTTTTAAAGAGAATATATTTTGTATTGAGGATTGAGATTTCTATTGTGATTAGGAAAAAGGAAGTTTCTGTAGGACAGCTTTTCTCTGATGAAGTGATTAATGTGGATTTCATGTTTTGCCATGGCTTTGCTGTGAGGAAGGAGTGGCAGGTGGCAGGAGGGAGTGTCTGCAGCATGGACAGACAGTCTTTGAGAAGGGGAACATATATTCTTAGTGCAAGAAAAATCCTAATGGATCTAGTTGTAATCTATTTGAAGTACCAAAGAGATAGAAATAAGCTGTATGTGTGGGACTATTGTCCTTTTCTTGTCTCCCTCCATCAGACAGGGAAGCAGCTGAGGTTTTCTCCCAGCCTCTCTGATGAATTTATCAGCAGACTTGGGCTGCCACACCCCAGGCCACTGCTGCTGCTGCACGTCCTAAACTGATGGCAAATCTTTACCTGCATTTGAAATGCTTTGGGTTAACTGATGGCAAATCTTTACCTGCATTTGAAATGCTTTGGGTTAACTGATGGCACATCTTTACTTGCATTTGAAATGCTTTGGGTTAAGTCAGGCCTAAGTGTACACAGCTAAGGGTTTTTTTCTCATAAGAGTGTGTCACAGGTAAATGTATTTTATAGTTTCTTAAGGGATAAAATGAAATCTAAATGTAGAATTGCTCTGGAGTTTATTAATTCTGGGCTTGGGAATATGTAAATAACACAGGATTATTTGAGTTCATTGCTCCAAGTGCCTCTTCAGCACATAATTCATTTCTAATGCTGTTTGCAGGAAAGCAGCATTTTGGTCTCTTTTGAGCTTTGCAAGCCAAGAAGGGTGTGTTGGCCTTGAAGAAGCAATGCTGCCTGGTGTGGAGAAGAGTCAGTGTAAAAGTTTATCAGCAAAACCAGAATTGGTGCCCTGTGCAGCACTTTATGTGCCAGAGATTTTGGCTCCTTCAGCCTAATGTTGGTGGCACAATTCAGAGTTGTTCATGTTTTGAGAAAATGAAGCTAATATTTGGGGCTTGTACTGCAGTATTTCTAGAGAATATTGCAGAACCATTCCTTTTAAAAGAAAACAAAAGATTGCAAGTGTCATAATATATTAAAAATAGTGTAAAGAAAAATAGAAACTTTATTATATTGGAGAATCTAGAAGTAGAAATTTTGCTGGCTAACATTTTAGCATTAATGTGTGATGTTGATCCTTCTTGAAAGAGCAAAGATTGGTTTTTAAAGCTTTTTTTAAAATTGCATTCAGTGTCATCTTCAGTTTTGAGGCTTGTGTTCACAGAGAAGATGAACTTCATGACATGCTAATACTTAAAAATGAGGCTGTGTCTGGACAGTAATTTTTTTGGTATGTGTGTCATTGCTGAAATCATAGTTTGACTTTGATTCTGCTTTGATTATGAAAATTCCATTTCACACATGATCTTTCTTTCTGAAGCTATTCAGTGTCAAAGATAAGATCTGAAGTGTTTAATCACTGGGTATCCATTGAGAATTTGTTTGATGTGAATTGGCCTGCTCTGTTAGCTGACAAAAATTAGTGTGGCATCTGCTGTCTTTAATGAACATGTGCTAAGTGAACTGTGAGAGGCTTTCCAACCAAGTGTGAGGTTTTTATTAAAGTAGTTTGGTTGAGTTTTAATCTGGTTTTAAATTTACATTTTCTGCTGTATTCTGAAGAATCTGGCAAATGAGCACGAGGGGTATTGTCCTTTTCTTAGAATTACTGCTCGTTAGTGGCAAAAATGCTTTCTTGGTTACTTCTTTCAAAATCCTCTTTCTTCATTTTGCAAGTTTGTTGTGGGAGGCAAAGACAAACCAATGGATGAAGCATAAAGAGTGTTGAAGGAAGTGTATCTGCAAAACACTGACATTGGCAAAGAAGGATTTAGCAGAAATTGGTTTTTATTCTGGCTTCTCTCAATCTTCTAAACTTATGTTTGTGCAAAACATTCAGATTGTTGAATATTTGGCTCTGAGGAAAGAATCTCCCTTAGTTGCTCATCCTCAGATTGAAGTGCTTACTGCAGCCTCCATAGAATATTGTGGCACAGCAAGAACAGAGTTCTTTCTAAAAAATGTCAGTGGGTGGGTGGGGGTGGTTGTCCTGAAAACCAAAGCAAAACATTCTTAAGGCCTTCCTTGCTTGTCCTGGAAAATGCAGAAACCCCAACAAAACAACAAAAAGCCCCCAAACCATCCATGCAATTCTTCAGGCGTGGTGTGAGAGCTGTGTGCCAGTCATGTCCCATGGTGGTGCTGTGAGAGCTGTGTGCCAGTGGTGTCCCATGGTGATGGTGCTGTGAGAGCTGTGTGCCAGTGGTGTCCCATGGTGGTGCTGTGAGAGCTGTGTGCCAGTGGTGTCCCATGGTGGTGCTGTGAGAGCTGTGTGCCAGCGGTGTCCCATGGTGGTGGTGCTGTGAGGGCTGTGTGCCAGTCATGTCCCATGGTGGTGCTGTGAGAGCTGTGTGCCAGTGGTGTCCCATGGTGGTGCTGTGAGTGCTGTGTGCCAGTGGTGTCCCATGGTGGTGGTGTGAGGGCTGTGTGCCAGTCATGTCCCATGGTGGTGCTGTGAGAGCTGTGTGCCAGTGGTGTCCCATGGTGGTGGTGTGAGAGCTGTGTGCCAGTCATGTCCCATGGTGGTGCTGTGAGAGCTGTGTGCCAGTCATGTCCCATGGTGGTGCTGTGAGAGCTGTGTGCCAGTCATGTCCCATGGTGGTGGTGTGAGGGCTGTGTGCCAGTGGTGTCCCATGGTGGTGGTGCTGTGAGAGCTGTGTGCCAGTCATGTCCCATGGTGGTGTGAGAGCTGTGTGCCAGTCATGTCCCATGGTGGTGGTGGTGTGAGGGCTGTGTGCCAGTCATGTCCCATGGTGGTGCTGTGAGAGCTGTGTGCCAGTGGTGTCCCATGGTGGTGGTGTGAGAGCTGTGTGCCAGTGGTGTCCCATGGTGGTGTGAGAGCTGTGTGCCAGTGGTGTCCCATGGTGGTGCTGTGAGAGCTGTGTGCCAGTCATGTCCCATGGTGGTGGTGCTGTGAGAGCTGTGTGCCAGTGGTGTCCCATGGTGGTGCTGTGAGTGCTGTGTGCCAGTCATGTCCCATGGTGGTGGTGTGAGAGCTGTGTGCCAGTGGTGTCCCATGGTGGTGGTGCTGTGAGAGCTGTGTGCCAGTCATGTCCCATGGTGGTGTGAGAGCTGTGTGCCAGTCATGTCCCATGGTGGTGGCTGCTGTCCCTGCTGGCTGGTACTGGCCTCTGGGGGGGATATATTTTAGTTTTGTCCACTGGGCAGACTTTATTTTCAAGTACAGGAGTGTTAGAGTTTTATCCTAAATGGTGAATTCGAGTCTTGTTGAAATCACTTGTTGACTCTTCCAGTACATCCTCTGAATTTAGAGTGACCTATCATTATCCCAGTTCCATGTTTGTGATTGCAGCACCAGGGGATTTTCCTTCATCTCTTAGCTGCTTGTTTTATTGTGCTATAAAGGGATGATAAAATATGTTTTATATGAAATATAGTATACTGATGATGACAAATATGAAAAAGGCAGGCATTTTTGGAGGCTGATAGAAATCCTGAATCTGTTCTATTTTGAATTGATTTAGATCTCAATTGGTAGTGAATTTTAAGTAATAATCTTTATTGACATGTCTTTCACAATCACTTAACATTAATACTCTGTAGTTGTGCTTGAGGTTGACAAATGCATTCCATCTTCTAATTTTGGAATAGTGTATCATGAGTAAAAAATGTAATAAAATGTTTGAGGTGCTGTTTGCATGTTAAGCCAGTGGCCTACAAGGGTTTCATGCTTTTTGGGGTGTCCTGGTCATTTTGATGTTAGAGTCCTTGTAAATGTGCTCAAGTGTTCTTTGTTGAAAGGAGCAAATCCAGAAAATCATACATTACTTTGCTTTTGTTTTTGCTCCCTACACAGTGCCCTGTTGTAAACTGAAATCACACATTCCTGAGTGTAAACCGATCATGTTCCCAATGGAAATTTCAGGAATACTTGTGGCTACTTTCAAAATGTGCAAATCTATTTAATTTTTTTCCCCACTTGTTTTTCTTCCCAGCTTTTGGCGCTGACCGCGTTCATCTGCATAGAGACCATCATGGAATGCTCCCCCTGCGAGGGCCTTTATTTCTTTGAGTTTGTCAGCTGCAGTGCTCTGGTGGTCACCGGGGCTCTCCTGCTTTTGTTCAGTCTCAACCTTCACACAAGAATACCCCAGATCAACTGGAATCTTACTGTAAGTCCATTTGAATCCTCACTGTGTTCAAAATAGCTGCAAATCTGGTTTAAGTTTGGTCTTTGGGCTTTGCTTTCTCCTGTTGTTAAGTATTGTGTATGAGTGTTCTTTATGCTGAGTAAAGTATACATTTTACTTACATTTATTTTGAATGCTAACAGCAGAATGAGCTGTGAAATGTGGCAAGATTAAACTACACTAATAGAACTAAAATCGTGTTCTGGTAGATTGTCTTGGGAGGACAAACTTCCTGCTAGTGCCAGCAATTAGGCTTTGTGGGTGAAGTGGATAGAAATGCAGCCTGTAGTTATTTAACTTTGACACATGCTGATTTACAGCAGCATGTTGTTCTCTCTTAACCTGGGGGTTTTTTATATTAGGACAAATTTGCTACATATATTTTCTTACACAGACTAATACAATCATTGGGCAGTAATGTATAAATTAAGTGCTTTCTGTGAAAATTGGGTGTTTTGTATTGCCTACACATCTAACTATTAAACATTGACTGGCAAAGCTTAACGTGTTCTCAGATATAAGGAGTTTTAGGAAGAGAACTGCTGGTGGTGCACATTCCTTTTGTACATGTCTCTATTTTTGTGCTGTATTCTGAGTTAAACTTTCAGACTGGGTTGCATAAACACAGGTCACAAAATCAACATATTAAGTCACTCTAGCAAAAGATCTGTCAGCTTCAAGGGCAATATTTATACCAACTTCTTTGGACAGTACAGATCCAATTGTGCCAGTGTTCTGTGTTACAACAGTAATTTTGCAAGTACTGTCAGAGTCCCAGAGGTTTTTAGGCTTCTGTGTGACTTAAAAAAAAAAATTAAAAACATAATTTATTAATGTAGCAGTTTGCTTAGTTTCTCAGCCTAAATGACTTGGTTAAATTGAGACTGGAATGTGGAATTAGGTGATCCTTTCTACCCTGGGGCTGCATAGTTAGTTGATGAGCTCCTTCTAGGAGTGCTTGGTAGATAGGTCAGGTGTTGTGTGACTGAACTGTCCAAAAATGATCCCTTTGTGGTGGCATCAATTGTGCCTGCATAGCACCTGTCAGGAGGTATTTTGGGGAAGGGGGTGGGGTTAAAAATCCAATCAGTTGTGCTTTGGGATTGCTTTGGTTTGTTTTCTAAAGGTATTTCAGTTTTTGAGCAGTGCTCACGCTCTGCAGCCCTTGCCTCAGTGGCACTGGGGCAATGAGAGCAGGTTGGGGATCAGGCAGAGGCCCCTGGAATCCCTGCAGGGCTCCCATGGCCACATCCAGAGGCAGCAGGAATCTGCCATCATCTCCCAAGCTCCTTCTGGTATGGTAGTTGGGTCCTGGAGATGAAATGCTTTCCCCTCCTTGTACCAGAGCTCTCCACAAGTGAGCAGGGAGCTGGTTGAACTGGTGAGGCCATCCTACTTCCTGGTGTTTCTTACAGATTTCAGCAGTCTGATTGGATTTGATTTTTATTGATGATTATTTGATTTTAACAAACAGTTGGGACTGTTCTCTGACAGATTACCTTCAGTATTCAGAGTGTTTGGGACCATTCTGGGATTCCACAGCTGTTTCTGCTCCTGCAAGTACAGAGTGTGAGATCAAAGCTTGCTCATAAAACACCTGTGGGACATTACTTTGGCCAAGTTAGTAAGAAATTTAAGAATGTAGGGTTCTGGCTGACTTTTTTTTCCTTTTGCTTTTTTTGGCATTTTATTTTTTACAATTTAAATGTATGTTCATACATTATTTGCCTCTTTCAATATTTATTACTTCCCTGTGTTTTGATGGTTATTTTTATACTTTTGCAGCCTCTGTATATGACAGAGTTACTACAGGAGTTGCTTTCTGAACAACAGCCCTTCACATTCCCTTAGGAGGAACTCACTCCTGCTTATGTATAAATTCATCAAGATACATGCTTTTAAAAATATATATGACTTTATAATGCATATTTCCCTTATGGAAAGTCTCAAGCATTGCTTTTAGAAGCTGTGTGAGAAGAAGAGGCTGTTGCAGTGCTTGAAGGAATTCAACTGACTTAAATTTAGGAAGAAATCTTTCTTTAAAAAGACCACTTCTTCCTAGGAACCATTGAAAACATTTGCTTTCAAATGATCCTATGTTTTAGAAAGTACCTGGCCATCAACTGCTATTGTCCAACACAGGATTGTTTCCTTTAAAAGTTTATTAAAATTAGAATTCTTTCCAATGTGTTGTGGATATTGGCAGATGTCCCTTGTCCCTGGCTGGAATGAAATGTGGATGAGTATGGACTAGGATCTAACAGATATGCAAAGCTGCTAAATTAAAAAAAATGTATCTTTTTAGCCATTTGGGGAAAAGATATTTGTTTTGATACTAATTAGAGACTTGCCAGTCATTTTCATATTTTCCTGAGGTAAACATGCAAGAAGCATGGAGCTGGTGAGGGCAGAAAAGAGCCTTGTCTGGGTGTGTTGGAGAGAGGCTGGTTTGCTCCAGCAAGATGAAAGAACAGTCCCTTGTCTGTGTTGTGCAGCACTATCAATAATATGCAAAAATGCAAAAGCTGGGGAACCTGTCAGTGGAAATTTCCATTTCCTTTATGCCTCAGAGCTCAAAGGGAGCCCATTCTGCAGGGAGACAGGAGTGGCCCAGGGGAATGGGGAGCACAGCAGCTCCTGCTCCACCAGGAGCTCGGGCATCTTTGCTCTCAGAGGGAGCTAATGAATTCTGCTATGGTTTAGTCTTTGCCTAAATTATCTTTTTCTTTTTTCTAAAAATCATGATTTGCATCTCATGTGATGTACAGGGAGATCTGAGGGTCTGGTATCCAAAGGGTGAGTGTGAGCTGGCAACCTGCAGGAGCAGGAAAGGTGCTGGAGTCCTGGGAAGGGACTGGGATCCTGTCCTGGGATCTGCTCCCAGGGCTGGGCTGGGACTGGGATCCTGCCCTGGGATCCTGCACTGGGATCCTGCCCTGGGATCCTGCCCTGGGGTCCTGCACTGGGATCTGCTTCTAGGGCTGGGCTGGGCTGGGATCCTGCCCTGGGATCTGCTCCCAGGGCTGGGCTGGGACTGGGATCCTGCACTGGGATCCTGCACTGGGATCCTGCCCTGGGGTCCTGCCCTGGGGTCCTGCACTGGGATCTGCTCCCAGGGCTGGGCTGGGACTGGGATCCTCTCTCCTGCTCAGGGAAACACCTCAGTGGTGCCAGGGAGCTGGGAACACTGGAATTTGGCCATGTCCCTTGGATGGAAGTTTGTGTGACAAGGGACACCTGTTTATCTGAGTACCAGTGTAAGTCACTGCATGATCAGCCAGTAGAATGAGCTGTTTGTCAGTGTGTGGGGAAAAAAATCTTCCAAGACATTTTGACCATTGATTTTTTGTTTTAAATGATTTTCTTGAAGCCCTCACTGGAGTTATGGTAGTGTATTCTGGGAGTCCAGTCCTGACTGCAGTTTTTCAGCTCAGAAGTGAGGCCCAGAACTGAGCACAGCACAAAATCAGAGTTCCACTGGACTCAGTCCCAGGGAAGCACCAGGGAGCAAACAGGGACCCAGGTGTGTGTGTTAGAGCACACAGAGCAGCTGGGGAGTTCTGTGCTGCCTGAACACTGATTTCATCATCTCTGCAGAGCTGGTTGGTTTTTATTTTTGCAGCAGTGAAACCTTGTGTAGCAAAGCAGCTGACACTTGAAGGAGTTGGCAGAAAATTTCATGTGACAAAACTGAGTGACAAAACTGTCCTGTGCCAGCCTTGCCTCTGCACAGTGGAATTACAAAGCTATAGCTCAAAGTCCTTCACAGGACAATCTTGATTTTTATCTATATTTTTAATTTATTTTTCCCCCTTCTGTTTTGAAAAAAACCATTTTGCTTTCCTTAGCTGTTGAATGAAAAATTAAGTCAGTCATCCTTGACCTTTATACTTACTGCTCTCAAGATAGCAGTACCTGTTAAGGATAAAAATGAACATTTTATGAGTTTAAAAAAAGTGTAGGAATTAATTTTCTCTCGGCTCTTCATGGACTGTTCTAGTTTGGTGCATGGTGTAAATGTTACTCTGTAATAAATGCAGTCTTGAGTTTTAAATCCAAGAAACATCATATATTTTGGTAGTTGTTGCAGATGTGGTCTATTGCTTTGTGTCAGTAACTTTCTGACATTTGTATTCATGGGCTCTGCTATTGGGGAAGCAGTGCTTATGTGTATCTTGTGTTTACCTAGGTAACTCTAAATATATGAGGGAAAAAAGAGATGACAATTAATGCTTATAGGGTTAATTTGGTTCTTTCTACCTAGCACTTAATTTTGCTTGATGAACCATGTTTCCATTTTTAATTGTAGTGCAAAATACTCAAACAGTGTTTAATAACAGAACAAAATTCTGGGAGTTTGACCAGAGGTGCTTGGTTTAGAGGACTGACTGGTATGTTTGTAACCTTCAACTTGACAGCTTCATATAGAAGGAAGGGAAAATGTTCCCAAGCCTTGCAAATAATCTACTGGTTGGAGGGAAAATTAAGATCATTGTAAAAAAAATTAAAATAATAATTAAAAATATTAATAACCACACTCCCCCTCCCTTTCCCTGACAAACAAACCAGCAAACCTAAACATAACTAAAAGGAAATGTTACTTTGAGCTCTGTCTTCTATGGAAGATAAATCAGGTGTCTGATTCTGACACTGAATTCTGTCACCTTTTGTGGCAAAGTCAGGTTGTTGAAAGGTGCAGGCTTTGCTTCCAGAGTACATTAGTTTAGCCACTTTAATCCCCATCAAGAGGTAAACTTTTGGATTTCAGAAAGCAAATGACAAGAGCAAGCACCAGTTTAAATGTGGTATCTCTGTTTACAGGGGTTTCAGCTGCACCATGGCACTGGCTGCCTTCTAAAGAGTACCTGGGCACTTGTGCAGGTTGTGTACAGGATGGAAGGGCAGGGCAGGAATTGTGACTGAGTGATTCCTAAGAGCTGGGTGAGGTTGTGGGGAGCTGTGGATAAAGCTGTGTGGGTGCTGCTGGAGCCTCTGAGTGTCAGCGGCAGCCCCTGGTGGTGTCCCAGCCTGAGGGGCTGAGCAGCAGCAGTGTGGGAGATCTCAGCAGGGACCTGGTGGCAGCTGCCAGATCTGTTATCAGAGCTCTCATTGGTAGCACCAGTTCAGCTTTTCCATCCTCTTTAGTCCAGGAGCTGTACCTGCCTGGCCCCTCAAAAGCCAGAGTGTGGGATGGTTACAGAATCACGGGATGGGGCTTCCTGCCTTCCCAGCACAATCAGCAGAATAAAAGCGTTGCCCTCTTGTAGCATGAAATATTTTTCTTGGCATAAGCCCATCTTTATCCATGAGTTACAACATCTCCTCTGCCTTGTCCTCCCCTGAGTGGGACAGAGAGCAAATCCATGGCCTTGGATACTCTCAGTTGGACTGACAGGACCACTGGAGACTGAACAGAATCACTTGCAAATAAACTAGCAAGTGACCAGGAGCCATTTGTTCACTTGAATTATTTTGCAAAGGAGAGAGGAAGCAGCAGCAGCCTGCAGTGGGTTTGATTCAGCTCAAAGATTTGATTCTGTTGTGGATGGCAGCTCTGCACAGTATTTTATGGCACAGCATACTGTCTCATGAGGTTGCTGTAATTTCAGCAGAAATTCTTCTACCTCTGTGATGTGGTTTTACTCTGCCTATAAATATAATAGCAAGAACTTCAGCTCCATCACGGACAGATTTGAAGCAGCTCATCTTTTTTCAATTAGTTTATTCTTCCTATTGTCACGATTATTCATTTTCTCTTACGTGGAAAAAACTTGCAGTATTTTAGGGAGTGTCCTCTGCTTCTTCCTGTAGTTTGTTTTCTTTTATTTCTCCTCTTACTTCACCCAAAACTATTGAGGTTTTTTTGCTTTTCTTATCTTTCTGCTCTGAGTAGTAGCTCCCATATTTTGGATTAAGGACCTCCATTGCTGTTTGCATCTGTGATGTTACCATTACATGGGTATGTGACAGTGTTACTGCTGCCATTGCTCCTAAAGCTCCAAAGTCTGCTCTGGGGGTATAAAATCATTTTCATTTTAGCTTTTTCAAAACCCAGCCTTATTATATGTATGTGAATCAGTTGTTAATTGCATTAGAAAGATTTGCCCTAAACGGGGGAAATGGAGTTGCAAAGATGAATAAATTGGAGCTTCAAGATAGAATCACTTCTTTAGATTTAAATTGTTGAATTCTCTGTGTAGAATTTGATATTCTTTGTAAAAATTAAACTAGAATAAAATGCCAGTGATGATGACGAGTTGCTGTTGTACTTACACCAAAGTCCATTAGAAAAGGCATCAGCAGTTTAATTTCAGCAGGATTTTACATTTTGCAGCTTGAAAGAAACCTTCAGGTGCATTTGCAGCATGGAGCTGGGTGATCATTGTGTCCTGCTGTGGGCAGGCCTGGCCCTCTACACTGTGCTCCTTTGGGAAGGCCCCAAGGTGACAGATTCTGAACCTCAGAGGTCAGCAGGTTAATGAATGAGTACACCTGACCCCAGAAATCACAGACCATCATGTGCCATCCATGTGGCCTTTAAGTATGGGACTAAGGAAGTACAAAATGTGTGTGTGTCTGTCTGAAAAAGCACAACCTGGATTATGTGAAGTGAAAGGGTAGAATATTAAATACATCTTTGGCTGTTGGTTCTGATGGTTAGGTCTCCTACAATTCAAATTAGCTTCATTTTGAATATGACTTCTGCCTTAACTTGGCAGCTGTTGGTTTTGTTTTGCTGTCAGTTTTGTTGGCTTTCTGATGTTAAGCTTTTAAAACAACCAGTGTTTTTAATTGTTTGAACACTGGAGTCTTAGTGTACACAGCTCAATCTTTTTAATATTCAAAGCAGTTTAGGTTCTTTTGATTCATACTGTGAGAAATTTTCTCCTCCTTTCAATAACTTCTGAGGCTCTTCTCTGTATCCTGTCCAATTTTTCAACATTCTTTTAAAACTGTGGGTTCTGGAGCAGGGTGCAGCATTCCAGTGTCCCTGGCAAAGGTAAGATTACCACCTGTCGTGTCCATAAGTCCAAAGAAGTGCAAAAGTGATTTTTGTCCCTATTTTTGGTCATGGCAGCACCTCTTTGAGCTGCCTGCCTACAGTAATTACCAAGTTCTTCTGAGTTATTTCTTCTGGGATTTGTCTCTGTTCTGCAGGTCCTTCCTGTAGATGCCAGATGTACTCTGGTAGTAAAATACACAACTTGCCCTTGAGTTGAATCATTTCTGGTTTTTTAATTATCCAGGGGCTGCCCTCTCCTCAGTTTGTAGTTTCCCCATTCTTGGTGACACACATATATTTACATAGGGACTTGGTGGAAGTGCTGAAGCTGGGTCTGTTGCAGACACAGTGAGATTTCCCCTCCAGTGGGAAGAAGGTTCCTGCAGGTGAGAGCCACAGCTCGTGTTGGCAACTGCAGGAGCACAGCTGGAGGTGCAAACTCAGAGCTGCAGAGGGGCACGCTTGGAGAAACTGTGTCATGCCATTTGTTTTCTAATTCTGCTATTTATATAAAGTTTAAATTTCATCTCTGCAAAGAGAAAGTTATATAATTAGAACTGCAATAGCTAGTTAATAGAATTTGGATTTGTTTGATGTCCTAGGTCTCAGGTAGCATCTATCTCAGTGAGCTTGAGCAGGGATAAAAAAAATATCTCTGTACACAGGCAGGTGAAAAAATGGTAGGAATTTGTAAGACCCGCAATTTGCTTTTGTTTCTTTACTATTTGATTAGAGTTTGGGTCTTACTGGGCTCCTGACATCTGGATACGAGTGTGGCCATGAGCCATGGGAACCTCTCTGGTTCCTTGGCAAAGTCCCTGTTGGAGATGAGGCTCAGGCCATGGAGATCCTTGTGCAGTCTGGACACTCAGTGTTGATAACCAGCTGTTGCTGAGTCAGTACCCTCAAAATAGATTTTTATGGGAGTAGCACAGTGCCAGAAGCTTCCATTTCTGCAGTTACTGTCTGCAGCACTCTGTGGTTGTGGCTGGGACAGGAGATGTTTTGGGGCAGGCTGGACAGCACTGTTGCCTCCAAAGCCCTTGTGCTGTGTCACTGGAGCACAGCTGGGGAACTCACACCCACAGGAGTCACTTTAGAGTTATGTCTTAAGTCCTCTGAGCCTGACTTCTCATTGCACTTCACAAGATGCACTTTGGGAAAAAATAAAATAATTATTTAAAAAATGGAAAAAGTGAAGGAGCTGTAACAGGAAGTGAGCCTGCCTTGCATGTGGGAGAAGAGAGTCAAGTAGAACAAATTGTCCTTAAATTCTACTTGTTGTGATTGCTTTTATATGATGGGAGTTGTCACATTCACTGGGGTTTTGTGGGGTTTTTTTGTTTTTTTTTTTTCTTTACCTCAAGCCTATAAGTAGCACAGCAACCTTGAATTGAGGGTTTTCTGTCAATCCCTTCTGTCCATGGTAGTATTCACTTCTCACAGATTTGATGTTTGTGCTGAATTGTCCTTTCTTGATCCCTCCACCCTGACCTCCCCTGTTCATTCATGGTAGCTTTGTGGTTTGGGAATGGTGTTCCCAGTTTAGTGGGAGCATGCAGATAGTGCAGAGGCCATACACATCAGATGTGGAAGGGGTCCTGCTAACACACTGAGCACCTTGTCCTGAACGAATGTAGACTTTGTTTCTTCTGTTATTTACACCTTGGAGTATTTTTTCCCTCGAGTCTGATCAGTTAGTCTTGTATTGATGCAATCATTCTTGTGCAAATACCTGGCATTCAGAATTCTTCCTTTGGTTCCAGTGACATGTTCATGACCCTGTTTGAGGTGAGCATCACCATCTGAACACCAGTGACAGGAATTGCTTGGAGCAAAGCAGTTTTCCCTGAGCATGTTGCAGTGTGTATGTTCTAAAATGTCTGCTTGAAATACCAGTTTTATGCAATAAATAGGTAAAAAATCTCTGTTCTTCCCCTGCTGGCAGCTGTTACTCCCAGAAGTGGCACAGGAGATGCAGTTTTGTTCACTGCAGGCCTCAAGGAGGGGTGGGAAGGCTCCTGGCAGGTGTGTGGGCAGGGCAGGGGCTGTGCTGGGGTGTGAGGAGCACATCCCAGGCTGGCTCAGCCCCGCTGGGCAGGTGCAGCAGGGTGAGCCTGTGCTGCCAGCTCTGCCCACTGCCAGCCCCGAGGGGATGTGCCAGGGCTGCAGGGTGCTCTGGTGCCCTGGCACTGCAGCTCCCACTCCTGCTGCTCCTGTGGGACAGCCTCTGCCTTCCCGGACACCTGGGCGGCCAGAGGAACTGGCAGAGGGTTGCTGCACTTGTTGTTCCAGCCTTCTGTGTCATCACTTCTGATAAAGCAAACAATCATCATTTAGTAATGCTACTGAATTTATTTTTTAGGATCTGGTCAACACTGGACTCAGCACTTTCTTCTTTTTCATTGCCTCTGTAGTACTGGCTGCTTTAAACCATAAAACTGGAGCAGAAATTGCTGCTGTGGTAAGAATTTAAACTTGTTTCTATCTGACTCTTACCTTGTATTAAAATTAATTTTTACTCATTGATTGAACACACCTGTTGCCTTTGCCATCACAATTTACGTCTACTTTCACAATTTGCTGTGAGATAGTTCTTATTTTAAGAATGTAACATCCTTGGAGCTCAGTCTGAAGGCGTGAGGCAAGAACAGCAGAAAAAAGACTTGCAGAGAACACTTTAGAGTTGAACTTGCCTTTTTCTTTGGTGCCTTCTCTTGGTGCTCTATGTTGCAAGCCTATGGAAACGATAGAGCCAAAAAGTGAGAAATGGAAGCTGCTTATGCATAATTTGCTTAGTTCTTGCTCAGTACAGATGATTTTTTTGTTCTTTGGAGTGAGTGTAGTAGCACTTCAGGGTTTTAAATCTGCAACAGTCAGTTCAAACAAATTACTTTTGTGTGTGAGTTGGCGACCTCTTATTATTTTCTTGTTTATTTTCTTTTTATCCTGGTTTTTAAAATCACATGAGTTCTGCAGAAGCATAGAGGCTGATGCTCTGGACTTGTCACATTTTGTGTGCAGTCTGAGGAATGAATGAGCTTTTGGATGAAGAGCTGGTTTCTTTACAAGGGGGTTCTTCACCCTGAGCTGCACTGCAGGATTTAATTGTCATGTTGGTAGTCATAGAACTCTGTTTTCTGGGATCATTGCTCTTAGCCACTTTTGCAGATTCTCTAGTTCATTGAGAAGAAAAAACATCATTTCCCAGATGATGATTTGTCAGTGCAGATGAGGCGGGAGGCGGAGTTGTGAGGATTTTGCTGTGCAGCTGCTGCCGCTGTTGTTTTCACCGCGCTCCGTGCTCCTTGCTCCGCAGGTGTTTGGCTTCCTGGCCACGGCGGTGTTCGCGGTGAACGCGGCGGTGGCCGTGCAGCGCTGGCGGCTGAGCCGGCGGCAGCAGAGCCGCCAGAGCAGCGATTACATGCGCGCCCGCAGCGAGTCCCGCGAGGTGGTGCCGCGGCCCGAGATCCAGCGCCTGGACGCCTGAGAGCCTCCCCGGTGCCCCTGCAAGGGAAAGCAGCGCCCAGCTCCCTCGTGGAATAAGGGTTTGGCTTTATTTAAGGAGGAAAAGGTGGATCCGAGGGTGGCGAGGATGCCCAGCCCTGCACGTGTGCAGAGATGTGTTGAGCCAGAAGCTGCTGTCATGGAGGCAGAAAATGGTGGTGGTTCAAAAGGAAGATCCCCTCAAGGCCTCCACATAGACATGGGCATATATTATATAGCTCCCAGAATATATAATATATGTCTGCTCTGAAGTATGTCATTGCTTTGGATTACCTGCACAGAGTTCCCTTCCCTCTCTGGAGATGCCCCGGGGACGGAGCAGCCCTGCCTGGCTGCTGAGGGAGGAGATGGAGCACCCAGACGTTCCAAGGAGCCAGGGACACTCAGCAATAACTCAGCCAGCGGGGCCTGTCCGTCCCAAACTCTGTCTGTCCGTCTGTCTGTCTGTCCTCCTCCTCCCCTGAGCCCTGCAGAGCTGCCTGCCTGCTGCAGAGCCGTGCCAGAGTTCTGCTGGGCGCTGGGGAGGCACCGTGTTGGGACACATTCCAGTTTTCATTCCAAAGTGGGAAAATAAGTATGTTTAGGAGATGGGGTGCAGAAAAGGGGCTTAAGGGGCACAGTAGAGAACGAAGGGGTTGTCATCCTACAGACTTACATTCCAGCCATGGCTTTCTTTTTTTTGTTTCCCCTTTTTTCTTTTTTTTTTTTTAAGGTTCAACATTTCTAGAAGATTTTGCTAGAACTTGCTTTCCCTCTAAGCCCAGGGTAAGCAAGAACTAGCAAAAATTTATGTGCTTTTAAAGTGTTCCTAAGGTTGCAATGTTGTGATTCATGTAAGGTAAATATTTCTTTCTGGAAGGATGGTTGTTCTAAAATTAAACCTTAATTGGTAGTAGGTGAACCTGATTTTTATTTTAACTGGGTGCTTCTGCAGATTTATTCCCCTTCGGATTCTTTGAAAAATGAATTTAGCTAATTGGAAAATAATATGATTGTATTGATTTGTTTAGAAATAGTTCTACTTAGATGAAGTTTTTTTTAAAATTTTCCTTGTACTTCCAGTGAATGAGTTACATTTTTTCTAGTCAGAACTCAAATTCAGCAGTAATTGGCTAGATAATGTCACAATATTATTAGGAAGATGTCTCTTGATATTTTCCTGTTTCTTTGGTGTTTTCATCTCTTTAGTGCATTATTTGGCATTTGTGTGCCTATGTGAAGACAGCGTGTGTGGGAGGAGATCTCTAGAACTGAACTCCTTTGTGGTGTGAGGAAAATGAAAATCTGTGCAATTAGTGTGATGGTTTGCCATGTGTGACTGGCTTTGTGTGTCCTGCTGGAGCTGCACTGTTCAGGGTGAGTGCAGCACCTGGAGCCTTAAGAGCAATGGGCAGTGTGGTGGGTGAGGTATTTAACATGAAAACCAAGTTACACCAAACAGGAGATCAGGAGAAGTGCCTGGGCTTTTATAATACTGGAGGGGGCTGGGATAGTGAAAGTGTGAACCTGATGCTGCAATATTCAAATTGAGCAGCAGAGAATTATTTTGATGAGTGAAGAAAAGGTGACAAAGGTGATGCTTTTCCATTTTCAATGTCTTGACATCTATAGTGCATTTCACCTCAGTGACTGAGAAGATTAAAATTCAGAGTTACTGATGAGGTTAAGGAAAATTTACATTTTCTTAGTGATTGATGGTTTACCAGTTCCTGCAGTAACATTTTATTGTGCTTTGCTGGATGCTATGCCAAAGGGAACACCAGTTAAAAAGATGGAACCAACTCTGGGTGCTGGGTTAGAGCAGGCATTCCACAGAGCAATGGAATCCTCTGTGTCTCACCTGGGTGCATTTCCTGAGCAGCACATGGCAGTTCCATGGCCAGTGTGGTAAGAAATAACAATTTGTTATTGCCAGAACTGCTGTGGCAGCCCTGCTGCTTGCCAGCACTGCCCAGGACTGGCAGAGTTTGCAATGTCCATTATTAAAAGACTTTTTAAAAGTAGCACAGGCATACCCAGTCAGGAATTTTAAACTGCCATCAAAGCAGTTTGGATAAAGATTGTAAAAAACCCCAAGCAAACCCAAACCAGACAAAACAAAACAAACAGACAAAAAACCCAAAAAAACAAACAAAAAAAAACCCCCCAAAAAACCCCAAACCACCAAAAAAACCCAAACATCCCATACCAAAATCAAGCCAAACCCACCTACTGAAATACAAAATGGAGTTCTCCAGAAGATCCATGCTGTTAGAGTGGAGCTGCCATCTGCAATCAGGGAACAGGATGGTGTCACCAGGGGGTTGTCAGGAGTTGTCTGTCACTGGCCAGGGCTGAAGGAGCATTCCCAGGTCTCTCCTGTGCTCCCTGAGCTCACTGAGGCTGGGGCAGGGCTCTGGGAGCTCCTGTGCCTCTCTAGGTTTATGAATTTGTACCTTGCAAACCCTGCACCTTTCCTGGCCTAGGAGAGGGGGCCCTGGGGTTTGGCTGTGCAGGGGGGTCCCAGCCCCTGGAGCTGCAGTGGCAGGAGCAGAGTGGGGCAGTCACAGGGGGGGTGAGATTCCTGCTGCTGGCAGTGCCAGTATTCATTACTCACACCATGCCCTGAGCCACAGCTCTCAGGGTGGAATCCAGAAGAGAACAGTAATTTTATAAACACTGTCTGATTCACTTCGTGAAACAAAAGCAAATGTAAATGTGTAATTTCCTTATTTTTGGGACCAAAGATGATTTTAGTATTGTATAGTATATACTTTCTAAAAAATCTGAAGCACTTCTTGCTCTGCAGAGACATTATTTACTATTTGGATTATATAGAAGGGAAATAAAGTAGCTGTGAGAGACAATTACATTTGAAATATTAAGATCATTTGATGTATCCATGGCTCATTTCCCCTGAGTTAATTTTACACAGTGTTTTGGAGAGGTACTTCTTAAAGACTTGTTACCTAAACTGCAGTCACACAAAAAAACTCTTAAGGAAGAAAAGAGGGTAGAAAGCTTAATTTTTTTTTAAACTTGCTTAGAGAATTGACATTAAATTGCTTCTCTTAGCCAGTTAGTCTTGCTTGTAATTGCTAGCACACAGGGATAATTTCTTTTTGTCCTTAAGGGTGCTGTTTAGCTCCATAAAGGGACTCAAACCCCACTGTAAATAGAACTAAATGAAAGCAAACAGTTGAGGTTGGTAGGAACAGGATGCTTGAAACAGTAAGGGTTTGGATGAGTGCCCTTTGGTCAGAGAGAGCCCTCAGACCTGGTGTCTGGGTGTATTTCTGGGTGTAGCCCTGACTGAATCCTGCCCCTGTGCACAGACATCCCAGTGTTTGTTACACAGTGAGCTCTGCCTGGAGCAGCAGCCTGGAGCTGTTGCTCAGTGCTGGAGGAGCCTCTTGAGCTGTGCAAACAGCCCCAGCAGGAGCTCCTGGAGCCACAGAGGAACTCACTCACGTGTCTGAGTAAAGCCAAGTCCTTCTTCCTTTCCCCCTTTTCCTTTCATTTGGAATATTCGTGCCTCACGGATCAAATGCTTTAATATTTAATTCTTGCTAAGCCTCTGTTGGTCTGTGCAGTGCCAGGAAGATCAGAATGTGTCCAATGTCCCTTAATTTCAGCTGTGGTGCTCTTCCCTGTCCTGCTGGCTTAGGAGCTTGGCTGGGTGCTCCTGTGTGGGACTGTGGGATGCTGGTGCTGCTGTGAGATTCCTGGTGGGACCTGGGAGGGGTAGAGAGCGACCTCCCTGTGCCTTCTGAGAGACAGGCACTGGCCCCAGAGATCTGAGAGCGCAGTGTGTGCTGCTCACTGCATTCAGGAGCACAGCATCACCAAGATCTGTGCCTTGGCAGCAGCTCCTCAGCTTTCACTTGGAGGTGTCTTTGCCATGGGATTTCAGTAAAGGAGCAGCGTGTGCTGCTCTCTCCTTGGCTTTGTCACTGTTGTGACAAGCACTTCCCAGGGTTTGTCACTCTGGTCTCCTGGCATGCTCTGGCATTGTTTCAGCTCTCTGGATTTCATTGCTGCTTCCAGAAAGAGGAGGGAGGGGTTCCCACTCCCCTCTGGGGCAGCAGTTTATGTTCCCCCTGTGAATTATTCTGTCCATGTGCTGACTGTCCCTCCCAGCAGGGCAGAGCCAGTGGTTCATGGGGTGCTGTGCACACAGCAGAGAGAGGATCTGCTGCCCTGGACTGTTCTGGCTCAGTTAAACACCAGCTTTTCATGAGCTTTAAGGTTCCTAAATTAATTTGGTCATCTCTCCACTCTTTTGGGGATGTGCAGGCACAGCAAATGCTTACCCAATCTGTGGCTTTATTAATGCAATTCTTTCTTCCTCCCTCTTCCTTAGGCCTCTTTCTGTATCTGTTATTTTCTTGTCTCATGTCATGTTGTAATAATTTCTATTTGTTTTCTTTCACAAGGGAAAAAGCTCACCAAATATCTAAAATAAGCAAGAATAATGGTTTTAGGGCATAATTAAAAAATTAAAACAAACTTAATAGCAGTTCAGATAGTGTAGGAAGTAATATTGTCTGTCCTACTCAGTTGGGATACTGATCAGCTTTGTCCATGGAGGAGCATGAAGAACAGAACTGTCCTGGAAGCTCTGGAGCCAAAACTCTTCAGTGGCATTGAGGATAATAAAAGGCTCAGTCTGATAAGGGACTGGAGGTGTGAGGAGGACACTTGGTAATCCAGAGCTTTCAAAGTGGGACAGGAACAGTAGGAACCCACAGTGGCCACAGCAGTCATGGGGATCTCAGGGAGCTGGGAAAGGCTGGGATTGCCCAGGCTCAGCTTCCAGAGGGGGATCCAGGCTGGTCCCTGCTCAGTCCTGCAGGGAGGAGGGAAGCCAGGCTGGCACTTCTGAAAATCAGGCTTGTGTTGTTTGTAGCATGAAATAATGGATTGTCCATTGTCTGGAGGGCCAGCAAAGCTCAGAATTACTGTGCAGGTACAGATGTCCTGTGTGTGAGTTTTAATGGCAACAAAAGCATTGTAAAATGATCCTGAAATCAGTACAAAAATGCATGGAATATGTGAAAATACTTTGTAGAAATTATGCCCTGTTCCTCTCTTTATTTTAACAGAGGGATTGGTTAAAATGAATTTATACACATACTCAGGAAATCTCTGAATGACATTTTTTAGAGGGTTTTCCTGGTATATTATTTTTATTTTCCCTGTCAGCCACTTGGCCACCTTGACAGATCTGCTTGACCTAGTCAGAGTGGTGCTGTCCAACCTGAAAGGGTTCCCTTGTTTTGGTCTTTTTTTTTTTTTTGGGTTGTATTTTAAAAATCTGTCTATAATTTAACCATTTGTATGCTAAAAATAATCTTTAAAAAAATCTGCTTACACTGTGATTTTTGGTAGCCTTTAATTTAGAGTATACAACACAATCTAATTTTCTTTTGGGATATGCAGCTTTCAGAAGTGTTCTTATATATGCCCAGAAATGAAAGTTGTCTATTTATCATAGGAATGTGATTAGATAAAGTAACCTATCCAGAATCCCAGTGCAGCTCTTTCATATGTGCTGGATGGACTAGTTAGTGAAATTACCTTTTAATCTCTATGGGTTAATAAATATTTTTTTTATAACTAGCCACAGATATTCCTTTTTAAATTATACTTGGCAAACAGAAGATATTTAATTTTATATACAATATACATAGTTACCTTGATTGACATATTTATAACATAGAGCTTTGTGTTTACTATGAAGGTTTTATCTGTATCCCATGGACTTCATGGGTAAAACTTTAAAAAGTCAGTTAGCATTTATGGAAGGTTGTGGGAACTTTCTTCATGGCTTCACAATGGGGACATAGGAGCATTTAAAAGGCAATAGTCAGATTGTTTTACAGAGTATCTTATTTTTTGATTGGGGCTGGTCCCTGCAGCTATTTTAATAACATCTGGATGTGAGTAACAGAATGGAATATGAGCATCTGCCTCTTCTGACTGTCACAGGCTATTGTCTAGAGCACAGGAAATTTCAGGGTATTGTATTGTTTTGCTTCGGACAAATGTCTCAATAGACCTATTTAATTAAAACCTTCATGTGTCTGAAAGAAAACATCCTCTCTCAACTAGGCTGATTTATCACTTTTGGTACCCTTTTAATCCCAAAAGCAGTGTTGTCTAATATTTTAAGTGATGTTCCAGCTATCCTGATGTCTGCAGGTTAAAGTGGTCCTGGCTAGCACCCTTTTATTACAACAATTGCTACCTTCATTTTTCTACTGTTTCTACTTTAATCTTGAATGTTTACCAGTTTCTATTGTTGGATCTTGTGGAGGGAGAGTGTCTTAGCACTACAGCTCATCCAGCTTTAACTCATACATCACAGTCCTGGAGTAAGAAAATACTTTGAATTATATATTGTGGCCAATTTATTGCATTTTAAAATGACTTCTATACTTAAGACACAACATTTATGACATAATAGGACAAATGACTTAGCTAATCATTGTATCTGTCTAGACTTACTCTCTTTTGTGTTAGTGTCATTTTGAAACTATTTGTATATGTTGAAGTTTGTAAGGGTTCAGGAACCCACAATAAAATAGTAAAGTATGTATTTATTTCTCATTATAATGCTCAAATTTGATTTGGAAGTTGACACTTTGTATGTCTTTTCACAGAATTGTAAACAAATACCGAAAAACTGCTTCACCTAGGGTGCCTTCCATGTGTGGTACTAACACTTGTCATTCACAGGAATAGAGATGTAAATTTATGAATCCAGTAAACACTATTTTTGTAATGTGAGTCACTAACGCAGCTCTGGCCTCGCTGTGCTTTGTTCCCACCAGCACCAGGTTTCTGGCTGCTGTGGTCACTGCCTTCCCTCCCATGTGCACTGCACCTGACCCCTGGGGACCCCCAGGCTGTGTCTCCTTGGCTCTGCCCCCAGCTGCCCCCCGAGCACATTCCTGGTGCTCCAGGTTCCCCTCCTTGGGCCTTGTGGGGGGGATGCTCAGGGTGGGGAGTCTGTGTCCTCAGGGCTCACCCTGGCTCCTCTAGAGCGACTGCAGCCCAACCCAAACATTCCAATTCTAGCTCATAATTTATGATTTACAGCTTCTGAGGAGGGAGCATCCAGGCCCGACCAAAAGACTTTATCTCTCTGGGTTACAGGTGCTGTATTGACAGGTTTGTAATTGCAAACAGCTCAGAGGAATTTGGGAACACCAGGTTAGAATTCTATTCAGGCTGAGCAAAGGGGATGCAGTTTTCCTTTTTTCATGAGCACAAGTCTGCTGTGCAATACCCTTGGTACTTTGGAGTCCAGCCTGCACCGCTCTGTGCTGAGAGCCCTTGGTGCATCTCTGAGTGTGCGAGGGCAGCACCCAGCTCTTGTCCTGCCCTGCAGTGCCCCCTCACCCAGGGCCAGGCCAGGGCTCCCCTGACACCAGAGCCTGCCCAGGACTGTGGGCTTCCAGCAGGCAGCACATTCCCCTGGAGGATTTCCCATTGTCCTGCAGAGCCTGGAGCTGCAGCAGCTGCTCCAGGGTGGTGCCTCCAGCTGGGAGCACCTTCCTGCCGTGCCCACAGCTGAACTCACTGGGGCAGAGCAGCAGCTGCCAGCCCTGCCTGGGAAAGTGTCCTGGGAATGCTTGACCAAGCTCAAGGGCAGGCTACTCTACAAGAAAACACAGCCTCCATGTGTAGCTTGTTTCTACACCAGTAACCATCTTTCAGTTGTTCAGTTCTTTCTTTGGTGTCTGTGCTAATCAAAAAACACAAGCTGAAGAATTGTAAAGTCTTGCAATACACAAAGCAGTCTTGGTTTTAAAATCCATGCTGTTGCAGCATAATTTAAATGGTGTATTTATCAGTTTTAAATGTCATTTTGCTTTTCCAGTCTTTTGTATATGGGCACAATACTTTTTGTAAATTTTTTTTTTTATTTAGTTGTCTTTCATGTCTTTTCTTTCTGGTATTGGAAGATTTGAGCTCTCTGGGTTTTCACGGTACTCTTCTGATCATTCTTCATAGTGGTAAAAGTCTGTATTTTTGTATGTAGGAGAAATGGAAGTTTTCTAACACTTACCCCAATCAATATAGTATGGAATAATTTGTGAAGGACTTCCTGTTTAATAAATGGACATATTAAAGTACTAAAACAGTGTCTTCATCTGTAAACATGGCCTGGGCTGGGGTAATTTTCTTCCCAGTGGCTGGTGTGGGGCTGTTTTGGATGTGTGTTGATAATTCAGAGATGTTTTTGTTAATGCTGAGCTCACCCAGAGCCAAGGCTTTTCCTGCCCCTTGTGCTGCCATGCTGGGGAGGGGATGGAGGTGCCTGGGAGGCTGGGGACACAGCCAGGACAGATGACCCCAGCTGAGCACAGGGGCATCCCACACTTATGGCATCAGTGTATGAAGGGGGAAGGAGGAAGAAGGGGGCACGTTTGGAGTGATGGAGTTTGACTTCCCAAGTCACCCTTCCAGGGGATGTGGCCCTGCTCTCCTGGAGGTGCTGAACACCTGCCTGCCCGTGGGAATGAATTCCTTGTTTAGCTATGCTTGTGTGCACAGCTTTTGCTTTCCCTATGAAATTGTCTTTATCTCACCACAGGAGTTTTCTCACTTTTCCCTTCCCCATTCTCTGCCTGATCCCACTGGAGGAGAGCGAGCCCTGCGAGGGCCTTGGGGGCTGCTGGGGTGAAACCACCCCAAGGGGGGCTCCTGGGCTCAAAACAAAGCCAGGCAGCTGCAAAAGGCACTTTGTGTGTGGGGACAAACAGCCAGCACGGCAGCCCTGGCTGGGGCTGTGCCTGGGACCCTCCTGGGGGCAGGAGAAACCACGGGAGAGCCTTGGAGTGGCAGTGGAGCAGAGGGAACGTGGAACTGCTCTGCTGCTCTCAGGCTGGTGGTGGAATTGCTCTTGGAGCAGGTCTGGTGTGCTGCCATGGACTGCAGTGCTCCATCCTGGCTCTGCAGCTGCCCATTTGGGACTGGAAAGGGATTTTGGGGCTGAAATGCCCCAGGGAGTGGGGGAACGCTGCTGCCTCACAGGCTGGGGCTGCCAGTGATGCTGGGGGGGTTTGGTTTCCAGGTGCTTTAGGCACGAGGTGGAAGCACTGAGTCCAGGTGAGAACTGTGCAAAGGCACGAGGGATGGGTGAATCTGGGATTTGGGAACGTGGCTGCTGCACTCTGAACACCGGGAAGGGACCAGGGGCGGTGGGGACGGGGACACAGGTGCTGGCACAAGGGAAGGATTCCCTGAGAGGATTCCCAGGGAGGCTCTTACAAGGGGCCAGTTCATTTTCCCTGGGTGGGGCTGTCAGCAGCACAGTGCCATTACCCAGGGTGGTATCCATGGCACTGCTGGGGCAGGAGAAGTTTCATCAGCTGTCAAAATTAAAAAAAAAAAATTAAAAAATTGTCTTTTAGTTACTGGATTTTTCTTCAGTCTCCCTGAAGACTGTAATTAATTTATTCATGGATCAGGCTAACAAAATGTGATGGGCTGTGTCCAAAATCCATAAAAGAACAGGACAAGTATTTCCTGGTGACAATTAACATTGGAATCTATTTTCCTCTTCGTGGAAGTGGATTTAAAAACTGACATATTTTAAAAAAATAACCAAAACCAAACAATCAACAAAACCCCACAAAAGCAATAGCAATAAAAAACCAAAGCAAAACCAAATCCCACCAACCAAAAAAAAAAACCTATCAACCCCAAACCTCCACCCAAGCTCCTCCTCCCCAGAGCCCCTAACAAAACCATGCTCAAATTTTCTGGGGAGCACTGTTTTACTTTCTGGCCTGGAAGCTTTACAAAACACTGAACACTGAATTCTTCCAGTAAAGGAGTGTCCTAGGGTGACAATCTGTGTTGCAGTGTGGATTCCTTGATGCACTCCTGTTTATTGATCCCTGACATTTAAAGATCCTGACTTTTAAGCCAATACTCCATGCCAAAAGGTGTCTCAAGCATCTTGGAATGCTTGAGAAGATTTACATTCTCAGTGCTTACCTAAATTTCTTCTGCTTCCTTGATGCATCCTCTCTGAGGATTAAAGGAGGGCCAGGTGGGGCTGCTCTGCACATGTGGCATTTGCCCTTGGAGGGCCCTTTGTATCCTGGTGCAAATCTGGAGTGAAGCCACTCAGTGATGTTATTTCTGACCACAACTGTGCCCAGTGAACTTCCTTAGCAGAAGGACAATGAGTGGAACCAGGTGCTTGCTGAGCAGAGCATCCAGTTGTGTTCTGCTTTCCAGCATTCCAGGCTGTTCTCCACCACCACAGCAGCTGAGATGCTCTGCTCTTCCTTGGTGTCCTGGGAGTGACTCTGTCAGATGGGAACTGAAGACCTGAGGAACTTCAAACAGTATCAAGTGAAAAGCACAGTTAGGTGGAGTAATGGACAGAGTGTTCAAAGGATAACAGAGCCTCCTACTTCAGTCAGAATCTAAAACAGCTACTTGGAAAGGTATTTGAATTCCTTGGAAAGGTCTTTTGAACTCTTTAGTGTCACCTGTCCAAAAATCACTGCTCAAGTCTGAACAAGTGCACAGGTAAATGGAGAAGCTTGGTAGGAGGGAGAGAACCCTTGAGGCAGGTGAGAGCTGAGGTGCCACTTTCCCTTCCTGGTGGTGGCTTTGCAGTCATGGAACTTCTGGCATTGTTCCTACAAGGATTCATCCACACTTGGGGTTGGAAACTCCTCCTCAGGCAGGCCCAGGAACTCCAGGTGCTGCAATGAGGGCAGGGATTGGGCTCTGGGGGCTTTGGAAGCAGCTCCTCCATGGGGCACGAGTGACTGTGATTGGAAAGAGGTGTCTGAGGAGCCCATGAAATCAGCACTCAGCTGGGCTCCACACTGCAGGCTGGGTGTTGTGCTTGTGTCCTGAATTGCAGAGAGTGCTCCCAGCACCCTTTTGATGTTGGCAGTTGAGGAAAAACAAGCAAACAAACAAAAAACCCAAAAAGCCAAGCTGACTTTTCCTCCACGTGCCCCAGAGCCTGAACTTGGTGCAGTATTAGTGGCAGAATATGGGCAGAAGACTGAGTCAGCCCCTTCCACCCCAATCCAAACTGGCTTTGAAGTAATTATTTTAAATCTGATTTTCTGAAATTTTATATCCCTAAGATACAGAACCATGTTTTCCTTCAGTCATGGGAGCAGATCTTTTTCAACAAAAGGCTGGGATCTTACAGAAGTGCTTGGCCCTGGGAGCAAACTGCTTTGAAATAACCTGAGCCATCAAGGACTAAAAAGCCTGTAAGGAAATTCTCTGGGCAGGCACCTCACTGCAAGCTGCTAAAGCACTCCTGAAGTAACTAATGAACATTTTGTTTGCTGCCTGTTTACTTTAAACCAACATGGAAAAAATGACCAGAAAACCTCAGTATATTTTGGGTTTGTGAGGGATGAACCTGAAGGGGACTTTGCTGTTTACAGGGTTATTGGTTGCCAAGAGAGAGCACTGAATCCACAATGTCTCCTCAATAGTTAGAACAAATTCTTGGTTAAATTTTTTGATCTCATGCCCTAAGGAAGAGGTTTGACCTGTGGCTGGTCCCCAGGGCTGGCTCTGAGCTGTGCCCCTTCCCCAGTAGAGATTTAGGATTCCTGAAGTCACAGTCCCTCGTGCTGGGCAGAGGCAAAGCACCAAAATCAGGTAAGCAGGCAAAATCAGCTCTTCAAGTAAGTAAAGACACCCAACACTTCTATTAAAAGATGTTTAATCCAGCATGGTTTCTAAATATTAACCATGTCTCCAGCTGTGACATGCAGTACATTTTTTTACTTAAAAAAAAAGAGAAATACAAAACAAGTATAAAAATGAGCCCAGGTCCCCTGAACATCACAGTGTGTGCCAGTAAAATATGACAAGAGAAGAAAGAGAAACACGGGGTTTCATACAGGAAAAGGTTCAAAGAAATCTTTCTCATAAATCAGAGATTGTCTGTCCCATTTAGAAGCAACCACTTGTTTTGCATTTACTCTGTCAGTGGTCAGGAAGCAGGAGATGTGGGAGCTGCCTGCTGGCAACTCTGAGCCTGAGCAGCACCCCCTGGTCCCTGCCAGCTCCCCTGTCCTGCTGGCAGCTGCCACAGGGAACTGGAACCCAGGTGCTGATTTCATTCCAAAGGAAATCTGCCTTTATTCTTTCATCCCTGGTTTTCACTTACTGTGTTAGTACCATCTGCCCTCATTTTAATCACACCTGTTCTGGCACTGTATTCATTTTTAAAACATCCATAGAGGTTTCTTTGTCACAGACCTGTGTGAGGCCACCTGTGAGGAGCGTGCCACGCTCTTCCCAAGCATTCCCAAGTGTCTATAAATGGACACAGATATTCCAGGGTAGGTTGTGCTACTTGTGAAAACAGCTTGGACATTCTGAGGGCTTTTTGCCTGGAATGCCCCACCACAAGATAAATCACATCCTTCCAGGGGAGAAAAACCAACCAACCCACCCCACCCAGCCCCACTGAAAAAGGGGGCTGGGGAGATGAATTCATTGCAGACATTCTGTAGTTTGGGGCTGTTTCTTGGCCTTCTCACAGTGGGGAGGGGGCACTGCCCTCCTGGGGCCTGGGTGCATTCAGTGTGGCAGCAGCAGTGGCCATGGCCCAGAGCAGGACATCAGCACTGGTGCCTGGGGCACAAACACCTGCAGGTGTCACCAGGCAGGCCCTGCTGGGAGGCATTTGCCAAGCCTGCCTTCCCAGGGCTTCCACAACAACAGGACCCGGCTGCCAGAGCTGCCTCACCTGCTCCACCCCATCCTGTGGTGAAATTGCAGTAGAGGGGATGTGACTCCATCCAAGCAGCTTTAAACAAGGGATACTCAGGGTTTTATGAGCCGCTGTCCTGCAGCACCATTATACCTTGAGGTTTGCTCTTGCTGCAGATTTCCAGTTGTCACTTTTCCTTGTCACAGATAGACAGGAGATACAAAGGTATTGACACCAATGTGTTAACTGCACTCCTTGCCTTCAGTGCTTGGAGTATTCAGACTGGATAAAGAAATACTGTTAGTTAATCAAGAAAAAGAAAAACAGGCATCCAAACCTCTCCTCTTTGGCATGTCAAGAAGTATAAAAGCTCTAAGTGTTAAAGGTTTGGAATGATGAAAGCACATTAAAAGCTGTAAATGTTAAAAATGCTGTTCCCACTTACTTGGGACAGGGATGTGCTGGGTGGGGAGGGGCAACAGAGAATTGAGCTGTGTTGTTTGGACAGATCTGCTGTAGGATCTGTAGTTGCCAAGGAGGACTGGGAGCAGTCTCCTTTTCCACATCACTGCCCTGTCTGGGCTCTGGTGATTCCATTAACAGTGAAGTGGAAAGGGGCTGAAATGAGGGAGTATTTCAATTGGCAGTGCATTCAGCAAAGAGGAAAGTGCTTGATCATCTTCCCTTCATGCTTGGTTGGTGTTTGGTTCTTCAGTCTGAGTCAGAGTCGGAGTCCTCATCTGAGGAGTGAAACAAGGAACAAAAGTGAAAATGCAAACTGGAAACCCCCCCAGCTGTGGCTCTGGCTGGGACAGAGAGGCTGTGCTGACAGGGTGTGCCTCCAAGGACACAGTGGGGCTGGGAATGAACACCCCTGTGAAATGACAGCTCTTGCTGAGGTGGTGGGACCTGGAATGGTGTTTGAAGGAGTTGGGAGATGCTGCTGAGAGGCCCTGCTGGCATCCTTGCTGCTCTGGGCACTGCTGTGTGCTCAGCAGCCCTCCACCTCTGAGATACTGAGCAACCCCAGCAGGCCCACAGAGCTGCATCCTTCTGGCCTCAGCACTCAGGAGCCCCTGTGGAAGCACAAGCTGGGGCTGCAGGGCTGAGCCC
Source organism: Molothrus ater (assembly GCF_012460135.2). Taxonomy (NCBI): domain Eukaryota; kingdom Metazoa; phylum Chordata; class Aves; order Passeriformes; family Icteridae; genus Molothrus; species Molothrus ater. Next base: position 1,436,665 of record NC_050489.2, on the reverse strand, counting down.
TCCTTGCATGGCACAAACACCAACACGGAGCTGTGTGACTGCACTTCTGTGAGTTTATGTATTTGTGCCTCCATCTCCAGGGGAGTTAGATCTAATCTGTATCCTAATTCTGCATCCTTGCCACCTGAGCATCTTCTGAGGGCAGTTCAGTTTTTACCTTTTACAGTCTGCTTCCTGTTCCTTTTATTCTTTTTTTCCTTTGTCTCTCTTTTCAGTCTAAAGCTTGAAAAAACACTGAACAGTCTCCTAAAATCCCCAGAAGAGACAGTCAGTGCTGCTGATCACCTCCTAGGATTCCATACACACCTTGGGTGTTTGGTTTTTCAGGGGTTTTAGATGAGGTGTTTTTGGGAAATTTGGGATATTTTTTATTTGTTTTTAAGTGTGGACCAGTCTTTTTAATCCATGTGGGTGCAATAAGAAGTCACAGGGACATGATGCCTGATTTGGGCTCCTGGAAACTACAGAATGACTACCCCTGTCCTGACCTGAACTGGCTTTGAACACCCAACATCTTCTTTTTATCTTGTGGATCTAAGTGGATCTGTCTGATCTGAAGTAGACTATAATAGAAAAAAAATTGACAGCAACCTTGTTAATTTTATGCTGTTTGACCCTTGGATTTTAAGGTCATTTGCCCACAAATGGTCAAATATTTTAAGAGACTATCATGATAAGGAAACGATAAAGAGAAAAGCACTATTTGGACACAAAAAGCTGTGGATTAATGGATGTTAATTATAAGTTACAAAAAAAAAAAAGGTAGAAGTTTGCTTGTTTTTACAGCAAGACATTTTAATAGGGAAAGAAAATCTGTACTGCATGGTGATTTCTATAATTGGATCTGGGGCTTTTCAAAGTTAGATGTGAAACTCTGAGAAACTTCACATTCCTGGCTTGCAGGTTATCTTCATAAATCACTGGAATTCCATTTGCAGCTTCCTAACTGAGCAGAGCTGTGGCAGACAAACCCAAGAATAGAAACTGTTCTTACTGAGCAAGAGCTCTTGCTCCCTGCAAAGGGTGAAATGGAGAGGGAAATCTCACACTGCAGCTCGTGTGACAAGCAGGGAATTTTACCCACCTTCTGTCTTGTGCCCCTCGGGGGAATCGGAGCTGCCTTGCTTGAGGAAAGTGACCAGGTCATTGAAGGTGATGTAGAAATCAATGGCAAACACAATGGTGGCTGCAAACCCAAACACCTGCAAGGGCAGAACAATGCTCTCCTTAACAACAGCTCCAGTCTGTCAGGACAAACCAAACCCAACCAAACCCACACAGGAAAAACTCCATGGTTTTTTTGGCCCGTGCCTTTCCAAAAAGGCAGGGAGGAGAAATGGTTTGTGACACGTTGGTATCACCTGAATTACAGCTGCTTTGGGAGCCTGAGAAGTGACCAGGGGTGTCTTTATCCCTGCCCCAGGCTGCAGCCCTCTTGGGCTCTGGGCCTGTTCTGGTCATCAGCACCTCCTGCATCTCCACTGTCCCAGGGCACCTCTGCCACCAAGGAATCACCTCCATTTCTTGGGAAATAATTTTCCACTTGTTTGCAAGGAGATGAGTCTATTGCTGAGTGAACTAGACAGATTAAAATGATTCTGGAATTCTCTCTCCAGTGACAGAGCAGCAGAGTTGTGCCAAGCTGGATGCTGGTCTAGGAGCCTGAGCTGAACAAACTCCATTGCTCCATGGCTCACTGCAGGGACAAAGATTAAACAAGATTTGGGTTTGTGTTGTGGGATGGTTTGGGAAGGGCTGCTGGCCCACACCACTGGGCACTGTTCTTCCCAAGTTTAAAAAATTGTTATGCAAATTTTATTTATGTTGCATACATTATTGATGCTTAGAGTCAAGTTGCAGATGCAGGGGCTGTATTGTATTTCTGTATTTCAAAATGCTGATGGGTGAAGGCTCTCTTCTGGGCAGTCCTTGTACAGGAGGGTAAAATGACACTGCTCTTGTTTCAACTCATCCAAATAAAACTAAGCAGGAGAGAGGTTGAAATTACTTAATTTAGACTGGCCTTAGCAGTTACAGGTTTGAGGTTTTTTTTTAAATCATCATCATCATCATTATTATTCCCTCCATTCAAGGATCTTGACACTCCTTGCAGAGCAGCTAGTAAAATTAAAAAGCAGAATAGGTGCCTTCCCTAAGGGTACAGTTAACACTGAGCAGCTCTGTTAGGGTGAAAAAACTATTCATTGGTTCAAGACATGTTTTTCTGAATAACTGACCATTTCTTCTCTGCTTTAAGCAAATTAATTCTCGTTTAATTGAAGAAACGTCTATGACTTGCAGTGGGGTGATATTTAAACTGTTTTTAAAGTGCATCCATGTCCTGAAGTGCACTCAGTTCAGCACAGCACTTAGGTGGAAAGCTCATGCCTACTCACCCCTGCTGCTTTCGATGCTCCATCGCTGTATTTTGAGACAGCAGCAATTGAAATGGCAAAGTAAATGATGGCAGCGGTGACACAGCGCAAGAAATCCTGTGGAAGAAGCAATGGTGCCTTCTCAGACTGGTCAAGGATTTCCTCTAAAACCATCCTGGGAACTAACACTCAGCCCCTCTGTTGCTGCATCAGTGCCTTTGCTGGCGTGTGACCACAGCCTGGATTGCTGCAGAGGAGGAACTGCTCATCTGTGAAATAGTTCTAAATAACAGAAGACCTGAACCCTGGCATAAACTTCTCCTCTTAAAGATGCTGGGATAAATCCTGCTGCTACCCTGCCTGTGTCAGGCAGACCTTCCCTCAGCCTGGGAAGAAGGGCTGTGTGGGTGTTTGCCTTGGAGCACAGCAAGGGCTTTAATGGAAAGATCATTTGAAATGCTTTAAAAACCTTGTGCAGAACTCCTTGGAGCAGAACTCCCGTGGCACCAGAGGCTCAGGAGGTCCCAGCTCTGTGGGAACAGGTGCCTGTCTTTCTGTGGATGCAGGGCTGTGTGGTGATCTCCTGGGAGACCTGTCTGTGCAACTCCTCATTCAGGAACCAAACACTTGGGTTAGTGCTGGAATGATTTGTACTTCTCACATCCACCAGCCTGCCCCAGGAGCCCGTGCCTTGGTGTGATCCCTGGGGTATGTCCTGCTGAGCTGTGCCCTGTCACACCAGCAGGGACATCTCTGCAGTGAGCTTTAAACACAGAGCTGTGTCCCAGGGCACGTCCAAATCATGAGGGCTGCAATAAAGGCACCCTCAGCTCTGTTCACAATTAGCTCTTCTGCTTTCCCAGAACAGATGGAGGAGTCAGATTTGTCTCAAAGCACAAATCCTGCAAGAAACCTGACTCCTCTGAAGTCAGGACAAGGTCAGTTATCTACATTGTGTGCCTGCAATATGTTATGGTAATGGCCATAATAAACACACAAGTGCCTTTTTTGTCCTAGTTCTGGAACCGGATGCATGTAGAAAATGGGAAAATGATGGAACAGAGATTACCAGCTGAGAGCTGTGTACAGTCATAGCCAAAGTCACTGATACTGTTTTATCTATGAGTGGCCTTGCTGAAGTTATTTTTATACACTGAGAGCTCAAATTCAAATCTCACTGCAATGAACTACTGATGGCACCAAAAGAGAATCGAGATTGATAAGATCAGCAGGGTTTTTTGAAGTATTTGTACTGCAAGGCAGCTGCTCCCTTTGCAGTGATATTTGAGACTGCAGGGACATCCAGTGGCCAGGGCTCTCCTGCAGCCCCAGCAGTGCCCCAGCAGCCACTGGGCTCCATTGTGAGCATGAACTGGCCAGAGCTGCCCCTTCCCAGAGCAGCTCAGATTGTCTGTGGGTGTAACTCTACCTGAGAATTTAATCACAGCCTGACAAAGTCTGCCCATTATCAACAATACACCTGCTTCCCCCTCTGCAAGGGTGGCAATAAGGAGCCCCCAGCAGTCAGACTTGGGCTGATGCTGGTCCTAAGCCATCTGCCTGGAATTGGGCATACATTCTGTGCTTTGATAAAGCCATGCTTTGTGTCAGCACTCAAAAAGCTGAGGTGCAGAGCAGAGCATAGTTTAGAGTGCTCTGGGACCTTCTGAAGCAGAGGCAGCAGGGACAAGTTTCTAAGAGAGCAGTAAAATTATTACAGTGACCCTGAACTCCTGCCCAGCCACTTTCCCTCCCCTCTCACTGCACAATTAAATCTGAAGGTTTCTGTTGCACATCTCACTTACCGCCAAAGGCCAGTGGACTCCTTTAAACTTCTCATTAAGCTTGGAGGCGTAGGCAAAAAAAAGAAACAGTGCCAGCAGAAACTCTAGGAGTGGTGCCATCATGAAAGAAGCTGCTAGAGATGCAATATAGCAGATAAAGATGATAAATGACAGCACCTAAAGTAAAGGGAAAACTCGAAGTTATTTGCATGGAACAGCAGAGCCGTAGGCAGCTGAGCAGCTTTGAAGTGTTATTTTCCCTGTGTATTTCTGTCAGGGCTGCTGCTGCTGCTGGCATAGCTTCAGCATCCTACTTTTTCTATTTTTCATTGGGCCAAATGATTTTTCTTGTTCAGCCCAGAATAAATCTGAAGTAAGGGTGTTTATTTCCACGTGTGTGAAATCGCTTTTCCGGAGCGCTGCGTGCATTTGCACCTCTCGAAGTCAGTAATTTGCTCTGGATTGTAAACAGCTCTGACAACATAATTCTGAAAATAGAGTGGGGTGTTGCCAAGCAAGCAGAGCTCTAAGCTTTCAGCTGTGACAGCTCTCATTTGAAACCCAAATCAGTGCTCAGACAGCCTGAAGTAACTCAGCATGTATAATCTTGGAGTTGAAAGAATAAAGTCTGCTGATGATGGACAGAAAAGGGCCAAGAATTAATTGTTCTGTGACTTCTGGAAGTGTCTGGTTCCAGTTTTCCAGCGTGGCAGCTGTTTTAGACAGTAATAGGACAGATAACTCCCATAGATTTCTTTTATCTCCATAATGTACCCTAATTCTAGTAAATAATAAAAAATGGCAATATCTTCTGCACTCAACTGAAATACCTTTAGAATATGGTTCAAAATAGAAAGTTTCACAACAGCAAAACAATTGAAGAAAATGCATTTTCACCTAAACCAGGCAGTACCAGAGTGCTGTCCTACACTCCTGGACTGTGTTTGCACAAGTGGATGGTGAGGGAGCCATGGAGAAGCTCAAGACCATTTTCAGCTGCTGTACTGGGGTTGGTCACCTCCAGAAAGAAGCTCCAGTCCTCCTGTTTAACTGCCTTGCATGGGAACTGGTTGCTGTTTCAATCAAATTAGCTTGAAGTAACAAAAGTAGGCAGGATGCTGAATTACACATTTTTGTGTACCAGTTTGCACCTGGGCTGCTCTGTCCAGCCTTTCCTCCTGGAGACAAATCTCTGCCTTCCAAAAGCTCAGGGATGCTTTTGATCAGCACAGACTGAGCAGTAGATTACAAAGATTTTTTTTAACTTCTAATTCCAAATCAGGACACTAACATTCCCACTCACACAGCACTGAAAAGAAATGGATTATTTTCCCCCAGGTGGCACATCTAAAGGCAGATCCAGCTTCCTGCAAAGGTAATCAATGCATTTGCCTCATTAAATTTCAGCTCTGTGGATTTCTTTGTTTGCTGCTACTATAGGTTCTTGGGGACCACCTAAACTTCAGAAAAAAAATCATCATTACACTTGACTGATAAGGTTCCTATAATTATTAATTGGTAATTACTCCTATGAGAGGTCATTCAACCCTCAAATGCATGTATCAAAAAAACCTTTTATGTTTAGGGGACAACTAAGCAGTTCAATCCCACTGAAATAATTTCTTGGTGTAAATAATTACCAAGCCTTTATTCTCAGCCTGTGTTTTGGGGAAAGCAGTCAATGCCTGAGCAGGATGCTAACAGCTGCAATAAACTGTTTTCATTTTTAGTAAGGGATGATATTTAAGGTCTATGCATTGTTCTTGTTTCACTGGTTCTAAGAAACTGAGCTGGGATAGTTTATAGAGCTCACTTCTGCATGGGCCTGCTAGCTGGTAAGAGCTGCCCCATTTGTTCATGTTGACCCCATTCTGAGTTGTTTTCTGCTCACAAAGCCTCTCTGCAGGTTTTTCTTATTTTCATAAAGCAGAGGGAGGTCATTCCCTGTATCTCATCCTTAGTGTAGCATTTTCTTCCTATGAGCTAAAAGTGGTAAGAACTCTTTAAAGGGAAGTGGATTTATCAGAGCTTGACAACTCCTAAGAGGAGAGAGGACTTCCTTCTTCCCATCACAGCACCTACTGCCTTCCCACCCCAAAGAACAAAAACTGCACTTGCTTTGTGAATCTGCTTCACTTGCATTTCTGGAACATAATTTAGACACAGTTCCACAGTTCTCAGTCTTTTTTGGAATAAAAAAAAATCACCATCTATACATGACATTTTCTTTTTGTTCTGGTGTTGAAAAAATATCTTCCTTTTTGTGGCTAAAGCAGGTGTGTGGTGGCTGAGCTGCAGGGGTGACCAGCAGCAGGGAGATGGGTTCAGGGCAGGTCCCACTGCCCACAACCCTTCCAATAGCAGATCCTTAGACTTGAACTAAACCTAGTGATCTCTTCAGAGAGGATTCAATGCAGTGTTAAATCATACATGCTACTGGAGCAGTGAGGGGAGGCAGAGAGGCAGATTTCAGATATGTAAGGTGATGCTGCACAGCAGAGATGCCTTTGAACTCGATTCTCTTTGCCTCAGTAACTCCTGTGCTCTCACTGCTTTTGCACTGAGAAAAAAGCTTTCCTGACCAAGTGTAAAGTGAAAGGAAGAGCCTTTGTGGTCTGTTCTTATCAGCTTTATGGCAATTTGTGCCAGGGAAGGCTCCTGCTGTCTCCTTTCAGCCCTGGGCAGGCGTGAGGTTCACACACGAGCTGGACTCAGGGTGAAAGAGGAGCAGGACCACACCAAGGAGCCCCTGATCCCAGGTGCTGGGGTGCCAGGGGATCCCTGCTTCTGTGCCAGGGAGGCTGCTGAAGAGACATCAGTCTGAGCATTTCAACCTTCTGAAGGGTCTGACCCAGAGAAGCTGGGGAAATATTAGTTGTTTATTTTAAAATGTGGTTCCCAGGCCAGTCACTTGTTTAACCCAAGCCCTGCATGAGTGGCAGATGACAGCAGTGTCCTGCTGCCTGCTCCTCTGCCCTGAAGGTCAGTCACTGGATTCCCACCTTCCCACCCTCAGGGGTGGGATTCCCTCCAGCCTTGTCCTGCTCTCCACTTGGCAGCAGCCCCTTGTGGGGAGAACTGCACCTCTAAACACACTGAAGAAAGAGGCACCTTTTGATTCACAAGAACCCATTTGATTTCAGTAGATTACTGATGGTATTAGTAAAGGGGAAAGACTCCGAAGACTGGTAACTGGTCTGCAGTTAAACATCATTCCTCATTCTGGAGGCACTCAAGATTTTATGTGAAATAAATGTCTATATAAGAACAGACCAGATTTTGAGAATGAAGATTGGGAAGATGGTATTTTTAGATACCTTCACTGGGGGAAGGCACAGGAAGGGGAGGGAGGCAGACCTTGGAAAGAGCCAGAGGATCAGGAGGAAGGAGGTGCCCGAGGTCTGTCAGGTGATGACCATGGCACTGCACCTTGGCACTGCACCTGGCTCTTTGGTTTTCTTCTTTTCTGTCTCCTGTCACTGCCCTGACATGGATTTTAATGCCAAACTTCCTTGGTAGCTTGGGAACAGCCCTGTGCAATAGAAGAGCCCACAAATTGTAGGGTTTTGATGATGTTTCTCATTTCTCCTTGTGTAGAGCTCATTTCCTCTTCTGACAGCTGGAATGCACAGCTGTGGACTCCTGGAGTAATACTGGATATCACCTATAACTGTCTTTTCTGAATGACAGAAGTGAGCAGGTGCCTTTTCTGACCATTTAAGTGCACTGCTACTAACTCAAGCATTCTATGTTATCTTAAAATTTTAAAAATACACCTCCCCTCCCACAATACAAACACTGCAGTGCCACTCTGTACTCAGAAATAATGACACCTCCCTACATACTTTTCCAGGCTTCAAGTCTTCCTGAAAAACATCTTGCAAACTGAAAGGTGCTCTAAAAACTCAACAGCATCTTTCAGAATATACCTGACCCCTCCAAGGACTGTCAGATGTTCCATTGCACATCACATTTGTGCAACCTCTGCACCTCTTTTCCTGGAGCTGTGTGTTTCAGGGTCACTTCAGAGAAAGGTCAAGCAATGGACCTTGTTTTTTGTTAGAGCTCTGTATTAAACAAAAAAGGCAGCTAGAGAGGAAGTCTGAGAGTCTCCATGCCATTGCAAGTTCATTTCTAGCACTTTCAGAAAGCACTGCAGCTTCTGGGAGGGAAAAAAAAAGCAGCAGTGTTTTATCAGTTTTGCCAATTTGTATTTACCACAGCTTTTTTCTCTTCCCCTCACTTGGGATTGCACCTGAGCACTGAGAGCAGCTGAGTCTGAGCTCTTCCTGAGCTGCTGATGACAGGTTGGTGTGACTGCTGCCAGCTTCACAGTGAAGGAATATCTGCATGCAGGAAGCTCTAATGCAGCAAAGAGCAGGATAGGAACCTTTCATAGCTTGGCAAAAAAATAATAAAAAATCCTGGCAAAAAAGCAGCCTGACTGTTCACTAAGCACCTTTTATGTACACTCTCATTCACACAAAACCCTTCTTGGGTATTGTGTTTCAGAAAGTAACTTTCCCATTTAATCCCATACAATTATTACTTAATATTGTGTTCTTAGAGTGGCCAGGCATTACAAAGTTATACTTTACTGTACAGCCAGTTTGTAGTTCAAGGCCTAAAAAACAATCCTGACAGTGGTTAGAGAGCACAATGTCCCTGAAGGGAGGGAGGCCTGAGCAGTGCTGAGGTCATGGCAGCTCCAGAGGCGTTTGGAGGAGGGAGAACAGACCTGCTGGAACCCACTGGGAATATGGGGATGCTGGGAGGCATCACTGCACCAGCTCCTCATCTCCTGCCCCTCATCTCCTGCCCCTCATCTCCTGCTCCTCATCTCCTGCCCCTCATCTCCTGCTCCTCATCTCCTGCCCCTCATCTCCTGCTCCTCATCTCCTGCCCCTCATCTCCTGCTCCTCATCTCCTGCCCCTCATCTCCTGCCCCTCATCTCCTGCCCCTCATCTCCTGCTCCTCATCTCCTGCTCCCACCTCCTGCCCCTCATCTCCGGCCCCTCATCTCCTGCCCCTCATCTCCTGCTTCCATCTCCTGCCCCTCATCTCCTGCCCCTCATCTCCTGCCCCTCATCTCCTGCCCCTCATCTCCTGCTCCCACCTCCTGCCCCTCATCTCCTGCTCCCACCTCCTGCTCCTCATCTCCTGCCCCTCATCTCCGGCCCCTCATCTCCTGCCCTCATCTCCTGCTCCTCATCTCCTGTCCCTCATCTCCTGCCCCTCATCTCCTGCTCCTCATCTCCTGCCCCTCATCTCCTGCTCCCATCTCCTGCTCCCACCTCCTGTCCCTCATCTCCTGCTCCCATCTCCTGCCCCTCATCTCCTGCCCCTCATCTCCTGCTCCCATCTCCTGCTCCCATCTCCTGCTCCCACCTCCTGCTCCCACCTCCCTCCCCAAGAAAGAACAGCTTTGCCAAAGGCTTTACGAGTGGGCAGCAGTGTCATCTTCTGGGCAAGAGTGCGTTTTGTTCTTGTATTCTTGTCAGACAGACAAAGTGCATCACTCAGTGGTCTCTGCTGTTCAGTTACTACTTCTCTGCTGCACTTGTCGAGGAGGTGAAATTCCTGCTTCCTTCAGAACTGGCTGCAGGAGAGGCCTTCTGGCCACAGACCCTGATAAAGGCACAGGGGCCTCTTCCAAGGAGAGTTTACACCGAGCATCTGGAGTTTCAGTTACCAAGGTCAGGTCAGAGGAGACTGAAAAGACAGGAGAAAGACAGGAGAAGAGGAGAGAAACAGGCACAATGATTTCTACATCCTTTGATGTCACCACAAAGGTGGCACAACTTTACCTATTCTCACTGCATTTTTATAAAAACGAAAGAAAATGTAGTGCCACTGCATGCTGGCCTCAGGAGACTGAGGAGATGCCAATTAAAGCAGCCACAGGCCTTGAGTGGAACAGCCAGGTGAGGAGCAGAATCCACAACTGGGATCCTGCCCGGACAAGCTCTGGTGCCAGTGTGAGAGTGGCTGTTAAATGGTTCCAACACAGGACACAGGGAACTGAAAACTCATCTCTTGAAGGGTGTAAAAGAGTGAGGATGAGATGCTGACCTTCAGCACAGCAACTTGAGTGGTTAGGAAAAATTAGTAGCTTAAGAAGAGTGTTAAAATGTGTGGAAGAAACCGTGGCATGGAAAAGGGGAGAATAGAAAGGAAAAAAGAGTAACCTGTAAGATTAAAAATGGTGGTTAGAAAATGGAGGGAGCAAGGCAGTGAAAATAAACAGGATTAGGAGAGATAGTGAAGCTTATAAATGTATTTGATGCTACTGCTTCTTTGTCTTTACAGATGTCCCAGGTGGAATAAAAAATTAATCAGGCAGGTTAGTGGGGGGGTGGACTGGATGTTCCCCAGAGGCCCCATACAACCCCAACTATTCTATGATTCTGTAGAGATCAAAAGGAACAGGGGATGGGGGGAGGATATCTTCCTTATCTGAATAAAATTGGAGATAATTAAGCCTCTACCTATTATCAGCTCCATCCCCAGCCTGGCCTGTTCTAGGGGAAGCACCCAGATGCCCAGTTTACATGGGTACTGCACCAGAACAAATCACACCTGAACATCCAAAAGATCCTCTGTGTGGAAATGTTATTTTCAAAAACGGCTCAAGAGCTGCAGAAATAAAGTGCATTTCTGAGGAACTGCCAAGATGCTGAATAATGTGACATTTGTAACAGTGATGAGCACCCCACTTTGCTTCTGAACAAAAGGCACTGTTCAAAAAGTGCATCCATGAATATTATTTCCATACATTTATGCAGAACCCAACCCCACCCTACATTAGCACTGTGTCAGAGGAAAAATTAAACATTCAAGATGAGAAATACAAAGCTAAAGATGAAACACAGATTTAAACCATGATAGATTTAACTTGGACTCATCTTCAATTATTTGGCACTGCATTTCTCTAATTGTGTACAGGCTGTATTTACTCTGGGGCCTGTGCTGTCTTCAAGGGCTTCTTCTGGCAAAGCTGAGACAACTGGAGAGAAACTACTGCTGCCTCTTGTCTGCCAGGAAACCACGTCCTGAGCACGTGGGCTTAGCCTGCAAGGAGCACAAGGAAAGCTCTCTGCAGATGGGATTTCAGAGCTGCTTTCAGCCAGCCAAGCCCTTGGGAAGCCCCGAGTGGCCTTACAAAGGATAAACCCCTGGTTTGTCAAGACAGAGCAGTTTTTATTACTCCAAGGAGGCATCGTCAGTACTTCGCTATGACAACAAAAGGGTGAGTCTGATCCCATGACCAGAACAGTATTCCTCTAATATGTCATCATTCTGAGATGTTAAAAAGCCAGACTGCCTGAAAGCCATCATTTAGTGGCTGTAAGCTTGTAAAGGAAATTCCAGTGTGTGTAAAAGTATGTAACAAAAACACATGCCAAAGGAGCCAGGTTAGCTGGGCTCTGGTATCTTCCAAATGCGTGGTTTTGTAAACTCCAGATGTTGTGTGAGTGATGGGGTAGCTGGAGGAGGGATGGGGTAGCTGGCATTTTTTTGGTGGAGCTGATAAAGCCCGCAGCCTGCTGCTACCAGTTCAAGGCTTTGTCCACCACAGAAGTCATCCTGACCTCCTGAGTGAATGCCTTTCCTCTCAAAGCCAGCCTCACATCTGGCTGTGCCCCGTCTCTCTGCCACAGGGCAGTGCCCACAGCCTCACAAGCCCTCAGAGCTGGTCCCCACCAGCTGGTCACAGACAATCCTGACTCCTTCTGTCTGTTCCTTATCTTTCTTTTGCTGGAATATCCTGGTTTCCTTACCTGAGCCAGAACAGTGGATAGCCAGAGACACCTTGCACATCTGAACAGCGCTCCATGGACCTGACTGCCAGTTTGGGCTGTCCTGATATTTGACTATCTGCTGCCAAAACTCCAGCAAACTTAGTGTTTGAATTTATCATTATTTCTAGCAAAAATGATGTTGAACATCTAATTTCCATCAACGAGCTTCCTTTCAGTAGCTAAATTTTGGTGTATATTTGGAGTGAAATACCCACTCCCCATGGGGTGAGCGATCTCCTTCCCTATCACATGGGTACTATTTCAGCTGTCAGGTTTAAGCCTTTACCCGTAAAATTCCACAAAGTCTCACACCACAGTCACTGCCCTGGTCCTGCTGCCACACTAACGTTGATCCAGGCCAGGTGTCCCTGGCCCTGTGCCCACCTGGGCTGGTGCCCAGCCGCTGTCTCAGCAGCCCAGGGCCTGTCCCTCTGGGCAGCTCTCCAGCCCAAGCGCATCCCTCTGAGGGTCAGCGACAAACACGGCTCCGGAGGGCTCGGGACAGCGGCTGAGTGACCGCGATGCACGGCCTGATGCCGCACATCATAAATTCATGAACTCACAAAGTCTTTCCTGACACACTCAGGACAGGCTGCCCCCTAACCCGGCACCAGCCGATAATACAAACCGCAGCCCCCGTGGTTACTGGATTACACCACAAATAGTTTAAAATGAAATCAAAGCGCTTTTTTACCGAAAAGGGGTCCCCGATAGTGAAACACGCTTAATGCTCTGGAAGTCTAACGTGACAAGTTCTTGTCTCTAACGTGCTCTGCCTGAATTACGCTAAATCCATTATGCTCTGAGACAGCCCTGCAGTTCCCCCATTCCGGTTCGGGTTTCCCCATTTTCCCCTTGGTTGTTGTCTCTCTCTCCCCTAGGTTGCTTTCCACAGTTTTCCCCTCAGTTGTTTCCCCCGTCTCCCCTCGCTTGTCTTCTCCCAGTTTTTCCCTCAGTTGTTTCCCCCGTCTCCCCTCAGTTGCTGCTCCCCATTTTTCCCCTCACTTGTTGCCCCCGACTCCCCTCGGTTGCTGTTCCCCATTTTTCCCCTCACTTGTTGCCCCCGTCTCCCCTCGGTTGCTGTTCCCCATTTTTCCCCTCACTTGCTGCCCCCGTGTGCCTTCGGTTGTTTTCCCCCAGTTTTCCCCTCAGCCGCACAGGGAGCGGCCCGGGACAGGTCGGTCCGGCGGAGCCGGCTCGGGTCCCGGCTGCCCGGGGGTGGCTCCCGCAGCCCCCCAGCCCCGGAGTCCCGTCCTTACCGACTCTGCGAGCAGCAGCTGCCCCTTGCGGGAGCGCAGGAACTCCCGGGGGGGAAGCAGCGAGCTCAGCCCCGGCGGTGCTGCGGTCTCCGCGGACTCGGGGTCCTCCATGGCCGCGGCGGGCGGGATGGGCGCGGGCTGGGGCTGGGCTCGGCTCAGCTGGGGCCGGGCTGGGCTGGGCTCGGCCTGAGCTCGAGCCGGGCTCGGGCTGGGCGCGGGCTCAGGCTCGGGGTAGGGGGTTGGCCGTGGAATTTTTTTTTTTTTAATTTTTTTTTTCTCTCTGAAGGAGGGAAGCGGAAATCGTGACACTGCGGAAACGTGAAAAAAAAGTTTCAGCATCCCCAGCTGTGGGGGGCGGCCCCAGCGCCCGCCCCCAGCCCCGGGACAATGGAGCTGGGCTGCGGGACCGAGAGCAGAGCCAGGCGGCCTCGAGTCCCGCCACCCTGAACACACAGAACCGCCGGGATGGAAGGGAAGGGGCCGCTGGAGGCCACCCAGCCCAAACCCCGCTCAAGGCTGAAATTTCAGGATACAAATGCCTCGGCGAACGCTTTAACATGAAATTTGCATGGCAGAAGAAAATCTTTCCAAAGGATGGTTACTAGGTCATTACATTTTTACTTGACTTTAAAAGGTACATTTACTCTAATGTACTTTTTTACACTTAGTAAATAAATAAGATTAAATAATGCACTTAAGCCCGTTTGTATTTTCTTTTTATTAGAGAAAGAAGACAACCATGAAAATAATTTTCATACAGGTAAAAACATAATTAAGTTTAGAAAAACACGACAATTTTCCCGAAGCTTTAACTGGTGAAATTGTAATGCTGAAACTGCATTTGGAAAAGTACAAAACCTTATGAATGGTACTTGCAGAAACATCAGTGCACAGGAAATTCAAAAGTGAGCACATGAAAACACAAACTCTTTAAAAGAGAGTGGGAAAACCGAATGGAGAACTCATTCTTTCACTAACATGTCATTCTTATTTGGCAGGAGCATTCCTTCCTCTTCCTCTATCAAGACTAATCTTCTTGCAAAGAAGAACCACGTCGACAATGCAGAGAACAAGCAATATAAGACCCAACACCTATAAAAATTACCATAAAATTAGTTCCCCCACTCAGTCTCGAACTTTTACTGTAGTGACTCATCAGTAAACATATACTTGTTTCTGGCCTTGAAAATGTGTGCGATTTGAGAAAGCTGATAAATTTAATAACACCCACATTTACATCCCATTAGGCTTTCAGAGAGCTGTCTACAGCCTGCTCTGTTTGATGTTTGTGTCAGGCCTTGGAGGTAGTGTGGTGCTCTCCTTCAAAGCTAAGCTAATGCTGCTCTATGCCAGACAATACTTTTATCCTAAATGAAAGCCCTTCTGTCTCTTTAAGGGCTGTTTAATTAATGGGACTGGCCCTGAGAAAAGTCAAGGGAAAGTCAGTATTCCTAGAAACAAGCCCAGCAGAAAAATGCTCTTCTTCTCTGGAGCTCTGAATGGGAAACATATTCCAAATTGAAGAAAATGTACTAAATTATTTAAAAAATAGACAACCTCAGGAAGGTAACTGGAGAAATGTGTCTGCAGAAAAGCCACTGAGTTAACTCACTCAGCTCCTGCCCTTCAGCCCCATCCCACATGCACACTGGGGGTTTTTATGCAAGCACTGCATTATCTGATCAGGGGAGTTATTTTCAGGAAAGCTCTTGGGAGGGCACAGGTCAAGGCACTTTGTGCCTCAGGAGAACAGGCTGGGGGTGATTCTGTCCCTTCCAGCACTGAAGATGTCACATGTTCTACCTAAACCTGTGTTCCCAGCTACCTGCTCAGTCTCCTGCTCCCACCTTTAATTTCTGTGAACTCCACAACTGAGAATATAAATTCTATTCCAGCACAGTCACTCTTACAGAAAGTCTCCTTTTTGCTTAGGATGCCATTGCCAGTGAAGCCATCAGCTTTCCCCCTCACCATCTAAGCTGAGTTTGAAAGAGCTCCGTGGCAGCTTTTAGGTTTCTTTTGGTTGCTTGTCACATTTCAGCTTATCTTGTACTTCTAGAGACTTTCAAAACTGAAGGGTTTTCTTTCCATCCTTATTGTTTTTTAAGGTTAATTACATTAATTGCCATTTGAATTAAAAATACCAGTTAAACTATTAAACTGATTTCATCTTAAGAACACAAAATTCTTACAATCATAGTAAGAACAAAACCCCTTTTTAACTGACATAATTCCTCAGTTTGTGTCAGAAAAAATAATGTACATGCCAGGAGGGAGGTACCAGCGTGTCTGTTAAAAAGTTTCAACTCTTTTTAGGACAGTTGGCATTTTTTCTCAAGACTGGGTAGTCCTAAAAGAGCTAGGGATTCTCCCACCTAGGATTTCAAGCTATGGTAGCAATCGTAGGTTACTTAAAAACTCTAAAAATTTTCAGTGTTTCAGTACTTCTCTGCAGGAATTCCTAAGTCTTGTAACATCTTTAGATTACTAGTGATGTGAAGATTATTTTCTTTTAATGAGATACACTGGATGTAACTTGTTTGCTACTGCTGAGTGTTCTTCCAAGACAGTTGTTTGCATGGTCCTACCACAATGTGAGTGTACTAAGAGGTTCAAATCACTGCACTCTAAGAACTGAAATTCATTAACAATGCTCCTACTTACTCCTCCAGCCAATGTTCCCTTGTTGGTCTTGATTATTATTGCAAACAAGGCCACAACGAGGAGGAACAACGCTGCAATCACCGAGTTGAAAATATCCTGAAACAGCCAGTGGAAGCAAAATATTTATTCTGAAATACAGGCCTGAAGGAGAGTGTGGAGAGCTCCCAGCACAGAAGGGATGGTTCAAAGCAGCTGGACTGCCGTGGAGACAGAGTTACAGCAATATCTGTGTGAGAGGACACTGACACCCAGTGGTTTGATCACAAAAAGAGTGTTTACAGTAAAAGTTCCTTGTTTTACCTGTCTTCTGTTGTTTTTGCATCAAATTTTTGCAACTTGGCTACACCTGAGAGACTGAGGCAGCAAATACACGTACAAAAGGGAGGTAAGAGGAGATCTTGTTAGTATTTGAGTGAAAGTGTGTGACTAATTTGTGATGTGAAGGTGTTACACAACGAGGCAAACAGTGCCTGTGCCAGGAGGGGCTGTTATCGGATCCAGCAGCTGCCCAGGAACTGATGGAACAGAACACTCTGTTAGGAGAACCTGCCTCAGCCTCCACAGAACACTGGGGCTTGCCTTACCTGTACAGAAACAATCACTGGGCCACTGAACACCTCTTTTGGGACAGGTGATCCCTCCAGGTCACAGGCCTGCTGGTGCTCACAGCCAGCGGCCACAGCAGCCAGGGGACACTGGGGACAGCCATACCCACAGCCAGGGGACAGCCATACACACAGCCAGGGACACTGGGGACAGCCACACCCACAGCCAGGGGACATTGGTACCCACAGCCAGGGGACACTGGGGACAGCCATACCCACAGCCAGGGGACAGCCATACACACAGCCAGGGGACACTGGGGACAGCCATACCCACAGCCAGGGGACAGCCATACCCACAGCCAGGGGACACTGGGGACAGCCATACCCACAGCCAGCGGACAGTAGAACCCATAGCTATGAGACATTGGTACTCACGGCCAGGGGACATTGGTACCCAGCGTCCATCAATACTCACGGCCGGGGACACGGGTACTCACAGCCATCAGTACTCACAGCCCACGGGTACTCACAGCCAGCGGCCAGAAGATGAACCGCATCTGCACGTCGAGCCTCAGCAGGTAGAGCAGCAGGAACAGGACGGTGATCACCGTCTCCATGCCGGCCAGCGCCGTGTAGGCCCCGTGCGCACCCGAGGCCGCGAAGCAGATGAAGGCGGCCAGCGCCACCAGCTGCGGGACAGGAGGGGACGGGGTCAGCGCCGGCCCGGGCCTTGCCCGCGGGCCCCGGGCCGCCCCCGGCCGTACCGTGCGGGAGATCTTCAGCGCGCCCCGCGGCGAGCGGGGGAAGGCCCGGTCCACCTGCACCCGCCCTGTGGCGGCCGGGCGGCGCGCGGCGGGACCGGGACTCCGGGACGGCGGGAGCCGGGGAGATCCCGGGGCCGATCCCGCAGGTAATGCCGGGGCCATCGCCGGCGCTGAAGCAGCCCCGCCTCAGAGCGCCGGGGCGGAGGAAGTGATGGCTCGGCGGCGGAAGGGCCGGGCCGGGGCGGGCCGGAGCTGGTGCGGCGCGGTCCGGTGCGGGCGGCAGTGGGGATGGGCAATGTGGCGGCGGGGCGTGGCCTGGGCGTGGGGCCGGCGGGGCGCGGGCACTGCCGTCCCCGGCCCCTCAGCGGGCGGGCCCCGCGCCGCTGCCGACCGTAAGTGCGGGGTGGAACCGCGGGGACGGGCTGGGCCGGGCGGCCGCCCCTGGGCCCGGCTTCGGCTCCGTGCGAGCTCTCGGGATGCACTGGAGCGGCTCCGGGGGAGCGGGAGCGGGGTCAGACCCGGGAGCGGCTCCGGGGGAGCAGGAGAGAGGTCGGACTCTGGGGCGGCTTTGGGGCAGCAGGAGCGGGGTCAGACTGGAGCTCTGAGCGCCCAGCCCGTCCCTGCCTTCCTGCCCTGCTTGCCTGGGTGAAGGCTCTTGTAAGCTCAGCTTGGCTTGGACAGGTTTTTACCGCTGTTTTGAGGTGTAAGGTGCTTGTTTTGGAGCTGCTCTGTAATCCTCGCCCTTACCCCGCCGGGCCTGTGAGGCCAGTGGGTGCTGCTCCAGCTGCTCTTTCCAAAATTTATTTTTCCCCCGTGCAGACCGACTGAGGAGCAGCAGATGCAGCAAAAATCTGGTGAAAGTGTGAGCAGTCACCGTCGGACTCTTGGCAGTGTCAGGGACAGTGGAGAACTTTAGCTAAATCTGTGTCAGTCGGTGCCACAATGCGTCTGTTACATGACCCAATAATTACTGAAAACTGGCCTGGAGGGTCTCACATTAAGAGACGCAATCTAACAAAGTTATGAAAATTGCTTTGATTTAACTGTTGTTTATTTCCATTCTAGATAAGCATCTGATAAAAAAAGATGCTAGAAAGAGAATTGTAAGTATTTGCATTTTGTTCAGAAAACAAAGTAAAAAGTGCAGCCTCCTTCACTGTAATTCATTATAATTTGAGTGCGTGTGTAATGGCAGCCGTAGCCATAGCTGTGTCACTGTGTGGTGTGTCTGTCGTTGGCTCATACTCTGTGCAAGGCTATGCTGGTCTAGTTCTGAAAATTGTCGTAAAATTGTGGGAGATCTGTGCAAAAATTGTGAGGGCTTGTGTCAGGACAGGTGGCAGGGTGGGTTCACTCTTGCATGTGCAGCCTTGCCATTGCCTTATATAACCCCCCATGGCTATAAATTATTTTAAGACAGTTGAAAAAAAATTCTCTGAGTCTATTTGAGTTGTTTAGGTTTGTGAAAATAAAAATGCGATCCCTCTTAAGGTTTAAGCTATCTATGTAATGGATGCTGAGGTTATTATTCCAGCTGGCACTTACTTGAAGTTGGGAGTCAGGTCTCTGAGGTGGGTTGTGGCAGAGTGGGGAGCAGCAGGTGACCCTCTGGAATCCCTGGGGTCCTGGGAAGGGGAAGAAAGCTGGAAGCAGGACAGGGGCTGGCTGTGGGGGTAGCAGGGAGGGAAAAAGTGGTGTTCTGGGGGAGTCACAGCATCCAAAGGGATCCCATGAAATAATCTGTTCCCAGCGTGGGGAGCTGGCATGTTGGAATGGGCAGGGGGCATTCCTGACACACTGTCACTGCTCTGCCACAGTGTGGGGCTCAAAGTGACTCTGCTTTTCACCAGATCTGCATCGAGGGCAACATTGCCAGTGGAAAAACAACATGCCTGGATTATTTTGCACAGACTACCAGCATTGAGGTACTGGATGCACCTTTCTTTGTCCTTATTTCCTCACTGAGCAGCTGCTTGTCTTAGATCCAATGTGTCCTTGGGTGCGAGAGGAGGGAGCAGCAGGGGCTGAGCCAGGGGCTTGCTGGGGCACCACCCCAACTTTTTACAGTCAAATTGCAGCAGAGAAATGTAGATCACATGTGGTATGTACTGGATGCCAAAATACCAGAAAAACCTGTGAATCAGTGTTTGTGCCTTCATTAAATAACAGCAACCCACAGAGCATGGGCATGTTTGGACTTGCTGGTTTGCCCTTTCATGTCACTGAAATCTTGGATGGGTCTGGTAAAAGCAAAGTAAAGAATTATTATGTAAAAATACCTGTGCCATGTAACAGAGATCCCAGTAAATAGATGGCTTTTTTAATAAAAGGAAAATCTGTTAGAACTGTTTCAGGAGATGTCTTAGACTGATCTGGTATTTGATTTCATGTTGCTTAGAAGCAGGTTAGGGGAAGGGCAGGCTTCTTGCATTTTAAACAAAATCAAGGTCAAACCTTAGTGAACAATTGTTCTTGTACAACAGATATTAATGCTTTCCCCAACAGAGCTGGCAACACATTTGGCAATAAGTTTTAGGAGTCCTCATAGAAATGCTGGGTTGCCAGATGTTATTTGGTGATTTAACAGGAATTGTCCTTATGAAGTAATTAACTATTAATCCAAAGGATAACAGACTTTAATTTGCATACAGTGCAGCATTTTAAAGTAGCTACTTAGGTTCCTAGGCTGATGAGATTCTCTTAGGCCTGACTCTACAGTATTATTGTAGATTTAGACCCTGCTTGAACCAGGCAGGTCTCTTGTGATTTTACCTATTCTGGGTAGAAGCTTTTCTGATTAATTTTGTAAAAGATTTGAATACATTTTGTTTGTTAGAACACAAAAATAAAATGAAAATGAATGTGGTAGCAGTCTGATCCTCTTCCTTTGCTGACAAGTGTTACTTTCTGAGAAGTTAATTTGTGAGGGGATGGACTTGTCATTTAAATGCTAAGTACTCTGCTAAGCTGATCTTTCCCTTACGTGGCACCGATTTTGACTAAAAAAAATTCTCTCCAGGCTTATGAGGTGTTTAAAAATGCTAAGAAGACATTGGATATTGACATGTCTCTATTTTTAGCAGTGTTCATTATTACCTTTTGTGTTACAAAAGTGCTGGTTTTTTAAGTGCCATGAACTTTCCAAACAAGACCTGAATGCTCTGATTTACTGCACAAGTATTCCTGAAGAATAGTTGTACACTTGTAGGGTCACATTAAGTATTTTGAATCTAAGATATATTTAACATGGAGTAATTCTTTTAAACCAGGTTTTGAAGGAACCCTTGACCAAGTGGAGGAATGTTCGAGGTCATAATATCCTGGTAAGTGGCAGAAATTATTCCTGCAGTTACAGTGACTGTTCTTTTAGCAAGACATGTGTGATGGCTTTTTATCAGCCAGCAAAACTGCTACAAAAGGTGTAATCCAAATCTCACACAGCAAAACTAAAGCTCCACACAGCAAAAGAGCTTCTACTGTGGTTAAGACATGCATGTAATAGAAACTCTGCATATAAAATGTGGTTTTGGCAAGGACTGGGTGTCCAGTGGGGTGAGTTAAAGCAATTCCCAGGAGGGTAAGCCCTGAGTGTGGCAGTTGTTTCTAAATGTGCTTGTTTTGTTGTGCCTGTTTCAAAGCAGGGAAGGAGGTGAGGTGAGGGGTGGATCTGTCAGGTAATGTTGTTTGACTGGAGATCTGTGAACAGTTCTGGAGCCCCCAGCATAGAAAGGACATGGAACTGTTGGAGAGAGTCCAGAGGAGGCCATGGAGGTGCTGAGGGGACTGGAGCAGCTCCCCTGTGGAGCCAGGCTGGGAGAGCTGGGGCTGCTCAGCCTGGACAGGAGAAGGTTGTGTGGAGAGCTCACAGCTCCTTCCAGGCTCTGAGGGGCTGCAGGGAACCCAGAGAGGGAAAATTCCTCAGGAACTGCAGTGACAGGAGCCAGGGAATGGCTGCCAGTGCCAGAGGGCAGGGCTGGATGGGATATTGGCAATGAGGAATTGTTCCCTGGCAGGGTGGGCAGGCCCTGGCACAGGGTGCCCAGAGCAGCTGGGGCTGCCCCTGGATCCCTGGCAGTGCCCAAGGCCAGGCTGGACACTGGGGCTGGAGCAGCCTGGGACAGTGGGAGGTGTCCCTGCCATGGCAGGAGTGGCACTGGATGATCTTTAAGGTCCCTTCCAACTCTTTAACCCTGCATGAATCTGTGATCCTGTGGCTGCTGCAGGTGAGGAAAATTCCCCTCAGTGAGGAGTTGAGGGCTTCCATTGTCCTTTGGGTGGCTGAGGATTCTTGGAGCTGCTCCCCCAGGATGTCCCTGGGTCCCAGCTGCAGCTGCACACTGGCCTTGCTGGGATGCTGGAAGGGGTCCCTGCTGCCAGCCCTGTGCTTGGGGCTCAGCCCCTCTGCAGAAACCCCACTGTGCCTGAGGCAGGCTCTGTGCTCTGCAGTGTGGACACACCCCAAGCCATACTTGCCCTGACATGTGTTAAATACCATCAGTGTTAGCACAGGCCCTCTGCAACAGTAAATTGTCCCTCCTAGGAGTTGCTGATGCCTTTCTGATTGTTAGTAAAGGGGTGGGGCATGAGGTGCATGACACCACAGCAGCCTTGGAGCAATGGTAAAGTCTGATCTTGGCAGGGAGCAAAGCAGAAGGTCAGACCTGTGGGATGAAGCTTTGCTGCTGTCTTAAAACTTATCACCTCAGCCAAAAGACACTGAATGATGTTTTATTTTGAGTGAGATCCTTTCTCTGCTCTGCAGGATAGATGGTTGCTTTTAAGTTCTCTGTGAGTGTGGAATTGCAGCAATCAGAAAGTGGAACAGCTACCTGAGAGCTGCTGTGAGGGTCCTTTGGGAAGAATAGCCTGTGTTAAAGGACACCTGTTCTGAGGCCCAGACCATACTTAGAACCCTGTAGGATTTCTGGATGCACTGAGGGTCTGTCAGGGCACAAAAATAATGTAGTAGGTGGGTTTTTTTCATTACTTGGCTCTGACTGTTCCATGTGCAGAGTAACTAATTCCTGCTGAGTTCAGCCAGCCTCCCACTCGGTGTCTGCAGGGACAGGGCTGTAATTCTGCATCTCCATTGTGGAGACCAAATGATCATCTTGGTCAAACCTGATGTCAGCTCTTTTAGCACACTTCTTAGAGCCATGCTGTTGTAGGGAAAAGTTTCCTAAATACCCAACTTCCTGTTGTGCTGTTTGTCCTTACAAATGTCCATCTGTCCTGCTTCTATCTCTGACCCCAGGGCTTAATGTACCAGGATGCATCAAGGTGGGGGATAACTCTGCAGACCTATGTCCAGCTGACCATGCTGGAGCAGCACACCAGGCCCATGGTAAGGAAACTTCTTTTAATTTTACGAGTAATTAGATGTGGTTATGAGTGCTAAATCCCTTTAACATTGTATTCAATAATTAGGATGCTGTG
This sequence comes from Molothrus ater, assembly GCF_012460135.2. Lineage (NCBI taxonomy): Eukaryota > Metazoa > Chordata > Aves > Passeriformes > Icteridae > Molothrus > Molothrus ater. The sequence goes on along the minus strand of NC_050489.2, from coordinate 1,414,035 downwards.
TGCATTCACTCTTCGTTCCTGCAGTGAGCAGGAATTTCTGTGGTGCACATTGATATACTCAGCATTGCTCTGGGGGTAAAACCTCTGCCTCCTGCCTGCTCACAACTTCCCCAAAGTGATGCTGCTCTTTGGGCACACCCTCCAGGGCTAGGCTTGCACAAATCTCTTCCTCATTTCATGTCAGTGACTTGTCTGGAATTTCATTATTTGATATCTTTGGCAAACACCAAGTAATCCCTGGTTAGAATTCATAGTACTGCTTCCTGCTGTCTAGTACAAATTTAGCCATTGCTTCTTCTGTTTATGCAAAATACTTCCACTACCATTTTCTGTTCCTTTTTCAGGTGGTTGACATCCTTTCTTTCTTGTAATTTTTTCTTCTTTTTAATATTAAATTTCACATCCTACCTTTTTATCAAGATTTCTTCATTCTTTTTTCCTTCAAATACCTTTTGTTACATTCCATGCTGTCTTCCATTCCCTGATTACAAGACCTGGTCTTAGATGCTATGCTTCTATTTTACTGATTGTTCTTATGTTCTGTTTTCTGAGTTTGTGTCAGGTCAAACTGTTGGCAGTGACAAATATGAAAGTGGCACATATAATCATTAGGTTTTTGGAAGAGATGTTTTTCCAAGACAATAGAAATCCTGTTCTGTTGGAGTTGTTCATTCAAGAATTCCTGAGGATTTCCCTCTGAGCTTTTTTGTCATTTGAGCCTTGCTGGAGCCATTTTTGCTTCGTTAATGTGCAGAAACCTGGGTGAGAAGTAGCTCTGCCAGGCCCAGGAGTGTCAGAGAATCTCCCTGCTCCAGCATGAAGTGCTGGTGGAACACGTGCAGGGCTGGCTGAGGCCAGGGCTCTGTCAGCTGCAGTCACTCCTTTTAAAAGTCCTGTTTCCTTTCTTGAATGTGTCTGATGTCAGCTGTGTGCTGTGACCAGCAATGCATGGCATGGAGCAGTAGTTCCCATTGTCCTGCAGATCCCAAATGCATTGCTGCTTTTTTGTACTCTGAGTTACCTTCCCCTGCTCAGCTGAATGCTGAGCACTTGGCCTTGAACTGGTGTCTGAATAACAAATCAGAGTAAGATCAGGAGCCTTGTTTGCTTTGTGCTTCCCACCCTCCTGGTAAGTTTGCTTCTCACAAGATGTGAAAATTGTATTTCATATGTGCCATATGAGTGTGAAAAGAAAGAAGCATGAAAATGTACAGAGTCGGGTTCTGTGTTGCAGATTTCCCCCATAAGGATGATGGAGCGGTCGATTCACAGCGCAAAACACATTTTTGTGGAAAACCTCTATCGAAGGTGTGGCATGTGGTTTTCTGCTTTACTTTATTGGATTCATTATTTTAAATATAGATCTAATCAAATGATCATTCCTTTGGTAATGTGCATTTTAGGGGCCTGTGGAATCTGCCAGTTCTGTGTTGGAGTGTGTTTGGTATGGGCTGTGCTGCCCACTTCCTGTAGGACTCTGCAAAACCTTTTTCAGCAGTGCTCCTGAGTATTGAGCACTCAGTATTATTTAGACACCATCTATTGAAGTTACTGGCTCTCCAGCTGAGTACCCAAATCTTGCTTGAATCAAACACATGCTGGACAGATAAAAAACCACAAAGATAGAAAGAATAAGACTGTGGGAGGTAGAGAACTGGGCAGTGTTAGCCAGCCTGGCATCCAGGGCTCTCAACTCCTGTGCTCTTGCTCAGAATCAGGATTGACAGGATCAAAATAGACTGCAAGCCTTGGTAGGCTGTGAGTAAAGAAAGAACAATTGTAACAGTTACACCTAACTGCCCTGGGTGTAACTCACCTGTCCCAAATAGGCAGGAATCAGGGTTTGTTTGTTTGTTTGGAGTGCTGAATTTCTGTCCAGGAGTGTATGTGACAGATGGGTTTTAGTGGGTTTTTCAGTGGCCTTGAGGGACTGGAACAGTAACAAACCCCAGTTTGTGCCACAAGGTGTCATCCATGCTGCACGAGCACCTCTCTGCCATGGGAAAGCCTCTGGAAGTTCTTACTCACCCAGTCCACACACAGTGCAAGCAGCCTGCAATACCCTCATTTTTAGTTACTGGCTTCTTTTTTCATTGTAGACAAAGTGCTTTTTTCCTAAAGACTTAGTTGCTCTGAGGCTAAATCTGTTTGTGGCAACACTGTGAGTTAATAATAACAATTTTAAGGGCATCTAAGATGTTTTGCACTTTTTAAATGTTGAAAAAAGGCATTTGCTTTGTTTTGTTACAACAAGCTAGAAGGCAGCTGATAGAACCAACAGCAATTCAAAAGAAAATAATGTGTAAAAGGATTATAAATAAAAGAAGGAATAATTGAGGAATGTATGAAATTAAAAACACATTAAAAATGGAGTCAGTCTGGCTGTGTGAGGTGAGTGTTAAGTGTGTGCACATGAGTGTGCAGGGTGTGCTGTAGGTGAGCACTGCAGTTCACTGTCCCTCTGCGTCCATCACTGCTCAGGACAGAAACTCACTCTGCTCATGTTGGATTTAGGCAGTAAAAACCTGACTTGGTAGGAGCCAAATGCCAGCAAACTTTGGAAGTGTAAACACCATTTTGTGCCTTTTATATACCTGTATCTTTATGGATCTTGAGCCAGAGTCCTCCCAGGGTTACCCAGGGAAAGCAGAGATGTGCTGTCTGTAGGGCAGGTCAGTGCAGAATTGACTTGGATGTATTTGTCCTTTAGGGTAAGAACAGTGGAGCTTTTTCGTATTTCCAGTTCCTTTCAGCCTTCCTATTTCCCCATCTATCCTGGAGAGAAGCAGCACAATTAGACTTTGGCTGATGTAGATCCCTGCTACCCAGAACTGCTGTGATTATCAAGAAGAGCAGCAGTGAGCAGTGTTACCCCATTTCTGGATGGCAGATCAAGAGGGGACCTGGCACAAACAGGGATTTTGCTTTTTTTCCATACTTAGGGAAATATCTGTATTACTTTTGTTCACTTTTGCAAGTGATCAAAGCAAGTTGCCAGGAGACTGGTTTAGAAATCTGTGGAATATTTTTTTCTTCAGTCCTATTTAAAATGGCCTAACTGGTCCTAATCATTCAGCTGGAGAGCACAGGAGCCTCCCAACTCCATCTTCCTAAAGTTTTTTCTATTGCAGAAGTGTTTAGGAAAGAGTATGGAGTATGTGTTATTGTCACCAGTTTTGCAGAGAGGATACTGTAAAATTAGTAATTGACACTCAGGAATCTGGTAATAAGTGAAAATTGATACACTAATAAAAACATAGTATGTGATTCTTAACATGTCCTCAGTAACTCCCTTTTGCTTGAGTTGTCTGATACTTTATTGTTGTTGCTGAGATAACTTTGGGACATTTGTCTCCAACATTCTGTGCTCTGAGTTCAGAGTTAAGCATATTGAGTATTTCACTACTCTTTCCACAAATATTTCTTACAGTGGGAGTAAATTTATTGACACATGGACATTATATTTTTGCTGCCTTTTACTGTGGCTTCTGTAAGGAATTGTTGGTGCTGCTCAGTAAATCCAGCCCTTCTGGTGACATGCCCTGAGACAGATTTGATACAGAGAACCTGAGCAATAAATACCATTGAGTACTTTAAAAAAAGGAAAAGATTTGGTCTTTCTGATTTATAAACAATGGTTTATGTGGCCTTCAATTTGCATGGGCTTCTTTTCACAAATGTTGGAGTCAGTGGGGAGGGATTGTGGTCAGGTGAGCAAAATGAGAGTTTGGAGTTATCTCTGCATGCTGCTCAGATGCCTCTTGTGTTTGTTCAGTGGGAAAATGCCAGAGGTGGATTATGCTGTCCTAAGTGAATGGTATGACTGGATCCAGAACAACACTGATGTTTCAGTTGATTTGATAGGTAACATCTTGCTGGGTCTGGAGGGCTGTGTTTGCGGGTGGGTTTCCTTTCTGGGAGAAGAAAATAATTCTTGTTTCTTGGGTCATAAATAATCACATTATTCAGCATAAAAGTGGCCACCATCAGACAGCTTGGGTTTGTGGGTGGTTCATGGGTTGGGTAATGCCAAAGGGGAGGTCCAGTGGTGGTACCCCAGCCAGGATCCTTCCCTTCTATAGTTTGTGAAGTGAGTTTCTTATTTGCTTTTAAAGCTGATCCTTGAACATAACTCTTAACATTTTTTTCCTGCAGTTTATTTGCAGACATCTCCTGAAGTTTGTTATGAGAGGCTAAAGACACGATGCAGGGAAGAGGAAAAAGTCATTCCTCTGGTAAGGAGTTCCTCTGATACATGTGCTTACAAGGAGCTTTGAAAACAGAACAATTCCAATCCAAGTACTAAAACTGTATCCAGAATGTGGTGCAGCTGTTTCCACTGCAAATTAAACCCTGAGTACTGAATTTAGATTTATTTTTTATAAATGATCTGTCATGCATGCTGACTCTCCCAGGTGTTCTGCTGTAGCTGGCTTCAGGTGCAGCATTAATCAACTGCTAATCTTCTCTAGGATGTAAAAGTCAATTGCCTTGGTACCATGAAATGGCACAAAAGCACCCAGGTGTAGCATGGCTGCCTGGCCTTGCAGGTGCTGAGGTTTCTGTGGGCACTTTGCTGTCTGCTCCCTCCAGGATATTTGTGCATGAAAAGTGTCTGTGCAGTGGCTGAAAGGAAGCAGCTCCTTGAAAACTGTGAGCTTGGGAATCTGCTTTAAAACAAGCTGTGCTGATGGAGCAGTGATCTCTGTGCCAGTTCACAGCATGGCCCCTCGTGCCACGAGGCTTCTAAAGGAGCCTGACCAGACATGAATGCAGCTTCCTCTGCAGCTTCCCCTGCAGCTTCCCCTGCAGCTCCCTCTTCAGCTCCCTCTGCAGCTTCCTCTGCAGCTTCCCTCTGCAGCTTCCCTCTGCAGCTTCCCTCTGCAGCTTCCCTCTGCAGCTTCCCTCTGCAGCTTCCCTCTGCAGCTTCCCTCTGCAGCTTCCCTCTGCAGCTTCCCTCTGCAGCTTCCCTCTGCAGCTTCCCTCTGCAGCTTCCCTCTGCAGCTTCCCTCTGCAGCTTCCCTCTGCAGCTTCCCTCTGCAGCTTCCCTCTGCAGCTTCCCTCTGCAGCTCCCTCTGCAGCTCCCTCTGCAGCTCCCTCTGCAGTTCCCTCTGCAGTTCCCTCTGCAGTTCCCTCTGCAGCTTCCCTCTGCAGCTTCCCTCTGCAGCTTCCCTCTGCAGCTTCCCTCTGCAGCTTCCCTCTGCAGCTCCCTCTGCAGCTTCCCTCTGCAGCTTCCCTCTGCAGCTTCCCTCTGCAGCTTCCCCTGCAGCTTCCCCTGCAGCTTCCCCTGCAGCTTCCCTCTGCAGCTTCCCTCTGCAGCTTCCTCTGCAGCTTCCTCTGCAGCTTCCCTCTGCAGCTTCCCTCTGCAGCTTCCCTCTGCAGCTTCCTCTGCAGTTCCCTCTGCAGCTCCCTCTGCAGCCCGGGGTGGGTGGCTCAGGAGAAGCAATCGTCAGTTGAAGATCTGTGCAAAGAGCTAAATCTTGGGCCATGTGAAATTTTGAGAATAAATCCTCCTGTAGTGGATTTGAAGAGCCCTTGTGTTATTTTGCAGCTCTGCTGAAGAAGAGGGGAGCAGTTATGAATGAGCAATGTGAAGTGGTCTCCATGAAGAAAAAAACCAGTTCATGACAGGCAGGAGAGCTTTTAGAGGAAATTGAGTTATCAGAAAGTGAACTGGGAATTCTAGGGAAATGTACTGACACAGAAAGTGCCTCCCATACATATTCTTTGCAGCCTTGCCCTTTTTGTCCTTACTGTGTTGTATATTTTTTCTGTAAAATCTTGAACCACGTTTTACCTGTGGGAGAGAATCATGGTTGCTTGATCTTAAAAGGAGCTGAGAGCCCTGTGCTCCTGTAAGCTGTGTCTTTGAGGTCTTCCTGGAGTTAAACTTTGTACTGGGAATTAATTTTTCTCAAAAACCTTCTGATGCTTTTTATTTTTTGTTAGTGGAAGATATGTGTTGCAGGCTTTCATATGTGTCTCTTAACTACTTCCCAATGCATAGAGATTGCAATGTGTGTGTCATCCCTGGGCATTTGTATTATTCCAGTGCCTCTTTTCTAGGAATATTTAGAAGCTATTCATGAGCTCTATGAAGAGTGGCTCATTAAACGTGCACTGTTTGAAGTTTCCTGCCCAGTACTTGTGAGTATTATTTTTATTATAACCAATTAGGCATGTGGGGGATTGTGCTTTCCAAATAATAGGAGCATTGTTTAGTGGTAAAAGTAAATAAATCTGCTTTTCTGATAGCCTTTGGAGAAGGACAGCCTCAGACAAATGTGATAGCTGTTGGTGTGTAGCACAGAAGGGGGGTCTGCCATCTCTGCAGTGGAATTTGAGGGGCTGTTCACTGGGATTGCTTGCAGGATCAGCCATGAACTTTTCAGGGAATGCCAAGTTCTCAGCAGAAGGCAGCTTGGGCAAATCCATAGGAGTATCCCAGTTTGGCTGCACTGGTAGTCCTGTTCTGTTCTGCTGAAAAGAAACCAAGTTTGATGGTGTCAGCTATTGCCAGTGTTCATCCTCTTCTCTCCAAGGTTATTGGAGCTGACCATGACATGCAGAAAATGGTAGAGAAGTATGAAGAAAACCGGGACCAAATACTGAACCCAGCTAACAGACAGCACTGTTTATAGAAGCCTGTGACTGTTGTATCAGAAATCAGCTACTGAAGTCTGAGTTGGTATTTTTAATATTTAAATATAATAGGTGTTGTTTTTGCACTATGCTTTGTAGAATGCTGTGGACTTACATCTTTGAAATGATCAGGTACCAATCAGGAACAGAATGTGAATCAATTCCCTTTGTGTTTTTAGGTTTTCCATCAGCTTTACTGTGTCAGTTCTGTTCAGCTAAAATATGGCTGTTTTCCTGATTTCCTATTTCACTGCTGCTTCCTAGAAGTAACTTTACTTTTTCCCCCCCCCCCAAAGACAACTCTGTTGTTGTAATTTGAAATAAACAGTTTATTACAATGTTCCTCTGAGGGAGGGCACCTGAGGTTTCTCTTAATGCCCCCTTGGGATGAATTGGGCTGAAACAACACCAAAGGGCCAGGGTGTGTACGAGGGAGGTTTGTTTATGACAGAGCTGTCAGCCTGGCCCTGGGGCCCAGCAGATCAGCCTGAGTGTGAGCACACGGCACGGACAGGCTCACCCTGGGATCACCACAGGATCACCCCGGGATCACCAACCATGGGATCACTCTGGGATCACCAACCCTGGGATCACCCCGGGATCACCCTGGGATCACCAACCATGGGATCACTCTGGGATCACCACAGGATCACCAACCATGGGATCACTCTGGGATCACCAACCCTGGGATCACCCCGGGATCACCAACCCTGGGATCACTCTGGGATCACCACAGGATCACCAACCATGGGATCACTCTGGGATCACCCCGGGATCACCAACCCTGGGATCACCCCAGGATCAGCCCCTGCCAGTCTGGGTTTAGGAGGGGCAGGTTCTGCCTGCCCCACCTCGTTTTCCCCAGCCAGGTGCCCCTCCTGGTGGCTGAGGGAGAGGCTGTGGATGTGTCTCCCTGGCACTCAGCAGAGCCTTTGAGCCCCTCTCCCGTGGCATCTCCTGGAGAAGCTGCAGCCCCAGCTTGGCTGGGATGGCACCTGGCTGCCGGCTGGGCCCCGGGTGGTGGGAATGGGATCCCCTGGGATCCATGCTGGGGACAGCCCTGTTTAACCTTTCCTGACGGTCTGGAGGAGGGCACTGAGCTGGCCCTCAGCTCATTGGGGTGACAGCCCTTGGGCAGGAATGGGAAGGCTCTGCTGAGGCCCTGGCCAGGCTGGCTGGGTGTCCCTGCACTGCAGCCACGCTGCCCCTGCGGCTCCAGGACAAGCCTGGGCTCCAGGCTGGGTCACAGTGGCTGGAACAGGCTGGACCCAAAGACCTCCGAGCTTCCAGCCTCAGTAATTCTGTGATTTTCTAACAACTGAATAGCAGTACAGAGGAGGGGTGCAGCTCTTTGGGTTTTCTTTTCAGGTACAAAAATAGCACAAAGTATGGAAGGCAAAGGTAAGAGCAGGTAGTGGAGAGATCTCACAGCATCGAGGCTGGATTGTTGGAATTTTGATGTCCAGGGTCAGATCAATGTTCATTCCTGATCCCTTGGGGTGGTACCCACCAAACAAAAGGTTCAGAGGCTTGCAGGCATTCCATTTAGCATGGGAACAGCTGTATCCCTCCCAGGGCAATGACTCCTCCTGCCAGCTCTAGCTCTGAGGGCCATGCAGAGCCCTCGGGTGCAGCCTCCCTGGCAGCAGTCAGGGCATTCTGAGGCCTGGGTGCTCTCAGTGCCCCTCTGGCTTTGCCCACCCGTGCTCCTGTGCTGTGTGGGCACCATGGACCTGAGCAGCAATCTGGCTCCAGGAAGGTGCTGCCCTACCCTCTGCTCCTTTGTTCCCCTTTCCAGGCACAGCCAGAGTGGCCATCAGGTGCCTGAGGCACAGCAAGGCATTGGCTCCTTCCTGCCCAGGCTTTACACACTTCATACCAGAGGGGGGATGTTCATTATTTTATTATTGGAGGCAGCAAATGAAGTGCATCTAGTTAAAGTAGCTTTCTTAAGCAGATCTTGCCAGTTTGAAATGGAAATTTTGCTCTAATCCTGCCCACATTAATGCAACTTCATTGAATTCAGGAAGTTCTTTCTGCTCTACAGGACATCACAATATAGCTTAGTTCTGAAGAGAACTGTGCACTGGTAGTCCCACTGAATTCAGTGAAAAAAATTTTTTAAAACCCAGAGTTTTTGTAAGTGATTGCAGAATGGCCCTGAGGGTTTTTTCAGCTAGCTTTTTATAGAGAGCTTATTTTATTTGTGTTCATGAGACCCCCAGCCCTGCTCTGGCTGAGCTGAGGTATAGTGAAAATACAGGGTGCATGGGACTGTTTGTTATTCTTTTCAAATGTTTCTAAAAACATCCTAGAATTAATTGATTTCTTAACTGGTTTGCACTCTTTGATTTTTACTTCTTTTTATAAAGAAAAACACAGGTGGTTTTTTGGGGTTTATGTCACGAGCAGTTTATTATGTATGACCTTGGGAGAGTACAGAAAACCAGTGGGGGTTTCATTCTTGGACCTGTCAAAGGAAGTGCTGAGTTGCCCTTCATTTGTGCTTTACCCTCTGGCTGCTGCCCTCAAGGGAATCCTTTCCCTGCAGCACTCAGACTGCTCTCACATTGATTTTCTGGGCAGTTTTAGGGGAATGATCCCACTAGTACAGAATGTGTTTTTCCCCTGCTGGTTTTGGTTGGTTTAGCTGGAACAAGCAAGGCTTCAACAGCACTTTGATCTCTTTGTACAGACATTTGTCAGGCACTTTGTGCAGGACAAGAACATTCAGTTATGTGGCTTTTCATCAATATCTGATGGTGCTGCTTTTGGAGGGTTGTGGTTTGCCTAAAACCCATTGCACTGGAAGAACCACACCCAGTCAGGAGCTGCAGCTCCTGTCCTGTGATTCCCATCTGATCAGCTGCTTCTTTCCTAAATCACTGCAACTTGATAACAGTAAGTGCACAGAGAGAGCATTTCCTAGTGAAGTACAAAGCTGGTACTAAAGCATGTGATTCAAGGAATGCCATTCTACTGCTCTGTTGTAAACCTTTAAAATTCCAGCTTAAAAGTAAGATTTTGTATGCTAAATAATTATCTTACTTCTTGCAGCTTCTTTGTAGGGGGATACCAACTATTCTTGATTAACTTCTGTTAAACTTTCAAAACTTTTACTTCTCTGAGTCCAAAAGAACAATTTCTTTGGAAATGGTTCTATGTTTGAAGCTCACTTATCTGCAGTTTGTTCTTAATTCTAATTTCACTATGGACATACATTTTGCACAGCACAGAAAATGTCACTTTGTGGTTTAGTACAGAATCTTACACCCAAAGGATGCCACTGGTACTTGTCAGGGCACAGCCCTGTGAACCCTGTTTGTTCCTAACACCCATTTCTCACACCACACCCAGAGCTGAAGGCAGTCTTGTCCCCTGCTGTTACCTTGAGCAAATTCTGTTTCTCCTACACTGCTGAAATCAGGGGAAGACAGAATTTCAACCGTTAGTTCTTCAAAAAGCAAATCTTTATGTTTTAGTTCCTGAGGTTTTTCTAGTCTAATCCATGTGTGCTCCTCTGATTTTTTTCTGGGAAGAAAGTCAATTACAAACAATTAATACAAAATTAGTTTCAGCTAATATTTTAACTGTACATGAAAGGCATTTTTTAGCATTTAGAACTGAGCTCCATATTAGCCACTGTGAAGAAAATGAACTCTACCCCAGCCCAAACCAGCAGACATTCAGTGCTACTGAAAAAGCATCTTGAAGCAGTATTGAAGTGTCTTTCTAGGTAACAAGTGTCTCATAGAATCCCAGAATTTTTAGGGTTGGAAGGGAGCTCTGGAGGTCACCCAGTCCAAGCCCTGCCCAGGCAGGGTCACCTAGAGCAGGTGACACAGGAACATGTCCAGATAGGTTTGGAATGTCCCAGAGACGGAGATTCCACAGCCTCCCTGGGCATCAGCTCCAGGGCTTTGCCCCCTCCAGGAAAACAAATTCTTCCTCATGTTGGGGTGAATTTTTTTGTGTTTTAGCTTATGGCCATTGCTCTTTGTCCTGCTGCTGGGCACCAGGCTCTGACACCTCCTGGAGGAATTTGTATAAACAGCACTGCAGACTGCCTAGGCACAGCAGCAGTGTCCTTTCCTAAATGAGTTCAGAGCTGTGTGTGACAAAGGCCCTCAGTGCTGGGATCCCAGCTTCCAGCTGATCCAACACTCCTGAGCTTTCCACACAGCACTCCCACCTGCAGGATATCCCTGATCCTGCCTCTGCTGCTCACTGGGATCCTTCCCTGAGCAGATTTTTTTTTCCTGCCATTAAAATGGTGAAGAATGAGATTTTTTTCTCTTCATTTTAGTGAGATGAACTGGCCTGCAGAAAAATTCTGTGCAGAATTAAGTGTCAGGAGCAGGGGCAAGGGAAATGGCAGCTGTAGCTGGACCTCTCTCTGCTGCTGGCAGTGAACAGTTACAGTGCTCAAGGCTTCTCTTAGAAATTGTGGTGGTGGCCACAAAATACTTTGGTAACAAATGGTTATATATTGGTTAGATATAAAACCTATGACACAGGTCAATGCCTCCACAAAAGCAAGTGTTCACAGAGCTGTTTCCCTCTTTAAAGCTAAAGGAATGTTATCAAACTTTCTAAAACTGGTTTCATCTGAAGTCAGGAGGAAGATTAGCTCAGACACAGCTTCAAAGGAATGCAGAGAGTTAAGGAGTACAGTCCAGTAAGGCATTTCTAAACTTCTTCCAGTTTAGCAGAATTTACCTTGTACTGGAAGAGTATTCCAGGAATAGGTCTGCGAAGGGAAAAACGAGAAGTAGGATGCCCAGCTGAAGAAACCTGTCTGGCATTAGGAACAGCCAGAAGGAATCTGATGAATTAAATTGATATAAATTTATATTAGTTTGGCTACCCTTTAAAAAGGTGACCATTCAGGTTTCCTTGCGAAAGGAACTATTAGGAATTTGTGTAACTCCTGCTATTTACTGTCCCAAGGCAGGGATGTGCTTTGGGTTTTTTAGAACTGTTGTGACAAAGTGAATCATCTCCCTGACAACAGGATCAAGGCCCCAGGTGAGAGGACAGTCCCCCAGGGGATGACAATAAAGCACTGCAGCCTCAGGAGTGGTGGCTCAGTGCTGCCTGCTCCGTTCTGTCAATGATGACATAAGGCTCCTGGCTGTCAGTCTCTTGGGAATTGCCCTGCTCCAGCTTCCCTTCCCTGCCTCCAGCAGAGCCACCTGCAGGCTGCCCCAGGCCCCTCCTGCCCCCGTGTGAGGGCTGCACATCGATGCTCTGGGGGGGGATGTAGGTGAGGTTGGGGGGCTCTCTGACATGCCTGAAGCACTCAGAAGCTGGGTGTCCCTTAGCAGGATCCATGAACAGTCTCCTGCTGTCAGAACCAGCAGTGGCATCCTCTGTGTGCCCAGCAGTACAGCACAGACCTGAAGGTGGCTCAGGGTGTGACGCTGCTCTCTTGTGCAGGTCAGCATCAGTCAGGTACGCGTGTTTTATTTGGGAGCAATTGAATTCTCTAACGTGCCTGTCACTTGTTCCTGCATAGGCCACTGCCTCAGGCTGGCCACTTTCCTCTACTGGATACATAAGTTCTTCCTGAGCATCCTTGATCTGTAGTTCTGTGAAGGTTAAAGACAGCTCACAAATGTCCTCTTCCCTGGGGACGCTGCAGTTCTGGGCAGAGGCAAAGTCCTTGTAGGGCAGAGACTTGAGCTCAGTGGGCTCATCACCAGGGGCTGGGTCTATGCAATTTATAGCATCATTAATTTCTGCTTCAATTGATCCTTCTGGGACTCCTGGAGCTTCAAACTCCAAGGTGGTTTTGCTGTCACAGGAGCTGTCAGCAAACATGGCAAAGGCTGGGGGCCCGCTGGCTCCCGGGGACAGAGGCGCAGGCCCCAGCGCTCGTGCAGGCCCTGCCAGGGCACACTCCCCACCCAGCCTGGCTCGGGGCTCCTTTCCCAAAGCCTGTGGAGAGAGGCTCTCACTGAAGATGGGTGTTTGTGCAATGACAATGTCACTGTATTGGGTCAGGAAGTCCTCGCTGTCCGAGCCCTTGCCCGGCAGGTGTGCGGTGTCGATGCTTTGCCTCTGGTGCTGCTGGAGGCTGCTGGGGGATGCAGCAGCTGCTGACTGAGCCACGTCCCCTGTGATCCTCACATTCCCAGCAGCTCCAAAGGATGCAGCACAGGGAACTGAGCCCTTCTGCTGGGGGGCAAGGCACAAAGGTGTCTCACTGCTCCCTTCATTTCCCAGACTTTCAGTGTCTCCTCTCTGGGGTGTCTGATGCTCCTCATCCTCCTCTCCTCGATGCCGATGTGTTTGTGTTCCCTGCTGCAGGCTCTTCTCCAAACTGCCAAGTGCTTCTTCATTTGTCATCTCCAGGATGGCCTCGCACTCGATTCTTGCTAGGAATATCTCAAATGCAGTCTGCTTTGTTTCCTCGTTGTTTCTCTTTTTGACAAGTGAAAACTCTGTTGCTGTAGTTGCAACATAGCCTATTTTCTCCAGCACTGCTTTCACAATGTCCTCTGGGAGCACTGGCTGGATGTAGTAGACAAAATTCCCAGTGAAGGTCTGGAACAGAACACAACATGGAAAAGCTGGTGAGCACTGGGGCAAAGGGTGCAGGGAAATGTGAAACAGCTGATTTCCTAAAGATCAAAAATACTTCAAGACTTGCTTACAGCTTTCAAAAAGCTGTGTTCTACCAGTCAGAGTTTTGAATTGCAGTGAGTGAGCCTTTTCTAACAGCTCTGTGCTGGCAGCCTCTCCAGCATTGGGGCTTTGCTACAGCTCATCAGTTCCAGTGAAGTTGTGCCAGTTTAAACCTGCTGGGGTCTTGGCTAAGAGTAATAGTATTCAAAAATAAAGAAATAATAAGGAAATCATTTTAGTCAAACTAGAGAAACTCAGAAATAAACCTTTTGTGTTCTACTGAACCTAAGCTTTGAAACAAACAGAGATTCATGGAATGAATCACTGAGGTATTTTCCTAAAGAAACAGACAGGATGCACTCACTGTGAATCCCATTTCTGAACTGGGGACAAGTCTGTAACATTTTCTTTTTCCATGGTTCAGACTTCTGCTGTGAACTTTGCTACCCTTGAATTAAACTGCCATTTTTTAAAAGCAGCTTTCTGGAGAGAGACTATTCTAACAGAAGTATTGTTCAAACACCTCTCTTTGCACAAGCTGTCTCCAAAACACCAATAAAATGCTGCTGCTGTGCAACAACTTAAAAAACTGTTCAATGTTTGCTTGGTTTTAGAGCTACCCCAGGCACGAGGCCTAGACTGTAACATGGAAGTGGTTTTTGGTTTTGTGTGAAACCCTGTGACAGGAGAGACTGTTCTGAGCTGGGCATGACAGTCAGAACAACTCCTGGCCAGTCAGAACGGAACACAGGTGGGAATGCAAAGCCAGGCTTTCCAGGAGCGGGGTACCTTGTTTTCAGGCTGCTCAGCTTGAGCCAGACCAAGGCTGACCCCTGAGCATTGGTGTCACAAGCAGGAGATTCAGGAGAACAAAACTGGCCCTCAGAATGGCCACAGTGTAATCCTCAGATAAATCTGTTAACAGTGCCCTGCACTCCCCACCTTCTGTTCCTTCTGGAGGGGGGGCAGCTGCAGGCACTGCAGGGACACCAGAGAAGGTGAGGGGCAGGACGTGGGAAATACTATTCCATGTATTTCAGTAGCTTTTAGTCAAATCTCTACATGCACAAGGTATTGGTTGTTCTCCAACTTGTGCTTTGCAGTAGAATTATTTCAGGCCTGCAGCAGGCTGTCTTACACTTTGGGTTGCCCACAGTGGTCTTCAAAGTTTAATTTTAATGCAGCCTAGGATCCTTGTGCTAAGAAAAGCTGGACCCACTAAATGTAGACCTGACTATCTTATGCTTTGCCCTGTTTTAGGGAGATGAATGAAAAGAACAGGAATTTACAGCTGTTTGAAAATCCACAGGTGAGACCTAAGTGCAGGAAGAATTAAAGAAATGGCTTTTTCTCACCAGCACCTGTTGCCAAAGCAAGGGCAGTAAGTTTGCATTTGGGTGTCCGGGGAGTTTGTTTAAAAATGGGATGTGTGAAGATGGCTGTGTCCTCTGGGCAATGAGACGTGCTCAGTGTGCTGGGGAAGTGGGGTAACCGTGACCACCCTGCTGCAAAATCCAGCAGCATTTCCTCTTTCCAAGGGGCTGTCCCTGCCCGCCGCACCAGCTGCAGCCTGAGCGGGGATCAGGGACCGGAGAGGCACTGGCTCACCTGGCCTGCGACACCGAGCCAAAACACCCCTGCTTACAGGCACATTCTGCTCACAGCTTAACGTGATCAAAGGAAAGCCTTGTGGGGTAGTTTCTACCTTCCCTGCTGCCTCACCACAACGAGGGGCTCCGCTCCCGACCCCCGGAGCTGCTCAGCACTCAGGGCCTCAGCGAGGACACGGCCAGTGAAGGCCAATGCACACGTCTGAGCAGCCTTGCACCGTGCTGGGCACCCTGTCCCGAGCTGGATGCGCCCCTGACCCCGAGCTGGATTTGCCCTGGCCCCGCTCCCTGCCCCGAGCTGGATTTGCCCTGGCCCCGCTCCCTGCCCCGAGCTGGATGTGCCCCTGACCCCGCTCCCACGTCCCGGTGCCTCTGCCAAGCCCCGGCCCGGGGAAGCGGCCTCGTGGCCCCGGGGGGCGGGCGGCAGCGCGGTACCTTGAGGGAGCGGATCTCCCGGCGCCAAGGGCACAGCAGGAGGTTGACGCAGAGCAGCTCCAGCAGCTCCAGCGCCTTGAGCAGGTCGCGCAGGGCGCGGCCGCCCCGCGCCCTCCGGCAGCGCTCGGCCACGCCGCGCACGTCCAGGGCCCCGCGGCGCCCCGGGCCCAGCAGCCGCCGCGCCCGGGCCTTGAGCGCGGGATCGGCGCAGGCCGCGAGCTGTCCCTGCGCCGCGCGGGCCGCCAGGTGCGACACGTACTCCCTCAGCAGCGCCGGCTCCGCCATGGCGCCGGGCCCGCCCCGCGGCCCGCCCCGCGGCCCGCCCCGCGCCGCCATTGGCCGGCACCGCTCGCACCCCGGGCGTCCATTGGTTCTTCCGCTTGTCAGTCAGGGAGGGGGGGCGGAGCCTCGCGAATCGAAAGTGAAAGGCGGGAGGGCGGTGAGGGCTCGGGCTGCGCGCGGCGCGGGGCGGGGCTTGTTGCGACAGGGGCGGTGAGGGCGCGGGGATGTCCCGGGGATGTCTCGGGTGTCCCGGGATGTCTCGGGTGTCCCGGGATGTCGGTGGCTCTCTGGTGCGCAGCGCCAAGTCTCGGTGTTTCTGTACGCTAACCTGGTTTGCACGAAGCAGGGAGCTCCTGGTGACCCACCAAAAGCTCCCTGGTCATCAAAAATTTACACTGTTTGCATATTTTAACAGAGGTATCAGCAGTCATTGGTCACAAATGGTATAACTTGTGTGTTGATTAGCCCTCAGACCCCTCGCTGCTGGTGACATCTGGCTGCGAGAGGTTTGTGCCTGCCCTGGGGTGAGAACTGCCCTGCACTGGGGTTAAATGAGATCTGTGCCTGCCCTGGGCTGAGAACTGCCCTGCACTGGGGTTAAATGAGATCTGTGCCCACTCTGGGCTGAGAACTGCCCTGCACTGGGGTTAAATGAGATCTGTGCCTGCCCTGGGGTGAGAACTGCCCTGCACTGGGGTTAAATGAGATCTGTGCCCACTCTGGGCTGAGAACTGCCCTGCACTGGGGTTAAATGAGATCTGTGCCTGCCCTGGGGTGAGAACTGCCCTGCACTGGGGTTAAATGAGATCTGTGCCTGCCCTGGGGTGAGAACTGCCCTGCACTGGGGTTAAATGAGATCTGTGCCTGCCCTGGGGTGAGAACTGCCCCGGCCTGGGGTTAAATGAGATCTGTGCCCGCTCTGGGCTGAGAACTGCCCTGCACTGGGGTTAAAGGGAGGCTGGATCCAGCAGCTGGAAAACACACTTGTGATCCAGGTGCTTTTCTAACCTTGATTTTTGGAATCTGAATTTTCAAGTCACCACCTGTGGCCATCATGATGTTATGCTCCTGTGTGACTTCACAAATTGATATATAGTCTCTCCTATGATGATTGTTATTTTATTTCACAGAAGTCTATGGCCATAATTTCATGTAGAAATTATTTCTGTAGGGTAAGGAAGGGAATAATTTGTCAGACTGTACCAAGACCACATAGATCAGTTGGATGTGGTTTCCATTCAGGAAATACATCTTTACTCACCTTGCTGTGCTAAAAAATGATCTGTTTGAATATTTCTGGGATGATTGGCCCATTATTTCTATTTTGCCATTTTCATATTTTCCCTTGGTGATACGTTGCCATTTTCAGTCTCCTGACTTCAGTAATTTGGCTCTGCCCCTCTTGAGCTTCGACACTGACTTGTCCCCCAGAGCAGGAGGGACCTGACTGCTCCAGTGCTTGTTCCTGTGGCCTCTGACAAAGGTAAAATCCAAATGTAAGTGACTGAAGCACAGAGCTGCTTCCTCAGCAGTTGCTCAGTCATGGGTGGTCCCAGAGATGTAAAATAAAAAGCATGGAAGCCAACCCAAACACGTGTGTGTTCTTTACTAAAAGTTCTGTATAAGATCAGTATACTAAAAATTGAAGCAGAAGAGGGGACTGCAGAAATACAGGGTTGTTATCATGTAGCAAGAAATAGGATGTCCAGTTTTCTTTCTGATTTCACCCATGTAATAAAGCAAAGGCCTGTGTTAAGCCTGGGTTTTAGCACTAGTATTAGAATTATGCAAGGGTTTAGCATAATATCTGATAGAAGGAGATGAATTTATGAATTTCTCAAGAGTAACATCATTCTGTCAACTTTGCTGAGATTTATCCAAGATCTGCAATCTTTTCAAGAAATGAAAGCATGTCCTTACTGCATCATTACAAGGAATTTCAACACCAGCAGTAGTGGCATTGGAAGCTCTTGGAGCAGCTTCAGAGCTGCAAATGTCTCTCTCTAGTGTTTTACAGCTAATTTTTTTCTGTCTAGTGCTGTCTGTCTGGATTTTTAATCTTCCCCCCCCCCCCCAGATTTGTTGGATTTCACTCAGTTGAAAAGATTAATAAGAGCAGAAAATGCTAAAGCACTCCTGCAAGTGATGGTGGTGGTAAGATACCACAGAAGGAAGCACACTCTTCAATTCACAGTTTGTTATTTAATTATATATGTTTGTAATGAATCACAAAACCCAGGTATTCAGTGGGAACTCAGAAAAATGCTACAGTTGGATGTGGATGTTCATATCTGTGTGACAGCACAGCTGAGGTTATTTAGATTATTCTGTGATAACAGGATGACAGGAATTTATGGAAGGGTCCACGCCACCAGAGGGAGCAGGCAGATGTGTGTCAGAAATGCTGCCATACCAGAGCACAATGCCAGGGACATTTCACTGTTACTGAGGGAAGAAAGAAAGACTTGGATTAGTTTTCTACAATTTTACCAATGCATTGCTAACATCAGGTAATATGTAAATCTCCCATTCTCATCAGAAGTCTACTTAAAGTCAGCTTGTTTTGTAAATCACAGATACAGAGTTGGTGGAAGGGCAGGAAATCCCTGTTAAAAAGGTGAAAAGCCAAACCAAAGAGTTTCCCACCGTGCAGAGAAACTGAGCATCAGTAACAGGACTTGTCTGCCACGTGTGAAAAGCCCTCTGTGTCTGTCTGCAGAAGAGCCTGCAGCTTGGTCATGTTACTTGGAAGAGCCTCACTTTCAGGGGAAAGATCCCCTTTCTCTTCTGCTCTGGGTTCATTAGACTGCCCAGCCCTCCCCAGGAGCAGCCCGAGGGGAGCAGGTCCCAGAGCCTGGCCCTGTTCCAGGGCAGGAGCAGCCCTGCAGGAGCTGCAGGCAGAGCCTGTTCCAGGGCAGGGGCTGCAGGCAGAGCCTGTTCCAGGGCAGGAGCAGCCCTGCAGGAGCTGCAGACAGAGCCTGTTCCAGGGCAGGAGCAGCTGTGCAGGGGCTGCAGGCAGAGCCTGTTCCAGGGCAGGAGCTGCAGGCAGAGCCTGTTCCAGGGCAGGAGCTGCAGGCAGAGCCTGTTCCAGGGCAGGAGCAGCTGTGCAGGAGCTGCAGGCAGAGCCAGCCCTGGGCAGGAGCAGCCCTGCAGGGGCTGCAGGCAGAGCCTGTTCCAGGGCAGGAGCAGCTGTGCAGGAGCTGCAGGCAGAGCCAGCCCTGGGCAGGAGCAGCCCTGCAGGGGCTGCAGGCAGAGCCTGTTCCAGGGCAGGAGCTGCAGGCAGAGCCAGCCCTGGGCAGGAGCAGCCCTGCAGGGGCTGCAGGCAGAGCCTGTTCCAGGGCAGGAGCTGCAGGCAGAGCCTGTTCCAGGGCAGGGGCTGCAGGCAGAGCCTGTTCCAGGGCAGGAGCAGCTGTGCAGGGGCTGCAGGCAGAGCCTGTTCCAGGGCAAGAGCAGCTGTGCAGGAGCTGCAGGCAGAGCCTGTTCCAGGGCAGGAGCAGCTGTGCAGGGGCTGCAGGCAGAGCCAGCCCTGGAAGCCAATCCCATTCTGCACAGAGCACCCTGTGCTTCCCTCTCTGCCGACTGCCCTGCCTGTGAACCTCCCTGGGGCACTTCTGTGCATCTCTGCCCCCCCTGAGCTGGGGAAGAGGGTTGTTTCTCTCATTGCAGGGTGCTGTGCATGCCACCAAACTGTTGAAATGAAAACTTTAAGGAGAGGAGCTGTTCTCCCTGTTAAAAACACAAATGAGAAATAGAGCCTTACCTTCTAGCAATGCCTGCCAGCAGTTCTGCAGTGCAAAATGGTGAATTTTTGTTCTTTTGGGTATAGTATACTGAGAATATTGAAAATCTTGCTGAACTGCAAAAGAATTGTCTCATTTTAGCAACATACATATTTACTGTCATCTACTTAGCAAAAAATGCAAGCTTACCTTATATCTCATCATGTGCATATGACTCAGTAATGGTATAATTTATATAGCAGTAAGAACCATATAATTACTTCCCATCTCAGTATTAATTATAATTGTGTCAATCTTTGGAGTGTTGAATGATGATTACAGTTGAAAATTATTTAGTATTTACAGAAAATCCAAGTGCAATTTTAATAATTTGGATGCTGCTTCCTTTTAAACACCATTATATATTCACTATACTCAGCTTTACATATCCTTTAGTGGGGATAGAAAATGAAGTCCATTTTCTCTGTGTAAAAAACTTTTTTTTTTTTTTTTTTGTATGTTAGTGAAAATGCCTCTAAGAAATTTCCTGGAGATGAGCCTGTGATAACTCTGCTCCCCTGCCACAGCTCCTTGGCTCCTGTCCCTGGTCCCAGATGGAGCCCAGGCTTGTGGGTGCCCCAGGGGCTGGCTGGAGCTCCATCCCTGCTGTTGATGTGCTGGCAGCCAGTTCTGCTTCCTGCTAGCACCCAGACTCACCCTGGGGTTTTCCATTAGACACAGAACTTAAAAGTTACTTTAAAATGTAGAGTGCATTTCCTGTAGTAACACATTTCAAAACAACACAGCAAAGAAGTTTTCCAGGGGAAAGTCCCAAGGAAAGCACAGGGTTGAGCTCTCCTTGCTCTCTTGTGGGTTGTGTGTCCTAGGCCAGACACAGAGAAGCTTTCAGACTATGGGACTATTTCAGATGAGGAATGGGACTATTTCAGATGAAGAATAGGACTATTTCAGATGAGGAATGGGACTTTCCAGGCAGAGGTGAACAACAGGATCCCAACTCTGTTTTGTTTCAGGCAATAGATGAACACCTCCTTGGCCGCCTGCTGTTGGATGTCAGGACTGGCCTCTAGTGTGAATTTTGCAGCATTTTTTTTGGCTGGGCCATACAAAGGAATGGGGGAAGCAGATCCTCCTGTCCCGCCCGTGGATCGTGCCCAGCTCGGGGTGAGCAGACCGAGGCCCGGGGGATGCGCTGCCTTTCACACGCAGCCCAGCCCCAGGAGCTGGGCCCAGCCGGCGCCTGGGGCTTGGCCAGCGGCTCCTGGGAGGGGAAAAGGAGCAAGGGGTGCCCATGAGGGGCTGGGTCCCCGCTGTCCTGCCCGCCCCAGAGCCAGTGCCCGTTCTGGGAGCCGCTCGGTGCCACACTCGGTCCCCTCTGGCCGGGCTGGTGCAGGGGAGGCTCTGGCGAGTGCGGCCCCGGCCGGCCCTGGGGACAAGGCCCTGCTGTGCCTGAGCTGAGCTCCGGCCCTGCTGTGCCCCGGCCCTGCTGTGCCTGAGCTGAGCTCCCACTGCCCCGGCCCTGCTGTGCCCTGGCCCTGCTGTGCCTGAGCTGAGCTCCCACTGCCTCGGCCCTGCCGTGCCCCGGCCCTGCCGTGCCCCGGCCCTGCCGTGCCCCGGCCCTGCCGTGCCCCGGCCCTGCCGTGCCCCGGCCCTGCCGTGCCCCGGCCCTGCCGTGCCCCGGCCCTGCCGTGCCCCGGCCCTGCCGTGCCCCGGCCCTGCCGTGCCCCGGCCCTGCCGTGCCCCGGCCCTGCCGTGCCCCGGCCCTGCCGTGCCCCGGCCCTGCCGTGCCCCGGCCCTGCCGTGCCCCGGCCCTGCCGTGCCCCGGCCCTGCCGTGCCCCGGCCCTGCCGTGCCTGAGCTGAGCTCCCACTGCTCTGGCACACCGCCGGGGACCCTCGGACTGCCAGCCCAGTGTCCTGGCCTCACTCGCTGGGTTCCTTTTCCTGGTCCCTTCTCTACAGCTGGGAACGCTCCGAAGCCCCTGAGGCTCTGTTACTGAGCCCAGCCCGGCGTCTCTGCACGGCGCTCACACAGCTCCCAGAGGTCACCCGGGAACAGCCGCGCTCCTCACGGGAAAAGAGCCGGGATTGTGCCTGGAAGTGCAGCCGTGTGCGGGAGCCGTGTGCGGGGCCAGCCTGCAGCACCCTCGGGGATCGCTGTGCCTTCCCCGGCTGCAGCGAGGCCGAGAAGGACGCGCAGCTCCCGCCTGCCCAGCTGTGCTGCACCCTGGGGACCCAGCGCCACCTCTCCTCCACCCGTGCGTGGTGTCTTTTGAGGAAGACTTGCAACAGACTTTGCAATGGCCTGGAAAGCCTGGTACCGAAGGAATAATGTGAATAGTAAAATAATATTTTTTTTCTTTTGTTTCTACATGGTACTGATAAGCTTTTTTTATGCGCAGTGCTTTGCCTACTGAAACACACAGACAAAGAGTTATTTAAAAATGCTTTGTTGTCAATACACTGAATGAGCTGTACTAGAGACACCTACAATGACAACAAAATGCTCTTCTTTTTCCATCTGCTCTAAAACATGCAAAGTATCATAAAATCAACAAGTAGGCTCGACTGGATAACATTTATCTTCATTATGAGTGGCTAATTTCAATGGGTTCTGCAATGCTTCAGAGAGGTCAGATGCACTGCTTGTCTGTGCTGCTCTTTTATGCTGTGTGATGCCATGGAACACTTTGAAGCACAAACAGGGAAATTTACGTAAACTTGCAAAATTCACTGTAAAAAAAAATCCCATTGGGATTCACAGGGATCCCATTGTATCCCTGTTTAAAGATATAAAATTGGTAAAACTTCCAGAGGTTTTATTCTTGTGTTGGTCTGAGTTCTTCAGAAGAACCGAAGGAAAGAGCCGCCCTCACCGCGGCGCTCCGGGGCCCGGTGGCCAGCGGAGGTGTCCCGTTGGAGCGGGCGGTGCTCACACGCCGCTGTCCCGCACGGCGGAGCCGCCCCCGCACCGGGAGATGACGGCCAGGGCCGAGCCGGGCTCCCGCAGCCTCCCTGCGGCACGGGCTGCCTCCTCCTCCTGCCTGCTACAGATGTGTCCAGGCATTTCATTTCTTTGGCAAGGGTCCGTCAGGGAATATGGGGGGGGATCATCTGTGGGAATATATATTTGTGTTGCTCCTGGCCCCACACATTCATCGTAGCTGAAAGAAAAAGAGAAATATTCATGAAATTCCTGGAAAAAAAATGCCACAGTACATTACTTCAGCATAACAGAGGCAAGTAAAGTGAGAAGAAAACGAGTGTCTGGTGTTTTGTTCCTCGGCCCACATCCTTGCTGACCCTGCCATGTCAGACACTCAAGAATATGGCACATAACCCCCCCGAGATAATCCCAGAGGTGCAGTCACCAGAAGCGCAGTGCAGGCAGGGCTCATCCCCGCTCTCACCTGCCTGTGAGAGGCAGGTTAGAAAGGCCTGGGGGCAGAGGAGGTGGTGCTGCTGTTTCAGCGGTGAAACGAGGCACGGAGAGCTGGTGATGCGGTCTCCAGCAGCCATCTCTGTGCTGCCCTGGCTGCCGCGTCTGGAGCTCAGCCAGCAGCCCTGGGAGGGAGGTGAGCGCTGCCAGGGCTGAGCGGCATCGCCTGCACGCACTGGGGCCGCTCACTGTGGGACGGGCACAGTGCCCCTTGTGTTCCTCCCAAAGAGCAGAACGGGCCAGGTGCTTTGGGGGTTCCATGGGGTGCACCAGGCTCTGGTGCCACACTGGCTTCTGTCTGTGCCACCGGGCTCAGCCAGGGAAATGCTCCCTCCTCACTCTGCTCTGTGCTCCCTGGCTACAGGAGAAATGGGCCCTAAAGAGTCACAACATCATGATCTCAAATGTTAGACCTGCTTTGTGTTGTTTACCCATTCCAGCATCATTTTAACTCCAATCCTGAAGAAGGAAATGTCTTCTATAAAAAAAAAACAACAAACCCCCCCCAAAAAAACCACAAAAACAAAACAAAACAAAACAAAACCCCAAACAAACAAACAAAAAAACCCCACCCAAAACCACCCAAAACAAAACAAACAAAAACCCTTTCTCTACTGAGTTAACCTGAAAAACATTTCTGCTGGAGCCAGACAAATTAAGAACCTATTTCCTCAGCCACACTAACTGCAGAGCAATTAAGATCTGGGATATTTCCTGAAAATTGGGATGTTGAGCATGTGTTTTCTCAGCAGACTGCAGGCACACACTGTGCCCCTGTACCTCTGTTACTGCCAGGCTAAGCCAAGCTCCCAAACCCCAGTCTGGGTGATGGAAATGGTCCTTGGGGGAGGGAGAGGTAAGAAAGTGAAATCAGAGTGCTACGTAACTGAACTCAAATATCCATGGGTGGTTTGATTTTTACCTCCATTTCATCTTACTTTTATATTCATCAGGACAATGGCTTTAAATTCACACTAGAAAATTTCAATTTCCCCATCAGAAAATAATATTTAAGAACACGAGTCTGTTCTGAAATCCCTGAATAGGGCTGCTAGATATTTCAGAAAAGTCCCAGCATGTTAGGAAGTAGAATTGGGGTTTTTTTTACAGCATGTAGAAAAGATGTCACTCCAGCCTCTACTGAACACACTGAAGCTTTCAAACATACATGGTAGTCTTTGAAAAGTTCTTAGACCTCCATCAGAGACTGAGGACCTGATGTCCTCCACTCTCCTTGAGCTCCATGAGGGTAAAGAAACAGCCACTTCTTGCAGGATTCCTATGAGCTGCATCTTTACTTCATTTACATTTTGCTGACCCAAAGCCCGGTGAATTTATTTAAAATCTCTCCTCAGGTTTTGACTGATTTAATCAGGCTAACAGAGAGCACTTACTGGGCCCGTTAGCACAGGGGAAAAGTTTCCATTCAGAAAAGCCCTCAGCAAGGGGAGTTTCAAGGGGGAAAATTTGGAATCCTTCTACCAAGGAAGGAAAAGGGAAGAAACTTCTCTGTCTCCTTGCTTCTGGGAAATCTGCCACTGACCTAAAGGAGAAATGGGCACAGTGGGAACTGTTTCTTGCTGCTGTTACCTGATCATCTGCAGATGATTCCTCTGCCTTGGGTTTAATTTAATGCCTTTCCTGGAGCACAGCTCAGCTTTGTAGAACTGAACTGCTGGCTGGGATAAACAGGGAAAGGATCCCTTAGGAAGGAGACCTTGAAGGGTCAAGTAAATGGTGGGAGTTATGATATTAAGGAGTTGGATATTAAGGAGTTATGATATTAAGAAGTTGTTTAGTTCCAAATATCAATGTATTGGTGTTGGGGCATTTTGTCCTTCATACATATGATGGATAAAAAGAATTATCTTATTTTCTCCAAAAGCAAGTAATGTTCTTTCCCCTCATTTTTGGCAATTAGATCACATTTTAAAAAGTGAGTAAGGTAGTAAAAAACACATGCCAGACTTTCAATTAAACAGCTTTTTGGCAGCTTCACAGCTGTGCCTGCAGATTGTTGTGGCCATGGAGAGAATGACAAATAATTCAAATAGTTGTGGGTTTTGTTTTTTTGTAATAACTTTTTGTATTTCATTATCAGTTTATGATCTTGATGTTCATTTCCTGTGTTCTTTTCTGTGCATGGGATCTTTGCTTGTAGAGCTGACATTGCAAACAGCTCCTGCTCTGCTTCTGCAGATAAGGTTCCTAGCACTCTCTGGTGAGGGCAGAGTGGACATGAATTAAGGTCTTAAAATAGACTTCAACTTTGTATTTTTTCTTTGTTTCCAAGTGTTTTGTGGGTTTTTTAAAATGTATTTTTGTGGGTTTTTTTTTTTGGGGGGGGGGGGTGTTTTTATTTGTTTGTTTGTTTGGTAGTGTGATTTTGCCCCCTCTGTTTAACAGCTTTAGTACTTTGGTTGTGCTTTCTGACTGCTGTTATAGAGGCATTCCTGTAGGATAAATAATGCATTATCAACTGTACAAGCATGAATTCTATTTTACAGTCTCTCTTTCAAGGAGACTTTAATATGTAAACTTATATGACTTTACAAGATCTTTTTGATTAGAGAATTTAAGCAAGTATTATAAGAAATAATACTGAGTTGGACAAGCATCCACTGTATGGTTGTGGTTGGAAAACCATTCCTCAAAAGATTTGAAGGATTACTTAGAAAAAATTTCAATAGCAATAATTTCTTTCAGGTGATTAGCAAGTATTGGTGTGAGTGATGCTGGACTAAAACCTTACTGTCATTTTAAAATAAATAAAAGACCTTGATCCCCAATCTGGAGCTAAACAGGCAAAAAGGTTTGGAGGTGGTGGTGGTGGGGAGGTTGGGAGGTTTGTTTTGGTTTGGTTTTTTATTTTGTATTTAATGTGTGAGTCTTTTCTGGGCCAGATTTCTCCTGGATTGTCTGCCTCAGTCAGAAGCTCCCAGTTTAGCTGGGGGGGCACCAGGAGCACCAGGGAAGTGGAAATGGGGGAGACAAAGGAAGGGGGGAGGTCTGAGACTGCAGCTCACAAATCATCAGATGGCGACCTCAGGAACAGCTAAGGGAGTGATACCCACAAAAGGGTGTGTAATATATGTGTGTACATGCATATGTGGGTGTACAGGTATATTTATATGTGTGTATAGATTCATTTACATATATATGTTTTGCAACTGAAAATGCAGGACCATGAAGTGGAAAAACAAAAATACTTGTTCATCTTTTACAAAACCCACCACAATAGTTCTATTTTATCTGACAAATTCATTTCTGGGAAGATATTGGACATGTACAAAGTAGCTCAGGCTTGAAGTTCACTACAGCAGTCACAGGAAAATCCTTTTAGACAGGAAAGCAAATGCTTTTGGAAAGTGTTGTGTTACCATAACATAAATAATGGAGCACAGGGACTCATTACACTGCATCTTGTGGATACCAGCCCTGAAAAAATCCTTGGCTGCAGTACTTGTAGTGAATCCACTTTAATCCTCTGCTTTGTAAAACTTGTATTGTCTGGAGGTGCAGTATCAGCAGGCAGTGATGAGAAGGAAGGGGTTACTGCCCTTGAAATGTGCTGCTGTCTGCATGGTTTGGGCCTTGTTTTTGTTACAATTCCTGCACTGCTGTGTTCAGACACACTACTGGGTTTTTAAAGGAATAATTTCCCTGGGAAAAGCAAGGGAGGCTGATGTCCTACTGCAGGTAAATGGGATCTGCAGGGAGAGGAATGATGCTCAAAAATGGCAGCAGCTCTCCAGGATGACCTTGCTGACTCAGAGCGTGGCAGGAGGGGCAAGAACTTTGGGAATTTGTTGGGTGTCGTTGCAGTGAGTATTAGGATGGGTTTATTGCCAGGGAAACCCCAAAGAGCTTCTTTAACTGGCTGTCATTCATAAATTAGGAGCCCCTCTCTGGGGCAGGAAGAAGGTTCTGCTGACAGAACTTTTTAAGATGCAAACAACAAGTGAAAAAAGGCAGAGCTGGGAATGAAGAATTCTTTGTGCTGTAGATGTCTCCTAGGTCACTTTGTTCTTTTGTTGTATGTTCTAACTCTGCTAAAAGTGCTCCTGTTGCACTGTTTCCATTTTGTGTTCTTTTGAAAATGGCAAACAGAGCCCCTGGATCTGGAACATCTGTGTGCTGGCAGGCTGGAGCTGGGATGAAACAGCACAAAGGATGTTTCCATGAAGATGTTACCTAACAGAAAAGCTGAAATCAGAACAATTGTGCTGTAACTCTCTAAAGAAGGTTCAGATGAAAAAATAATGATGAGTTTGATGCTCCTGTAGGCAGTTGAGCTGATGATGCTGAACTCTGCCTTCTGTGATGGCACAATTTGCTCCCAGCCAGGATGGTAGGAGAGCAGCCTGGAAATCTGCCCATGTGTCCTTTGAGGTGTGTTTTCCTAGAATACATATTTTCTTTGGTGATTTATTATTACCATGGGGAAATATATCAGTTCTGACAGAACTGCTTCTCTAATGACATTGTCATGAGCTAGGATATTTTCCTAGGTTTATTTTTGATATTGACACTTTCCATTTGAGATTCTAATTTTATGCATATTTATTTACATATTTATTTTAATGTTTTTAAATAGTAAAAAATGTAACCCAAGGTATTGTTCAAGTAAACATCTAAGGCCCAATTAACTTAACTTTTGAAGAGACAGGAAAGGTGGAATTTACGTTTTTTCTGTCTTTTTTTCTGTCCCTAGTTATTTCTGGAATTTCCAACTCCTTAGAACTACAATAGGGCTGTTTGTGTTAATGAGCACTGAAAGGCTGCATCTCTGTTCTGCACTCTGGTCAAGATAATCTTGAGGAAGTTACAACTTGGATGGATAAATATTCCAGAGGAAAAATGAAATGAAGTGTAAACTGTTTTCATGAAAACATAAATCAGATAACATTTTGAAGCAATATAATGCAGTTTCATCATAATTGGGCAGCTTCAAACAATTGAAATAAATGTTTTAAATAAAACAAGTCATTCTAGGATGAAGATTTCATATGATGCAATTCAGCCTGGCATTAATTTTATACATAGTAAAAGCTACTTGGCCATCAGCAGTGTTTGCTCTCTGGATTTCTGTAACCATTGCACAGTAAAGGATGCTGGGCACTGATTGAGTAACAAGAATCAGATAAATAAAAATTTGTAGCTTCCCAAGCCATGGAGTTAATCCACAAACAGGATTCTGAACACCACCACCAATTCTTGAATGTCAGCAGAACCTGCTGATGTTTGGGGAAATTTTCCATTTGACAAGTTTTAGGATCATATTCCAAGAAAGGGCTGTGCTGTAATTATTCCAGGAATGAATTCTGAGCAGGTGAAGGAAATACTGGCTGCCAATATGCAACTGGGAAATCAGAGAAAAATACTCTTTGTTTTTAAAGTACACTCATCAAATATTTGGCAGCTTTAAGTTGAGGTTGCTCTGCGTGGCACTGTAGATTTCTGGTTAGAAATCCTTGGTGCTTCCCTTCCATCAGATGTTGCTGCTTTCACTGCTGCAGGGTGGTTTTTATGCAGCAATAATTTGCACCTGCAGAGTGGAACTGGGGCAGGTGTAAAGAGAGGTTGATCAGAAGGTGCCCACACATCTTTTTGATGACAGAAAGCAAAGGGAATTTTGTGCCCCAGCCTCCCAACACACAGGCTGAGGTGTGAGAGCGTTTTTGACTACAAAGACAAGAAAAAAGAGAAAGGTGTGAATAATTAAGAGGAATACAAATGCCACAGAAAGAAACGCTCATAAATTGGCTGTAAACAAACTTAAGCTTGAAATAAGACGTTTGCCAAAATAATTAGGAATTTACTTGTTTCTTTCCCTGGTACTGATGAGGAATAGCACTGGGATGTGAAGGGAGGGGTTTTAGAGTGTTTGGAATTTGGAGTTAAAGGAATTGAGAGTTTTAGCTCATGTCATGATACCTTATGGAATTATAAACCTGTCATATTTCCAGTGGCATTTTTTACCTTACTAACTGAAAATCTTAGTGGGGGTAATGAAGTAAGAGCTGAACTTAACCCCAAAAGTCCCTCTCATGCTTTGCCAGCTGTCACTGTAATGTGGGAAAAGCTCCTCACCTGGTTTGCTCTCAGGAAAACAGCCTTGGCAAAGGAATACAGAACAATATAGCAAGATTTTATGTCAGTTCCCTGCAAGCCCAATTCTGCCTTTCAAGAAAATCCAGGAGGATGGCTTGGCTAACTTGCATCCTCAGGAGTGGGGGATGGGAAAGAATGTCTTAAAAAGAAAGTCCCTTAAGTAGGCTTTTAAAAATATATATTTAAAGGGAAATTAGTGTCTGACTTTAAGACAGGAGCATTTCCTTTTGCCATTTTAAAGTAATTTTTAAATTGATTTGTCCATTTAAACAATGCAGGCTGAACATGGTTATTGAGAATACTGGGATTTATCAAGCCTAAATAAGACAATTCTCTCTAGAACAGATCCTCTGTAGATTAGGCAGGGTGACCAGCTGAGGAACAGTGAGCCCACAAGCAAACCCTCACACAATGGGATTTAATATGAGTGCTGGGATAGAGGGGGCTGAGGGCTTTTTACTTCATGTGCCCTGTGGGGAACATTCAGTGTGAAGTTTGGAGAGGACTTCTGTGGCTTCCATTGGGACCATTCCTGAAGGTAAATCCCTGCATCTCCTGAGCACTCATTCCTCAGGGATGCTCTGTGTCAGACACTCATAAGTCTCAGATGAAAAGGCAATCACCTTGGCTGCCTAAAGCTCTGTACATGCCATTAATATCCAATCACTAAGGAGTGAAAAAGCCCTTATGCAGTGGAGTGAGATGCATTTTCCCTGGCCACAAGGTGAGAAGTTGATAAAATTCCTCTCCTGGTGTGAAATCTCCTCATTGCTTGGATTTTACTGAGTCTCCTAAAGAAAATATAATAGTTTTTAATTTACTTGGACTTTGGTTGGTACTGTAATCCAATCCACTTCAAACATGTGAACTCAACTTATTTTTAACCAGCTTCCTTACCACATCTTTGTAAGAAGATAACCAGCAATGCTCACTAGAAGTGTGTGTTACAAAGAACTCAGCACAGAGAACGTGAGCTCATGATTTCTGTCTAGAAAGGTTTCATCCCCACAGTGCCAACAGTGTGGTTTTACACCCACCAGCACAGTGACTGCTGAACAAAATGGCAGATATTGGATTTACAGGCTTTCCAGTTTCTTTCCAAGCCATATTGACCATGATGATAGGTAAGGTGTGGCAGGGACATTGTGCTTGTCTTCTGTCCTGGCTGGATGTGTTCAGTTTGCTCATTTGGAGGGATTAGAATTCTGGGGTTTAGAATTGTTGGGAGATCACTTGGATCATCTCTCTCACACTGAGTTTCTTAGAAACAAAGGCTTGGCCATGTCTGGTGACACAGACTGTGAAACATTGACTTCCACCCTGCTGCCAGGATCTGTACATATCAGAAATATTCTCTGAAATACAAACTCCTCATATTCTGAAACGGTTTGGTTCATACCCTCTGTATTTTGTTTTTATATTTCTCATCTACACCTCATGTAAAATCAATGTGACAGATGCTAGCACAGATCTGAGATTCATTAAAAAGCCATTAACTGTCCTAAAGGGATGTTTATAGATAGCAGCACTGTATATTTTGGCCTGTCAAAACAAATTGACCAAATGGCTTCTCTGTAACCACCCTGCAACTACAGCAGGCTAATGACAGAATTCCATGCCTGGCATCCCTCTAAATCTAATGCAAGAAAGGGGTTAGTGGAAGTGTCGGTGCAGATAATCAGATTGAGTCACAAATGAAACTTGTGATTCAGAGATCAGAGCAAATACTAATATCCCAAGGCATTTTTCATAGATTAATTTCCCAATAACATTTTTTCTATAAATAGTGTTTTGTATGAACAGTTCTTGGACTTCCAGCTGGAGAGTTGGGAGTGGGCAGGCCTGAATAGGGAGATCTCCCTCAGCCAAAGACATGGGGACTGACTCTGTGTTTCATCAGCCTTCCCCTTAAATCCCTTTTCCACTCATTCTGTGGTTTAAAGCTCAGCTATAAAATCTACCAAACCACTCCTGGGCCAGATAGAGTGTTGGCTTTCTGCTGACACCATTGCAGTGTGTGGTCTGGCAGGAGGGGTGAGGAGCTGCACACTCCTGGCTGGGGGCTCCAATGCAGGTGGCCTTGCAGCACCAGGTGGATAAAAGGAAATTTTCCTGGCAGCACCCACTGCTTTTCACTCACTGAGCTCTCTCACTTGAAAGATTTTTAAGAGTTATTTACCAGTGCAGTTGCTTTCCTTGCTGCTCTCAATTTCTGTTTTGCTGATGCCACAGCTGCATCATTAGCTGTTGGCCATGCTAGTTTAGCTTTAAATTACATCTTGCCCTCCAGGAATTAGGAGGAGGAATTACACTCATTTAGGCAGTGCTATGTTTCAGTAAATCTACTCTTCAAAATATTATCATATGCAATGAGATTGATCCCAGGGAGTTAATATTTTAAATGCACAAGGTCAGGCATGTCTTGTTCCTGCTTCCAGGCCATGTCTGACAGTCAACTTTTAAATAATTTCCATGCTCTACTAATTAAAAACAGACACTGCAGTGTTATACCATGCAGGAGAATATAAAGGGAGATGTACAGGAATTTTTCAGGCTTTACATAATGCAGTTAATCAGACAGGGCCTCTCCCCCAGTGCTTTTCTGAACAGTTACAATGGTCTGGAGAATGTATTAATAGCAAGTTTGAAAGTCTCCATGTAACTTTGCTTTCAGCCATCTTCTTTCCCTGAAGTTCCCCAAGTTGTGCTGCTAAGCTATAAAATTTATTAAGATTTTGATGATTTGCCAAAGCTACTTTTTCTAAAATATTTAACTGCATGGCAGTGAGAAAGCAGCCAAAGCATTGACAATAATCTCTACCTTGGCCCTGTGATGCAGGGCTGTAATTGCTGGGATGAGCAGTGGTTTCCAGCGTGGGCAGAGTGGATCCTCAGGGACACTCAGCCCAGCAGGAAACCTGAGGAGGCAGTGGCTGGACACCTTTGTGTGTCCCAGAATATTCTGAGAACAGGTAGCACACAAGATAATTAACCCTTGCCAGGCTTGTTACAGAGCCCCTGCAGAATTTACTGCAAACTGGGGACAATCTGTGCTGTCCTGTGTCACTCATATCTCCTTCAAACACAACCCCACAGAAATGGAAAAAACCTTCTCTGTGTCTGTTTCCAACTGGAAATGGAAGCATCCTTTGGTATAATCTTTGATGATCTGCCTGCTAAAGAATATATTGTCAGTTTGTTCTCAGGAATCTGGCCAGCTGCCCACTCAGAGTTGCTGGGTGTCAGCTGGCTGCCTTTTATTAGGAAAGATTTGTGGGTGTAGGCCCAAAATCCAGTCTAAATTCCTAAGTGGGTTTATATGAAATTCTACACATTTAGATGCCAGGCTCAGAGTAATTTTTCACATGTGAGTTTTCTGGTAAAATATTTACACAATCCCTAAAAGCCCATTAGTTATACAGGAGTAGCAGGTAATACATAACTGCTGCTTGTAGAACATGCATGGAATAAACAAAGCAAAGATCCATGTCTGGTGTGCTCATACTGCTGAGCTGCTCTATATCACAGTCAGAAAAGGGCTGGTCTGATAGTGCTTTAACTCAAAAAGAGTCTGCTGAAAAGGAAGAAAAAAAAGAAAAAGAAAGGGGGGCATGGCTGTCCAACCTGTGTTTGCTGTTGGTAACACACAGCACTACAGAAAGCTTGAAGTGATGTTCTGCTTAAAATGATTTCTGTTGGTTCATTGGAGGGAGTGACTGAATTCCTTCATTTCTGGACCTCAAGGGGCCTGAGGCACATAAAGAAGATGCCCATGGCCCAAAGTGCAGCTCCTGTGGCTCACGAGGGAGCCTGGACCTGTGAATGTGGGGGCACAATTTAGGAGCTGCTGTATAATTTCTGGAATTTTGTTTTTCTGTTTCCTCTGATCTGAATATTCTCAAGGTCAGTAATAAATGTAACATGGAAATTCTTGGAAAAAGTATGTATTTTTGACTTTGAAACTTTGACTTGTAAAGGCATTTCTTTCAAAGAAAGATGATTTTAAGTGATTCCTCTTGTGTGCTTCATTAGTATATCATCACTATGATAAATCTGAATGTGAATAACACTGAATGAGAATTCCTGTCCATCTTTATTTAGTAAAAATGTCTTCTGCTAAGGAAAACTTGAACTTACACTCAAGCTAAACAAGGTCTGTCTGTATTGAGAATTTGTGTGAGCTGAATTTTTGCAGTGGGCTTTGCCAGTGTGGGGCTGTAACCCTGAGAATGTCAGGCAAGTGCTTACCATGGAGGTGGATCAGGATACATGATGTTCACCTGAGAAAGTATATCCAGGTAGGAGTCAAAATCACAGGCTGGGGGGAGCTCCTCACTGCAGGTGGATCTCAGCTCTGCAGAGGAGCCGCCGTGGGAGAAACCATCTGGAGCTGCAAAACAAGAATTTACATTGGCTGCTCTTCCCCTCCGTGCTGGGTGCTCTGTCACTCATTTATAACACTGCCACAAATCAGAAAACAAACCCTTCCTGAGGCACAGGAGTTGTGGGTACTTTGGAACAATCGGTTTTCATGGGATATTCTTATTTCTTTAGGAGTAAATGAAGCCCATCCGTAGGTGAACTGGGCTGTTTCAGGCTCTGGCACAGGGACTGTGCCTTTAGTGCTGCCCTACAACACAGATGGAAGTTCCAAAGCTTTTCTGGGGCCTCAAAGGCTGAAAAGGAGTGTGGGTTCTACCATGTGCAGCTTCAGCTGTTTGTGGGGTAGCTGAAATTCCAGCAGGTGCATCCATGGCAAGTTTGTACATTCTGGGAGGGGTGTAACAGGAGGGGCAGGGGTTTGATTGCTGAGAAAATGCTGCTCTCAATAAACACTGACAAAAATGGGGAAAGCTGGAAAATAGCACAGAAAAATCATCCTTCTGCTTGCTCCCACAGGGATTTCTTAATGCTTCCATGCAAGAGCTTCCCAGCTCCACAAATATTAAGAGTTTAGTGCTATTTTCTCTGTTAGAGGCTAATTAGTGCATGTGTGTCCATGTAATGTAGTGTGGCACAATTAAGTTTAGGATTATTCTTTTGAATATCGCCCCAACTCTAGCATTATTGTATCTAACAAGGAGTTTAGGAATTTTCCTTTCTGTTTTTTGCCTGGCTCTAGGCTTTTTCAAGGAGTTGAAGCTATCAGAGTAATAGATTTAAACACAGTGATTAAAGCTTATTGGTCAGTATTTTATCATGCCAAAATATTGGGTCAAACAGTAACTCCAGTTTGGGTTTAACTATTGAATTGTCAATGTAGCTGCTGAAAATTAGGAAAACTGATATTACTGTAATAGCAGACATTAGTTTTCTGGATTTTGTTTTTATTTTCCTCTGCCATGGGAGTTTGCATTTCAATTTTTTTTTACTCTAAATTTGATTCCCAAAATATAGACATTATTCACTTATCTGGATAAATATTTCTGGAAAAGCCAAAAAGAAATGATTCCTTGCTCCAAGGGGACAAACTGATCCTAGGAGATTTGTTTAGTTTAGACATAAGAATTCCTGGTCCAAATTACTAAATTAACTTCAATTGACTTCAATGGCTACTTAATTTACCTCAGTGAAAACAACATTTAAGCCAATGCATTTTTATGTGTTTCACTGTTACTGGCTTTTCTATATAAATAAAAACCCCTCAATGATCTGCACAGAACTGCACCCATAACAACCTGCAGGTGGAGGAGCCTGCTCACAGGGGACGTGGTTGTTGATGCTCCACCATTAATCATTGGAATTTTTACTGTCTGAAGAATTACACAGTAACTTTTAAAACTGGTTTTTTTTTTTTCCTCAAATAGAAATAATCTTCTCTCATTTCCTCGACAAAGTGACTTCTTGTCAGCAAAGCCCAAAAGGGCTGAAAACACTACTCAAAAATTAACTCCTTAATCTTCAAGGCTTTTTTGGTTATGTGTTGGTTTTGTTTTATGGGTTTTATTTTGGTTAGGAGGTAGGAATTGGCACCTTTTTGAGTCTCTAACGATGATGGCTGTGGTGACACCGATGTCATCAATGACACTGCTAATGATGGTGACAGTTTAATGACATTTGGGTGCCCTGTTGTGTTCTGTTTCCAGACAGACAGTCACTTCTGCACTCAGACAAACTGCATTTGCCCAGTGATTGTTGTAGGCTGATGCACTTGGCTGAATGAGAACAGCTTTGCCTTTCCAAGAATTAGAAATTACAGCAAATGCTGCACCAAGGCTATAGGGGGATGTGAAAATAGAACAGACCATAATCCCACACCGAGGGAAATGAGCTGTTCAGGAGGGGCTGGCAGCACTGGCTGGTTCTGTTAACCATGACCTGAGTGGGAACCCGGCACAGAGCTGCGTTACCCTGCCAGACTGCCGTCACCCATCCCGTTATTGGATGTCATTCCCAGTCCTGCCCATTCCCAGCACCATTCCCGGTGCTCCCTTACCGTGACCGATCCCGTTATTGGATGTCATTCACAGCCCTGCCCATTCCTGGTGCTCCCTTACGGTCCACAGCCGCTGATCCCGTTATTCCATGTTGTTCCCTATCCCTGCCCATTCCCGGTCAGGCATTCCTGGTGCTCCCTTACCGTGACTGATCCCGTTATTGGATGTCATTCCCATCCCGTTATTGGATGTCATTCCCATCCCTGCCCATTCCCGGTGCTCTCTTACCGTGACCGATCTCGTTATTGGATGTCATTCCCATCCCATTATTGGATGTCATTCCCATCCCGTTATTGGATGTCATTCCCGTCCCTGCCCGTTCCCGGTGCTCTCTTACCGTGACCGATCCCGTTATTGGATGTCATTCCCAGCCCTGCCCGTTCCCGGTGCTCTCTTACCGTGACCGATCCCGTTATTGGATGTCATTCCCAGCCCTGCCCGTTCCCGGTGCTCTCTTACCGTGACCGATCCCATTATTGGATGTCATTCCCATCCCTGCCCGTTCCCGGTGCTCTCTTACCGTGACCGATCCCGTTATTGGATGTCATTCCCATCCCGTTATTGGATGTCATTCCCATCCCGTTATTGGATGTCATTCCCATCCCTGCCCGTTCCCGGTGCTCCCTTACCATGACCGATCCCGTTATTGGATGTCATTCCCATCCCGTTATTGGATGTCATTCCCATCCCT
This sequence comes from Molothrus ater, assembly GCF_012460135.2. Classification (NCBI taxonomy): domain Eukaryota; kingdom Metazoa; phylum Chordata; class Aves; order Passeriformes; family Icteridae; genus Molothrus; species Molothrus ater. The sequence goes on along the minus strand of NC_050489.2, from coordinate 1,378,017 downwards.
GCCCGTTCCCGGTGCTCCCTTACCGTCCGTAGCCGCGGTGCCCGGGCGGGGCCGGCGGGCCCGGCTGTCCCTGCGCAGGCTGCCCACCACGATGGTGGCACAGGAGAGCAGCAGCACCAGCCCGATCACCACGCCTGCCACCAGCAGCGGGGACACCAGCAGGCTGCTGTCACCGCCGTGCTCCCCGGGGCTCGGGAAGGTGCTGGAAGCGCTGCTCTGGTTCGAGGCAATTGCTGAGAACAGAGAGAGAGAGGAGAATGTGTCACTTGTCACAGGGGTCCCACAGCCACTGCACCGCCCCTGCTCCTGGGGAAATCCCGGTTATTGCCCATCCCTGGGGCTGCCGGGAGCTGACTCCAGTGGGACATGGGCAGTAGCTGCCCTGTTTTTTGGGAATGTCCTGCTGGAGCCAGGGCTCTATGAACCACAGTTCTGGTGGCTTCTTCCTGCCAAGACTCCTTGTACTATGAACTGACTGATGCTGAAAGAACTGAAGTGCACAAGGAGCAAAGTGGAAATCCCAAAAGGTGAACTGCAGGAGGTGTGGATGTGACAGTCTGGTCAGAGAGAGAAAGCCAGAATTGCTTTCCCAGGAATTGTTCTGGGGAGTTTTGAGAAGGCTGAGAGAAAGAATTAAAACAATCTTGCAGCTGGTGCCTTGAACAGTTGTTTTCTTTGGTAAGATGTTTACCAAGGGTGTCCTGTTAATTAGCCAATTGTGTAATGGGGTGTTGATTAAATGACCAATCAGGCCCACCTGTATCAGAATGGTGTATAAAAGAATGGGTTTATTAGAAACTCAGATTTAGCCTGCTGAAGAGACCTGGAGTCCATGTGTCACCTCACTCCCGTTCCTGACTCAAGGCTGACACAAGAGGAACAGATGAATTGCCTGTTGTTAGGGGTGTAAGAAGGTTTTGAGGATTTCCAGAGAAAATTTTGGGCAAGAATGAAGCACAGGAGCCTCCTTTTGTGGCACACAGCTTGCTTTGGTTTGTGAGGGACTCAGCATCCCAAGAAACTGATTTGTAGTGCAGGAAGAGACTCATCCAGAGTGGGATTGTTTGGTTGCAACTGCTTTACTCTGATTAAAAAAAATAAATCTTTAAATGTATTATTTGTGTTCAGTAATAAATCTTCTTAAGGAAGAAAAACTACAGTAATTTATTGCCAAGTGAAACATCCTTTTGAGACAAGCCACAGGGGCAGTATCAAAGGTTAAACAACAATATTCCCTTAGAGAAACAACTGATAACACGATTATGCATGGGAATAAATTGCCCAGAAATGTATTTATGGGGGATTGAATTGCTAATGGTAAAGAGAGGAAATTTGGGAAAAATTATTCAGGATTTTAGCAGACAGAATCGCCCTCTCCGTCCCCCCCGCCCCCCCCCCCCCCCAAAAAAAAGAAGAAAACCAAACCAACCAAAAAAAAAAACCACAAAACAAACCAACAAACAAACAAACAAACAAACCCCAAACCTCCCATTAGCTGCTCAGCATCAGTAATCAGTAAACCAAAATTTTACTGATGCCATATACCAAGCTTGGCTGTCAAATCTGGCCTGGATATATACTTTTTATCTGGCTATGTGCCAGCTGAACAAATACAGAATTTATTTCCTCATGAAATCAGGGATAATAAAATTTTCTCTTTTGAGTTTTGTGTGGAGTGAGTATGTGTTTCAGGAAGTGCAGTGCTGCTTACAAGGATAGATGTTATCAGAGAGGTCTCAGCAAGGTTTGCTCTTTTCCTTTGGGAGACACCTTTGATTTGCACTCACAATAAGTTTAGAAAGAAGACAATGGCTCCACGCCAGTGTTTGTTATCATTGGCTGATGCTTGAGACTGAGAGAGCCAACTAGAAACATACACATGACACAGGGGAATCAGCATGTAGAGGAGTTTTGTTGATTTTCTGGAAGCACTTGACTGTTGCCTGAGGATCTTCATAGGCATTTAGGACAGACAGCCAAGAAATGTGCTGAGCTTTTACCAAGTATCTTGTGCCAAAAACCAAGACTGAATTTTCTGAGAATGAAACTCATGCTGTAGTGGTAAATCAAAGGTTATGGACAAGTGTCCTACTTAATATTCAGTGCAAAGAAGTTTTGGGTATGGGATATGTTTGGGGAGTAAGGCCCTTGTGCTAGAACTCAGATTCCCAAAACTTTACAAAATTTGAATCGTGTTTCTCTTTGTACATTTTTAAAACGATCTCTGTTGGTAATGTGTCCAACACACCCTCACTGGCTTTCCAAGGCCTTGTATTTTCAGATTTTTGCAAATTCTGCCTTTGAGAGATGCAAATATCACAGCAGTGGCAGTTTAAGTCCTGGCTGCAGGGATTAACTCCTGAACTGGAAGAAGTGTCAGGAAATGTATTGGTAATTTTGGCTGACTTGCAAAGGTAAAAGAAGAATTAACTTTGTTGTCAGCATGATGAGAACATGAGCCTGGGGTGTGAGGTTGCCCCACGCATTGTCAGGCTTGTGGTCATCAATTTAATGTCAAATAGCCCTGAAATGGAATTGGTGATAAAGTGCTGTCAAGTGGGGAGGAAGGAGGCTGCAGTGAGCGCTTTCAGAGCTTTAAAAACTTGGGCCAAATTTGGAACGATCCTCTAAACAGGAGGGGCCTGGCTAAGGATATTATTATTTTTTCCAGATGTAGAAGCCAGCTGGAATTTCCACACTGACTATTTGGGAGGTTCCTGTGGTGCCACCCTGTGTGAGCACTGATGTTTGGACCTGCTTTGCTTTGTAGAAGTTTAACAGCTTCAAGTGGCTTCACACAGACAATATTCTCCTGCACTGCTACTGAGGTGGTGTGGTTTGGTTCAAGACACCCCATTTATCCCCCACATTTTGGGGCTTCCTTGGCTGTCCCAAGTCCTGTCTGTTTTATCTATTGTTTCTCACCAGTGTGAATCTTTCTGGTTTTTTTATGCCTTTAATCTAACTGAACCCAGTCACTCATATAGACAAGTTATAGTGCAACATTGCTGTTATTAGAAGGAATGTATGAGTCCCCTTAGGCCAGCCCCTAACACAAAATGTGCTTGATAAACTTCTCGTGTGGCACCATTTTCAGTTTGACACTGTGAGTGTGATCCTCCAGACTTTACTACTGACTTACTACTGTGACAAACAACAGCAGAATGAGATGCTGTGTGGATATAAATTCTTTGGTTTGAAAACTGTGAGGGTAAAAAGAGATGTTTATATTACTTTTGGCAAAAAACCATATTGTAAATTTTCTCCTCTTATCCAAAACCATCTTCTTTTGATAAACTGTGCATTTCTCCATATAAAAATGCTATGGTTTTCATTCAGAATAGGAGTATCTGCAAATGTATGTGAAGCCCATAAATATAACACCACTAGTAGACTGCTAACACTTTTGTTTTGAGGTAAATAGTATCCTTTCCCATGAAACTGCAAATTATAAACAATACATACATAAATATGAATATTTTATATCTAATCCTCCAAATATGAATTATGTTGGATGTACACACCATGGATTTATCCACAATGGAAGCTCTGTACTGTGTGTACACAAGTGGCACAGGGCTGGCAGAACACTGACTTCAGAGTGAGCACCAGTGCAGAATTGCCTGGACTGTCCATGCAGTGTCAGACAATAAATCAGCATTTTGAAAAATCCCTTAAGTATCACAATATATTGCTTTACTCAGTGCTCCTGCATCTCAACAAAGCAATTGGAAAGTAACTGAAGGAGGTGTAGAACAGCCTGGCTTTTTGGGTGCATATTGTTCTTTCTCACTCCTGCTAACCTGTCTTTGAAGGGACAGGGACCCCTCTCTAACTTGGCCTTAAGCACTGGGGAAGTTTCAGCGGGGTCAGATCCTGGCAGGGTGAAATGTCCTGGTGTGCAGACATGTCACCCAACATGCAGCTTTTATTAGGAGTGGCTTCTCCCTTCCTCAGTCCCTTTCCCCTGCTTGTACCTCAGAGGAGAGAGAAGGGAAGCACCTCCACACAAATGAGTTGAGTTTGGTGTTGGTGGTGGGGTCTTGTTCTGTTTCCTTTTGTCCTGAAGGCAGATCAGCTCTGGTGAGGCTGCATCGGCCTCTGGACCTGATGGGCTTTGGGATGATTTTAGAGCTGGATCCTGCTAAGATAACCAAATCTCTTCCCCTGGTTTCCAATGTATCATCTTAATAAAGATGATAATTCATGTTATGACTGGTGGAGAGGATGAGACATGGAGTGGTTTTGTTTCCCAGGCTGAGAAGTGCATGACCAGCTCCTGAAGGAGTGCTGATGTGTTGTTCTGGAAAGATTTTCTGTCTAGAATCATCCACTTCTTCATCCCTGCCAGCCTGGGATTATTCCTGAGGGCAGGGTGGGCTTGGTGCTGCCTTGCTGAACTGGAGCTGAAGCACAAGGACAGAGCAGGAGTATTCCTTGTCCCCCTGGGTCAGTAAAACTGTTTGGGACGGTGATCCAGCACCTCCCAGCACCCTTCAATGCACTACACTGACACAGGGTACAGGGAGGGGAAGGAGCAGTGGGAAGGTCAGTTTAGGATGGTGCACAACATCCTCTGTAATCCTTTGGGCTTCAAATGATTGCAGCAAAGCATCTCAAACTCTGAAGCAACTTAAAGCACATTTCTGATATCCTTCCTCTCTCAGTCCCTTGGATTCTGCAGTCTCTTTATCCAGGGAAGGTGAGTGACAGATGTCAGGAAGGAGCTGAGAGCACCCAGATGCACTAAATCAGTGCAATGATCTGAGATTTTGTTGGTTCTGCCTTTATGAACAGTTCCTGTTTGGAGATGGTTTAGTCTGGCCAAGAGTGACCAGCTGGACCCTGCTCTTGCTGCTGCCCTGGGAAATAAATCTCTGGAAATCATCAGAAATTGCATTGCTTGTTTCTGTGGCACAAAAAAAAAAAAAAATTGTGAAAGGGTTTGGCTCACAGGAGCATCCCTGCAGCCAGGGGGAGAGGGATGTTACTCAGGCACTGAATTCAAGAGCCCACAAGAGCTGAACCTTAAATTAACTAAAAAGAAATGTCTCTGTTGGATTCAGAGCTATTCCATTGGATCCTGAGGAAGGCTGAAACTTCACTTAGGTGGAGTTCACACCAGGGTGTCATCTGCTCATGGGACTCAAAGGAAGCAATGAGGATGCTCAGAACAGGGCAGGATATTTGTCCTTTTGTATTTCTCTTATTCTCTTGTAGAAAAGTTTAGAAATGAGTGGATGACCAGAACAGTCTGGGAAATGCCCTCTCTCTAAAGCAGTTTTACACCAGCCAGACAAATAGTATGGGAAGAGGAATTTGCAGGTCAGGAGGCCCAGGAGCAAGTTTGGTTCTCTCAAGCACTGTTCTGTTCTTCAGGCTTTTCTGCTTTCCACACAGAAAATAAAACTGCCTCTTAAGCTGCAATGGATGTTCAATATTAGCTCTATAGGGAGTGCTTCAAACTTCTACCTCTTATCTTCCTATCTGCTGGAATTGACACTTCGTAGTTATTTGACAAAGTCAATGAATAAATAATTTTTCCTGTCAGTTGCTGCACCAATGACATTTAACAGTTTCCAAAGCAGATGATATTCATTATTATTTCTAAATTTGAGGTAAATCTTCCTATACAAATGGTTAACTAATCTTACCAGTTGATTGCTGCTGTGGGAGATCCCTCAGCACAATCCAAGCCCACACAATGCCATTTACCAGGCAGCACCTGTGAATTCAGACTCAGTTTCTCTGCTGCTCTCTGCAGTTCAAAGACTCTTTGAACTTTTAAACTGCATATATAGCTTCTAATCAGAATTAAAACTTTTCACTGATTAATAGTAAAAAATGAAAACCTTCTTCAGACCTGAGACTGTGCAAGGGATGGCTCAGTTTTATCTGAAAGTGAATGTGGGACATCCTTCCAGGTACAAAAGCTGCCCATGACCTTGAGGAGCTCCTCCAAGGCAGAGAGGGTGGCTCTCCCCCTAGAGAGCAAACTCTGCTTCTCATCCTCTCTTATGCCTATCAGATAATGAATTTCTCTCTCCTTGCATTGACATCCTTATTATAGAGCCAGAATGAGGAAGATTGGATCACCAGCAGCCTGCAAATTGAGAATGTCAGAAGCAAAGAGAATGTGGCTGCAGAAGGGCTCAGGAAATAAATCTTTTCAGCTGCTGTGGCTTTAGGGTATTATGTTGATGTCACAGCAGCTTGTATAGGTGCTGTTTCAAATTAACAGGAAAAATCTTCCCATTTTCAGATCCATGGTCTCTTTTATCAAGATGATAAACACCACTGCAGGGAAACAAATCACTCTGCAAGTCTAACAGCCCACTTTCTGATGGACAAGGAATATTTCCCCCCTATTTTCTCATATTCAAACAACTTGGAACTAATACAGTTTTATAAGCAGCACCCAAAGCTATTACTTTTCTCAGAAACTCGGTATTAGGGCTTGGAAACAGGTATGATGAGAATTCTCTTTTATCCATTAAAGTAAAGTTACCTTCATAAGCTCAGATCCAACATAGCTTGGTAGTGACTTGAATAGGACAAACCCTATAATTTTGGGGTTTTTTTTATTGTGGAAAACTCTGGGGTTTTTTTGGCATACAACTTTCTCATATAAATCTTTGGAAAAATGTTGCAATATAGTAATATTTCTTAAGGTTTGAAAAAATATAATGGGCAAATTATTTTATATTTTACTTTATCAGTCTGCTTGAACTATGGTCTGGATGTCTCATGTCTTGTCTTTGGGAGGCTGAGCTCTGTCTGAACTGTATTTAATGTAACCTAAAGAGGGCAGGTGGCAGCTCATGGGGCATGGAACCCAGGTAGGAAATGTAATCTATATTGGGGCAACAAAAAACCAACCCCAAACCAAAAATCCAAACCCTTCCACAGAGAAGTTCCTTTCCTTACAAACTTTTCTCTTAACCTCCATAGAGAAAATGGGAAGGAATGATGAAATTTTTGCCAGCTCAAAGAGTCCCAACAGGTGAGCCTGACTTGTGCACTACATGCATTTATGAATCTCCAAATCAGTTATCCACTTCTGATCACCATTAAACTGGTTCACATTTATGACTGTTTAAATGATGGAGTTTTGTGTTTTCCTGGTGTTTCAATGAATTGTTCCACTGGCTCTATTAGTCATCTTCAGCAATCTTACCCTGCTCACAGGGTTCAAAGCTCTATAATGAAGATCCATCTGCAACTGAATGTTGAGGCTGAACTGAGCTTCAGGAACCAGATCCACCTTTGGTACACACCCCCAGCCCTCCTCCTACAGTGCTTGTGTCCTTGTGCTGCTTCTTATTTAGGGCATTTCTTATCAAAATTAATCCTGTTTCCTTTTTCCAGCTCCCTTGCCAGTCTTCAGTAGGAGTAATCTACTGAAAAAGCACATAGAGGAATGACTGATTTTTACTGCTTAGAAAATAATGATGACTGACATACTGATCCAGGGGGTTGTGGAAGGAATGGGGTGCTGAGATAGAAAGCTGTTAACAAACACTGGGATCCCAGGATCTTCCTTCAGGAGGTGGTATCACATGTGATCTATCTCGGCCTTTCTTTCAAGGTGACATGAATTTTGAAAAATAATTTAAATGGTTTGCAGTGGTGTTCTGCACTCCCACATGAGTTATGGTGATGGTGTTGCAGAGTACACAAAGCCTCTAGTGTGATTTACATCATCATTTGTATCTGTGAAAGCTCCAGCAGTATCTGCCTGCATAAATCAAGGGGTTTTCTCATACCATTAAGAAATGATTTAATTCCTTCAGATTTCATCTGAACAGGACTAGGATGTCTGCTTAGACAGATGCAGGGATGTCAATAGTGGCAAGTCAGATGCTGATTCTGGAGACAATCTCAATCACCTGGGTTCTTTGCTGCTAAAGGAGCCACTGAAATACAAGGACACTGAAAGATCTGTGGAAATGAAACACCCAAACATTACTGTTCAAAAGCCTGGGGGAAATCCCTGTTGCTACTGTAGAACACCCAAGGAGTGGTCACTGGGAGGGCAGGACCATTCCCTGGTCTCTGCAGTGTTGGATGCACACCCTCCTGTGCAGGGCTGGGCCAGGCTGGCAGAGCAGACACTCACCCCGAGGGGCTGGCAGAGCTGGCAGAGCTGGCAAAGCTGGCAAAGCTGGTAGAGCTGGCAGAGCTGGCAGAGCTGGCAAAGCTGGCAGAGCTGGAAGGCTGGGGGTATCCTCTGGGGCAGCAGGACATTCTGCTGCCTTGCACACAGATTTCCTGTTACAGGCTCCACACAGCTCCTTCCTCTAAATAATGCAATCATGGCTTTTTTTTCATTTCAGGTGGCAGGGGAAAGACTTTAAAACCAACCAAAAACTCCCCCTAAGCCAAGTGCAGCCTTTAGGAAAGGACATTTATTCACCTTCAATATAAACTGCAGTGTCTATATGTGAATATTTAAAATAGAAAATGCAGTTCCCACTTCAAGGCCTGTTTCAGCAGAGAGTTACCACAAGCATCTGCATCAGCTCCAGCAGCTCTGTGTGTGCTGGGAGTCAGAAGGGCTCTGAGCTGTCCCCAGAGAGAAGGCAAGCAGAGAAAGACTGAGATTTACAGATCCCTGAGACTCAGCTGGGCTTGCTGCACCATTCCCTCTCCAGGCAGCTGACAGTCCAGGCTGCAGGTGTTCCAAATGTTCTTAAAGGGAAACTGTTTATTGTTTGCAAAGATGATTTAAACAAGGGAATATATCTAAAGGAACAGGAATTGCAATGTGCCTTGTTCTGCATTGCCACCCAGTCAGATTGAGAGAGTCATCATTGAGGGATGCAGAGTCAGGCTGGAGCAAGAACTTGGACTTTTCCTGTGAGCACACTGTTCTGGGGATTATTCTCAATTTAAATAATTACATTGTGGGAAAGTTGATTAAATTTTGAATCCAAAGGATACATAAATCCCTTTGTGATGAATGGTGCTGCACAGAGATCAAAACTCCTGTGATGCCCTCAGAGCACCCTGGACAATGCCTTAACCTGGAACATTGGCTGGGTTTTGTGGCCTTTTGAACAAAAGGCACCAGAAAATGGTTCAGTCCCAGCAAATAAGTGTGCCCAGCAGGGGTGCTTCTAATAAAACTATCTAAATAAAAGCTCTTGTAGGGATACTGCCTGGAAGTATCCAGGGACACCATCCAGCTCCCACCTTCTTGAAGTCCAGTCTGTGTTAAAGGTCACTAACTATTGCTACTTTCTATTAATATTCACAGTGGAAATGTGTCTGTTAAATTGTTCCCATTTACCCACTGGAAAAAAAAAAATAGAGAATTTTTGAACAAAACTGATGGGATTCTTGGTAGAGAAACTGGTATCTAGGCTGATCTTCTATCCCCTTTCAAGTTCATGGGTAGACACGTGGAGAAAGATACAACTTTGTAATAGAAAAGGAAACAATTTCTGTCCCTGTTGTCCTGATCACACATGACCACAAAGGTATTTTAATCCACATGCTTGCTAACAGCAAGGGCTTTTACATTGTGGATTACCAAATTTGAAAAAAAAAAAAAAAAAAAGAAAGGAACCCCGTCTTTAGTTTCCTCTCACCTGCCCTAATTATTCATTTTAACTCCATGCTGCACATCAGGGTTACCTTGTTAGGTGCTTAATGAGGCTGAGAGGACCCACATGGTGTGGCCAGTTAAGGAGTTCTATCCAAATTACCTAAACATTCTTCTGCCCTACCTGAAGGCAATCTGGCATTACAGGAGAATCAGAATGTCCTTCAGTATGAGGGCAATCTAAAGAGTCTGCATCAGGAGATTGATCAACTCAGATTTGTAAATTGTATTCTCCAGCTCTTAGGGGGACTCACAGTTGCTGGACACACTGCTCTTCAGTTCTGGTGGGAATGGATGAACCTCTTCAGTTCTGGTGCATGAACAATCAGAATTGGAGACATTTAGTTTAAAAACAAGCTGAAATTTTCTATTCCTTGCATTAGTAGACAAAGAGTTTTTTGTGAAGAAACTGACAGCATGAAAATAGCTCCTATTTTATAGGACACTGTAGAAACACAGGTGTGTGAGCTGCAGAAAAGTGAGTGCTGCTCTGAAAAAGCAAATATTATTATATCTTGTTCATAGAAGTGATGGAGCACTGAAAGGAATAAAAGGGGGAAAATGGTGCTCCAGGGTTACTAGAGCACTATCAAAGCCATGCACAGCAAGTGGGAATTGTGCTCTGTGCTGGGCACTGCAGGATGACCTTCCAGGGAAAGGCTCAGGGGAAATCCCACCCAGCAGGGGAGTCCCAGGCTCTGGGCACAGCAAGGACCTGGCGCTCTGCAAAGGTGCTGTGGCTCCTGGAGGGGACCAAGAGCACCTCCCCAAGCAGGAATTCACTTCAGCTCAGCCATCTCAGGGGTCCCAGAGTCCTGAGATGTTTTGGGAATGTTGAACCTCAGTGCCTAAAGCACGAGCAGTGCAATGACAGCTCGCTGAGACTGCGACAAAACCAGTCTAGAAAAGGTGGCTGCTTCCTCTTCAGAGCCCTTGTGCTTTAATGTCAGCAGGGACTCCTTGTGGCTATTGTAACTGGGAGTCAAATAGTAAAACAGCTTTTTATAATTTAATAATTAATGAGATGAGCCTCATTAATTATTAAAAAGTTGACAGTCAGGTGTGATCTGCTGTGGAGAAAGTGTGAATTTAGGATGATCTGTTATCTCAAAGCAATGTTCAAATCTGTGTTACCTCTGAGAAGTAACTCTTCACCAGCTCCTTCAAAATTATAAGCCCATGAACTTCACAGTACATCCTAAATATAATTGTACTGGCAAAATGCCCTGTTAGAATGGCCATGGGAAGTGGGTACTTTTTGATTGTTTTAGTTATTTATGTTTTTTAAAAAATCCAAAGTGCCCACTGTCCTGAAGCTTGAGGAAAACCACGAGAATGGGAAAGGCTTCAAATCTCTGCATGTATCAAACAGTTCCTTCAACTCCTCATTCCTGACATGTGCATCACAAGGTTCTTTTAAGGGGTCCCAGAGAGGGTGGTGGTGTCTTTAAAGTGGTGCTACAGAGATGTGGGCTCCTGCCCTGGGGAAGGGAGGCTCCTGCCTTCCACTGCAAGCTGGAAAGGGAATGTGCTTTGGAGCCAGGTGTTTCTGGTTTGATGGCATCTCTGGGTCGGTTTTTGGTTATTTGTCTATGGATTTGGTTTCTGTTTGTCGGGGTTGGGGTATTTTAAGCCTCTTTTAGCTGCTGAAGATGAAGGACAGACTGCAGTGCTTGGCCAAGGAAGGTGTGAACTCTCTGCAACAACAAAATCCTGTCTGAACTCCTCCTGCTTCTGGATGGCTCCTGCATTGGTATTAAGTGGAGAAATGTGCTAGAAATGTTAACAAGGGTGATCTCTGTGTTTTATGGGGCTACATCTGCAGCTTTAGAATGTTCAGCCAGTGGATGCTGACCTGCTGCAATTTGTTCTGAACAGCACCTGGAGCAGGGACTTACATGGTGGTGTCCCTTGTGCTGACAGCACAAGAGACAAGAAATACCCTGCTGCTGGGATTATTACATTTATTGATGGATTCCTATGTACTGGGCCATTTGTAACACTATCCTGTGCAGTCCTCCTGGGAATGAGATCACAGACTTTTCTAAGTAGCAGCTGCTGCAGCATTTCCTGAAACTCCAGATTTTCAGGCTGGGCCAAGGCAGGCAGGGCTGAGGAGACAAACAGGTGCCTGGTTTCAACAATATGAGCTAACAATACCTGAGCCTGCAGCCTTGAGAAGGTGTGGGCAGCCTCGGGGGTTCAGGGAGTGCTGAGGGGGTTCAGAAATGAAACTCACTGCTCCTGCTTTATCTCCTACTTTATCTCCTGTGTGCCTTGGAGATAAACCCTGCCTGCAGAGAGGCTGGAGACAGCCCAACAAGGGCTGTGTTCATCCCCATGTTGCCCTTTATCAGTGTTTGATTACCCAAAAGCTCTGCTAAGAGAACCATGCACATGTCACTCTTAAAAAATCTGTGACTGAGAAAAAAAGGAATGAACAATGACTGGTGCATTAATTTACATCTGTCAAGTTGATTACTGACTGAATTATGGTTCTATTTCCTCTGATTAATTTAGCACAAGATTCCTTTTTTTACTCTTTCCCTGCCCACAGAGTGGATATCCCTGATGAAGCACAGGTGAAGCACATGAAGCACCTTCCAGGTTCCCTGGAATGCTTTTTGCAATATTATTCCTCTCTTCAAACCAGCCCTCCTCACCAGCAGCTCCTGAGCCGTTGCAGGAGGAAGCAATACAGTGTCTGATCAAATTATCTGCTGCATGAGCTGCTATCCGCTCATGTCTCAGTTCCTCCCAGAGATGAAATGACAAAGCAGCTGCCACTGAATCTTCACTGAGGAAGGATTCCAAGGGAGCAGGATGTCCCCAGGATGAGCTGAGGGAATGCTGGTCCTGGGTTAGACAGTGCAGGTGCAGAATGATCATGGTATGAGACCAGATTAATTACTCATCCATGCATGCATCTGTAAGTTAGGAACATATCTTTAATCATTACTTGCCCTCTTATTTAATTAGATTTGAATTATACTTTTATGTTACGGTTGCCTTTTTTCAGTGAAGTTTTAATCTTCCTTGAAATTTTGGAAAATTGTTTTTGTTTTTAGTAGTAGTAGTATTTTCCCCCTAAACTTTAAAAGCAAATTTAAACAGAGAAATCGAATTTAAAGGTTTTATTTACTCTACAAACACTGTCCTTTGGGTTCTGACTCAAGATAATTCAATATGAGCAGATCAAACCCATCTCTGTCTCCTACAAATGTGTATAGATCTATATTATCACAAATAGCTGCTGTGCTATGATCCCAAATCAAAATTAATACAAAATCAGTTTGCCTGATGTCGGCCTTATTTTGCCTTTAATGAAGAGCTCTTCTAATTCTTGTTGGCAATTTCTACTGATAAAATTAAGGGTTTGTTTTTTTCCCCACAGTGACTTAGCAGAATGCAGCAGGATTTTAGTTTCCATAATGTGACTTAAGGCTTGTTTTATTTCCATTTCGTGGATGCCACTTTGCTGTGGGGCTGCTGGCCCAGCCCTGGTGTCCCCACAGAGCTCAGGGGCTGCAGGTGCCCCTTTCCTGAGGAACATGGAGCAGAGCACTGGGGTTTCCTGTGGAACCAGCCACGTGGCTTTTGCTGCGTTCCAGCAGGAAAATCTGTGGGCCTATTTTGTGTCAGCTCCCCTGTTCAACAGCTCCCCACACAGCAGGAGGAGGTGGCCCTTGCTGGACTGCACTAAAGGAATTTATCACCTGCAGAGCCAACAGAGCTTCTTCTGTCCCAGCAGAACAGAGGATGTGCCAGGAACTTGGCATCCAATGCTCTCTGCCTTTTCAGAGGGTAGGGGTGGTATCAGTGCCCAGGAGCAGCCCAGCACCAGCCCACAGGGGATATCCACAAGATGCTTAGCTCATGGGACAAGCTCATGCTTGTTGCTCAAGCACCAAACAATAACCTAAATGTGCAGGATTTTAGCATATGGAGACTTCTTTAGGCTTGCTCACTCCTGAGATCCCATGCTGGCCTCTGTTAGGATGCAGTGTGGTGGGGACAGCTGCTGTGCAGGTGCTGGCAGGGCTGCAGGGACAGTGGGACACTGGTGGCACCATGAACCACGTGTGTGAGTGGGGCTCTGACTGGAGGCATTTCTGAGGGATTGTCCTTTTGGCTGGTGACTTAACTCTGCCCTTCCCTGCATTCCCTTGATTTCATTTAAACCCCAATGGCCCTTTCTGTGGCACATGATCTCTGTCACACTCTGTGTTCAGTCACATCCTATTTCTGCACATTTTTCCTGCACTTGCTGTGACCTGTGAAGAGGGATGAATTACCAGCACACTGTTTCCTTAAGCTGAGCAATTATTTTGAATGAATATTTCATGGGTTATGTGAAGATATAAAGTGGGAATAGAGAGACTTGCTATGGAAACAGTTTTTTTTAAATTTTTCTTTTTTGAAGCTTTCATCTCTTCTGCAGTGGGGATTACTGTGCTATTTATTCTTTATGGTGAAAATATGACAGTTATGTCTGTTAGAGTTTTCATATTTTTCTTTATATTACTTAAAAAGTGAGAAATGTAAATGACATTCCTGTACTATCTTTGGGTATTTTGTTTTTATTCTGATGATGTCTCCTTTCTCCAGGCAACAAAAATTAAGAGGTTGCATTATGCCCATCTCATTCATGCACTTTTTCCATGTTTCACAGAGCATTTCCAGAATAGGGGTTCTGTAGAACTTTGCAAAGTCCTGCTACCTACCGTTTCCAGTGTGGAATTTACAGCAAGAAAACTTTTAAAGCCCAACAGAAGCTTGTGGACTGACCTCTGTGTATTTTATCAAAGTGAATCTGTCTTTTATTTTCATTGTCTGATCTCTGTGTTTCTGCAGCAGTTATTCACTTGGGCATGTTTCTGCTGTGCTGTATAAAGTATTCCCAGTACTGAGAATCAGGAATCATTGAGTAAAGCATGTATGCAAAAGAGGCACCCGAGAAGCTCAGGGATCCCTACTTTATCCTCTTGGTATTAAACAAGTTATGAAACAAGAAGGAGAAATGCATCTGTGCACTGCTGACACTGAGCCAGCAGTTTCAGTCTGAGAGGAAGAGAGAGAACAGTGATATTTGTAATCCAGTGCTAAATGCAAATAAGTTCTGTGTCTCTTTCTTCTCTTTCTTCGGGAGATCGCTTCCCTGAGTCACCGGGGTTCATTTACATTCGGGCGACATCTACAAGAATTTTGCCAACACAGCTTATTACTGCAAACATTGTGTCAGTTCTGACATTTCTCTTCGCTGGAGAATCCCCAGAATGGCTCTGTTTGTTGCTGGTGGCAGACTCGGAGTCACACGGGGAGCGGTGCCAGCCTCAGCCGCGCCTGCATCCACCGAGCTCCCTTCCCTGAGCTCTGCCTGCACAGCCCTGCACGGCCAGGCCGGGAGCAGAGACCTTTCCCAAAGATCAGCACCTGGATCTGGGAGCTGTGCCTGCACAGCCCTGCATGGGCAGGCTGGGAGCAGAGACCTTTCCCAAAGATCAGCACCTGGAGCTGGGAGCTCTGCCTGCACAGCCCTGCATGGCCAGGCCATGAGCAGAGACCTTTCCCAAAGATCAGCACCTGGATCTGGGAGCTGTGTCTGCACAGCCCTGCATGGCCAGGATGGGAGCAGAGACCTTTCCCAAAGATCAGCACCTGGATCTGGGAGCTGTGTCTGCACAGCCCTGCATGGCCAGGATGGGAGCAGGGACCTTTCCCAAAGATCAGCACCTGGATCTGGGAGCTGTGCCTGCACAGCCCTGCACGGCCAGGCTGGGAGCAGAGACCTTTCCCAAAGATCAGCACCTGGAGCTGGGAGCTGTGCCTGCACAGCCCTGCATGGGCAGGCTGGGAGCAGAGACCTTTCCCAAAGATCAGCACCTGGATCTGGGAGCTCTGCCTGCACAGCCCTGCATGGCCAGGATGGGAGCAGAGACCTTTCCCAAAGATCAGCACCTGGAGCTGGGAGCTGTGCCTGCACAGCCCTGCATGGCCAGGATGGGAGCAGAGACCTTTCCCAAAGATCAGCACCTGGATCTGGGAGCTCTGCCTGCACAGCCCTGCATGCCCAGGCCATGAGCAGAGACCTTTCCCAAAGATCAGCACCTGGATCTGGGAGCTGTGCCTGCACAGCCCTGCATGGCCAGGCTGGGAGCAGAGACCTTTCCCAAAGCCTGGCTCAGCACCTGGATCTGGCTCCTGGAGCACCACGGGCAGGTCCCAGGCCTCCTTCTGGAGCAGAGGCAGGGCCATGTCACTACCATGGGTGGCAGAGCTCCCTACGGGCACCCAGGAGCTCCAAGCCCAAACAGGAATTCAGATTTATCCAGCACTCCCAGGGCCAGAGAGCTGAACCCAGGCATGACAAGAAAGGTTTTCATGCCTCTAGCTGCACTGAAAGAATGCTGAATTCCCAGACCCTTTTCCCAGTCTAACTCCCAAGTGTGTGTCACAAAGGAGTCAGTGCCAGGAGCGTTCTCTGAGTTGGATCCTCCACTCCTTGGTGTCCCTTCCCAGACCCTGCTTTGTGCATTTCCCTGACTATCCCACACAGAGGGATTGAAGCAGGCACTTCCATTTTCCTCCCAGACAGGGCGTCCTCAGGCTTCCTTTCATTTATAAACATCATTTACAGGTTCTGGGAATGGCTCTTGTTAATGGGAGTCACCAGTGATGCTTAACAAGAGACATCAGAATATTTTCTTGTCTACCACTTTACACACTTTTCTCCTGCCCTATTTATGTATTTATATGTAAAATGCATTTATTTGTCACTCCCCTCTGGGGAACAAAGTCTGGCAGCTGCAAACACTTCCCTTGCAATGCAGTGATAGGAACAAGCCTCTTCTGGAAGCCACCCAGATGAAACCAGCCACATTATTTCAATTAGGACTCAAGGCAGATTTGAATTTAGGATTTCAAGGAGGTGTTATGTCCTCTGGCCCTGCTGGCTGTTTTCTATTCACTCTGTTCATTCTGTATTTTTCATCTTATTCTCAGTTCCACAGCATAGAGTGTTTTCCACTAACTCATATTTCATAATGTGCCAAAACCAAGAGTCTGCTATTTTTTATAAAGGTACTGAAGCTGAGCCTCAGTTCAGGAAGGTGCTTATGTGCATAATTTGTGCTCTGTAAATGCATCCTTGATTTTATTTCTACAAAATTTTCTAATTCAGGAGGCACTGAGATTCATGTTCTAAAACTGTCACTGTTCCACCACTTTGGATTGTGGGAGAGGGTTTTGCCTTGCTGATGGGCTTGTCTGCTGTTCAAAGTTTGTATTATAGAAGTGTTAAAATCAAAATTACCAGAAAGTTGGAAAGGGCTTTTGCTGAAATTCATAGATTCATATAACAGATGAAGGAAAAGGCATAGCAAGGTAACTCCTTTAACAAGAACAGTTTCTTGGCTGTGTTTGTGGGTTTTTGGAGCAGCCTTCACAGGCTGCCTTGATAGAAACTTTTAAACCTTGGCTTCTCCCCAAAAAAAGGGCAGCCATTCAGAGAAATATGTTAATATTTATTTCAGAATGTAACAATACTACTGATCATTTCTCACTATGAAACAGAACTGGTCATTCTTTATATCCTGTCAGATAATTTACTGTGTTAAATCTTGAAAATGGCTGTATTTAGCAGAACTGAGCATTTTCTAAATTCATGGGACAAGGGGAGCCATCATCCCAATGCCTGTCCCATGTCAGGAGGAGCTGGCACTGCAATCTTTGCTTGTCCCTGCTCCTCCTCCTGTGTTCAGGCTCCTGCCTTCCCTCAGCCATTGTCAGTGCTTCCAGGGGGAGGCAAAGGGGCCACAGCCCTGCAGGTTTGTCTCTCTTGTTTCCTGGGACCAGAACTCTGTGCTCAGTTGTTATTCCTAAGCCCTCTGCTCCTTTTAGCCTCTGAAAAGATAAGCTGTCAAATCAGAGATGCAAAACCAGATAAAAGTTCTGCTCTTATTAACAGTTACTCCCGGGCTATTGCAATTGTGTCTTTTGTTCATTTCTGCTTACAGAAGCTGATAGTGTGTCAGTGGGATTTTCTGTATCAGGCAAGATCAACAAATACTGACCCTCAGCAGGCAGTAAAATACTCATTAAATAAAACCAAGTGCCAGCAAATAAAAGAGGAAGAATATACTGACAAACATAGCTACTGGAAGAAGCAGTCTTCCAAATGGGTCCTTAGAAAGGATAAATAAAAGTTGTAAAAGAAGAAGATATTGTTGTCATTAGTGTTGATAATCCAGACTAAGGTAATCTATGACATTTATAACCAGCCCAGCAGCAGGATTTTTATAGGCAAAAGGAATTTTGTTGTGGCAGGGAAACAGTAGATGGTGATTTCCACAGCAACCTAAACTCCCCTATTAAACACTGATACCTGTAGTGAATGCTCCAAAGAGCTGAAACCTGTCTGCAGGTCACAGCCTGGGACTATGCAAGTGAAGAAGAAGTAAGGGTTACCAGCAGCAGTGAATACAGAATTTAACTGCCTGACAAAGACTGCTTAAACTATCAGTACAGCAGTGTGATACCTTAAGGAGCCTCAATTAGTCAGAGTGTTTGCAAGAACTGACTTACTAAGTTGCCCCCAAACTGGATACTGATTGGGTTGTTTTTTATTTTCCCCCATCCCTTTATATTTTTCTTTGGGATGTTTAAGTATTTTCCTAATAGAGAAGATTGTATAATAAAGGAATTCCTGAATATAAGGAATATAATTTTGTTGCTTCATGGAAGTGCAAGGGTACTATGATACAGCAATTTGCCAAGCTGACAAGTACAGTTACATTCATTTGCTGAGTGAAAAATTGATATTAAAGGCAGCTGAAATGACTTCAGAAGGAAACTGGCAGGCATGGGGCAATCTAGGCCTCTTGAGCTGGGATTATTTCCTGCCAGAGCCTCTGATAACCCTTCCATTTGTGTTCCTTCAGTGGTTCCTTAAAGCTGGGTGTTCCCATCTCTTTCAGTGGTGTGTGACAGTATCCCACAGATTAAGAGCAAATATTCTCCACTTCTGGAAGTTCCCTTTGGAGCTGGTTTCAGGAATTTCTTGCTCTCCCATTTGGACAGTAAGAAGAGCCTGGATGCACCTGCAGGGAGGTTGAACCTCTCTGAAATGCCCCTCCTGAGTACCTGCCTGGCTCTGACAATCTGGATCAGGTCTGTGTGCCTTCCCTGGAACTGCTGGCAAGGACTGGGAGAAACCTGGCTACAAATTTGCAAGAGAACTGTGAAATTGCAAATTCCTTTCCTTCAGCTGGACCAGCTCTAAAAGGGCATGCAATGAAATGAATGGAAACAAAGAATGCAGTCATTAGGTTAACATTTAATGTTTTCAAGATTTAGTATTTAAAATTCTGCTGTGTTTATGCAATTGATATTTAAATAGCAGTACCGTGCCTCTCTTGAAATCAGCTTTTTGGACAAGGCTTGTCCAAAGCCCAAGTTTGGACAGTGTTCAAACATATCTGCCTCAAAGTCTCCTGTTCTGTGTCTTGATTCTGTTCACCATCCTGGTGGAGTCCAGGCAGGATTACCTAGAGAAGATTTTCCATGGGCAGGATTATCTACATGACTTTCTATAAAGCTGCTGGGGAGGGATGGAGGTTATGAACCCCCAAGGCCTGAGGTGCTGCCCAGAGAGGCAATCTGGGGGCTTGGCTGTGGAGATGCTGCTCTTGGAACAAACAGAAACCTCCTGTTAATGTGAGCTTTAAGTAAAATCTTCATGACAGAATCATTTTCAGCTCTTGTGCAGTGTTTAATTATCTACTTATAAAATGAGAAGTGTCAAGTTACATAAACCAGGTTTTTTTCAAGATGAAAGCCTCCACTCATGTGACCCTTGGGACTGGGAGCAATGATTACACAGGTTGTGATTCTCTTTGGCTTCAGTGGATGAATTCTTTGGTACCAATGAAAATGTGTGTTTAAACCTGAAGCAGAATTTTACCCTTTACATCTACTTTCTCATGGTTTCAGGAAAGTCTCTAGATAGAAAATACAGCCTATAAAAAGGGAGATAGGTAAAGTGAGACACTAAACCTCAATTCTTTTGTTCTTTAGCTTCATGCTAAATGAGTGGTGGAGAAGGAGACAAGGGGGAGATGAAGACAGGAACATCTTACGTGCTACAGGTCAACACCACTTTTCCAAGAGTAATTTCTGAGAAATGTGTGGCTAACCCTTGAGCAAAGGTCATACATTTGATTTCCTCTTCCAGCCAGGGAAATTTTAGCTTGTTTTCTCAACTGGAATGAATCCATGCATTGCTTCTGAGGGCAGCTTCCCCTGAATGCACACAGGACAATGCTTTTGTTAAGTCCTAGAAGTGGTTCTACTTCCCATCCAAGAGGATTTAACAGCAAAAACCACCCTCAATCAGAAAAGAGAGCACAGGAAAGAGAAAGGGAGAGGAAGAAAAATATAGGAATGTGGTTTTTTGTCTGGGGATTCTGGTGGACTGAGCCAGAAAGGAATAGGTAAATATAATCATACTTGCAATACACTTGAAAACAGTTCATGTTCTTTCCCATTAGGCTGAATTTCATGGTAGGTGCCCATTAAATGCAATATTTTATGCAAGGGCTTTGCTTCCTAACTGCTAAAATTAAGCTCACAGTAAGCTAGGAGGCAACAATTCTGTTTCTGAAAGCCAGGACAGCTATGGAGGGTAAAAATTAACTGAATGCTGGGGACCTATCCTGCAATAAGAACTTTTTATTTTGACATTATTTTTTCTTTCCAAATTAGTCAGCATGATTATAAGAATTTATTTCCTAAGCTGCCCCTGAATTGCATGCTGTTTTTTTTTTTTTTTTTTTTGCTTCCCCCCCTCCTTTATCCTTTTACCTAGAGAGGACTTTCCATGGGCAGGATTATATACATGACTTTCTATAAAGCTGCTGAAGAGGGATGGAGGTTATGAACCCCCAAGGCCTGAGGTGCTGCCCAGAGAGGCAATCTGGGGGCTTGGCTGTGGAGATGCTGCTCTTGGAACAAACAGAAACCTCCTGTTAATGTGAGCTTTAAGTAAAATCTTCATGACAGGATTATTCTCAGTTTTTCTATGCAATGTTTAATTACTAATAAAACGGGAAGTATCAAGTTATATTTGATTTTTTTTCTGCACGAAGCCCCTCCTGTCCAGAGCTCTGTGTGTTTGTGTGTGCACACTCAGCTGTGGGAAGCACACACTGAGGGCTGCACTGGAATCCTCTCCATAAATCACACATGTGGCTTCTCAGGCTCTTGTTGGTTACTGTGATGCCCTAAACAGCCTTTCAGGAATTTTGGAGCCTGGCTCAGCACACCAGGACTGATATTCTTACATAGCCATAATGCCCAGGAGCCATGGCTGGGAAACTGCATGTGTGAGGTGCTACAAAAAGAACAAAGATTCTCTCCTCCCACATTCTTCTTGTTTGCTCCACCACTTGTTCAGGCTCTTCCTGCCAGCCTGGTTTGTGGCAATAGCACAGATGTTTTCCACCTTGCAGCAATATGCTGAACATATGATGGAAATCCATCCTGGAAGCCAGCCTCCCTGGGAAGTCCACTCTTACTCTCAGTAGATACTGTGGATTTTGATTTTGAGGACCTGAGTTTTTCCTCTGTTCCTTCCCTGAAAATTCACTTCACTGTGGCTGCAACAAAGCTTCTTCTGCACGTGCCTAGGTCTGAAAGGATGTGTAAAATACTGTGGATCCTCTTTGTTTTCCAAGCACCATTCTCTGTGTAGGCCCTGGGGAATCTCTCTCCCTGTCTCAAACAGAACACATGGGCTGTCTCTGCCTTTTGCTCATGCTTGTTCAAACAGCACAAGAGCCCCAGTGTGACCAGACTGCCCCCAACCGTGGTGGATCTCCTCAGAACTCCATGGCTTCATTCTCACAGCTGTGGCCTGAGATTTCCATGAGTTTTGTGACAGTAAAATTGGTGTGATATGGCTGAGAAAGAGCTGCCAGGTCTGGGTTTCCCCTTTCCTCAGGATTTATTTCTGAACTCCTTCCTTAGCATCTCTTTTTGCTTTGTCCCTCTCATTTCTGAGATCCTGCATGGCTGGTACAAAGCAGTCTGTTATCTAATGAGTGCTGAGGCCTCCTGGTCACTGCTGTAGACACCAGTGAATCTGATTTTATCATTGCCAGAACAAAGGCTTTGATTCCCTCTGAGGGACAAGAGCAGGATATTGGATTAGCTACTAATGGCACAGTGAGCTGGAGGTTTTTGAAAGTAATTTTCCTTTCCCTCTGTCATTAATCTGCTTCTGTTGCTGGTGAACTGCCAATGTTTTAAGAAGCAGATCTCATGAATATTCTTTAGTGACAGGCCAGTCCAGAAGCCCTGCAGTGAATGCACTGTGGGCACATGTAACAGACTGAGGAACTTGGCTATTTATGTCTGTTTAAAGATAAACCTTTCTCAGACCAAAACCAAGAACTGGACTAATTTGGTATACAGTGGGAAAACTTCTTGTTTTCAAACCTGCACAAAGCACAACCTTCCATGCTTTGAGATTCTAGAATCTGAATTTAGGGTTTAGTTGAAGGGCCTGAATAATCACACCACAGCTCCAGTTTGAACCTAAGTGCCATCAGAGAGGACCTAGTCCAGTCCAAAGCAAAACCCCACAATGCTTCTGTGATTCATTTTTAAGAACTCCAGCATTGACAGGAATAATTGACCAGATTCAGACTGATGGGGAAGTTTTCTTGGGGCAGTAGGAAATACATCCCAATACTTTGGTTCCTGTATTTTATCCCAGTTCTCTGGGTGACTGGTCTGTTCTGTTAGTTGATACCTGAGACTGAACTGCTGGGTTTTTTTCCAAATAAGGTTGTATATGGTGAGCTTCCCTTGGAATCCCTGTACAGCTGTAGTCCACCAAAAATTCCATTATCTCAAAAGCTGATGATAGATTTGCTTGTGAGTAGAAACCAAAAGTACTTAAGTCCTGCTTGTAGGCATTTACTGGGGGGGTAGCCTATTTTTCAGAAGCACCTGAAATGGTTCTCATTTTCCAGTTTCATGCATGTTTGAAAGTCAAATTATTGCACAGAGTTTTCAACAGGGCTCCAAAAGATAAAGGAGTTCTTTAAGGTGCTGCATAACCACCAGCTGCCATTACTGCTCATAACACAAACTATTTTATAAGGCTGTTTCAGCCTTACTGAAAGATATTTGGGTTTCTGGAAAGCCAGAGGTGGGGGAAAGAATTGGAACAAAATTGAAATAGAGCAGACCAAAATAACACAGTAAAGGATGTTATCAGCATTGAAAGGCCTTGTGACTTTGATAAATATAATATTCCAGATAGTGAATTGAAGAGACAGAGTTCTGCACACCGTGTGGCTCTATCACCATCTGCCTGGCACTGTAATTAATTGATTCTATCACAAAATTGCTTTGCTAATTAGATGGAACACAGTCTGGCAGTTGTACTTGGAGGGCTCATCTGATGGCCTGGTGAGTGCTGTGCAATATTGGTGTGTCCAGTCCTTTCATGAGAAACAGGGATTGTGATCCCAATGGCACTTAGGGACACATCCCTCTCTGCAGAGGACGAGGTGGGGGCCTCCTGTACTCAGACATTTTTAGGCTGAGGGAGTAATCTCAAGCCTACTTAGTCTGGGTCAAGCTGTCAGCAAGAACAGATGCTGGTGAAGGTCTTCTACCTGATAGTTCTTCCCCTTTTGCTGTGAGTTACACTCCCTGGAACTCTTGAGGTTCACAGAAAAATCCTGATAAGCTGCAGGGAAGATCTGAGGAGCTGATTCAGCCTCCTGTAGAAATATAAAGCTGTCCTTCTGGCTGGTAATGAAGAACTTTGCCAAGGACTGTTTTCACAGACAGCTCCAAAGGTGAAATATAGCTTTATTCTGCTAGATATTTACAGTGTAGAAATTATTTATTTGTAACACACTGAAAATGGAAATGTTAACCTATCTATGCACTAGTTTTACATTATGATTTATGATGAGAATTACAAACTTCCAGCCCAGTGGAAATTAATTTCAAAACATCTGCTTAGCATCCATTGAGGCACTTGCAGTCAAGGAACACCATATTGCATGGCAGAGATCTGGACTACAGGTTTTGTTTGGGTTTAAAAAAAGCCTAAACAACAGCTGTCTTCTTCCTCCTCCTTTGCAGTTAATTCATCATAACTGCAGTGAGTAAGAGGTCCTGCTGCACCCTGCTAATGTGAGTCAGAAACACACAGAGCAGTGGGAGCACTGCTGGCAACCAGCACTGGGAATCAGAAAATATTGTGTCACTTCTTGTCCTTGAAGAAACAGCCATTTAGCAGAAGGTTCCAATTTCCACTGGGAATTTGTGTGTGTGAGGGTGGGGGATGCAGATGTGACCTCTAAACAAAGGTAGGGAGATGATGGCTGTAGGGCTTTTAGTACTGACAGTCTGATGGCTGGAACTTTATAGAGTGCTGCACTTGCCTGTTGTTAAAAACCAAAGTTAAAGTCACTTAAAGCCATTTATCAAAAGATTTTTAGGTTGTTGAAGTAATAATATGAAGGTAAATTTCATCTCTCTGTCTATCTATCTATCTATCTATCTATCTATCTATCTATCTATCTATCTATCTATCTATCTATCTATCTATTCCTGCTTTTATTTATATAAAATCCTTTTCAATTCAAAAAAGGTGGCAATCCTCATGTCCCTGAAAACCTCTAAATAAATAAACAACAATATTAGGTGATAGATCTATTTGTATGCTTAATCAATGCCCTTAAGCAACATGAGAAATTGTCCAAGGACACACACAAGTAATGGATAATTGCTATGATGGACAAAAGCTTTAAAGGTATCTATTAATAATGATTTAACAGAAAAACATGCTATAAAGGAACTATACTCCCTTCTTGGTTCCTGGTTTTTATTATTTATGGGTTTCATATGAAGTAGATGAAGTTTTTGTTGGCCAAAATAAAAGGAAAATTAAGTTTCTGAATCGAGATACCATTAACTGTAAAGTAAATGTAAGGAATCTAAGATGAGAAAGAATAATGGCAACTAACATGAAAAAGTCAGGTATTTTCATTCACGCTTTATGGCTCAAGGATGCAGTTCTTTAAAATGACTGTTGCTTTCAGAGGACAACACAAGGTGCTTGGATCCTGCCAGGAAGTCCTAAATGTCCTAAAATATATTAGGATGAAACAGGTATATCAAATATATCAAATCTATTCTGAAGGAAACAAGGTGTTTTCTACCCTATGGGCTAAATGCATTACAAAACCAGAAAGTCAGAAATTAGAACAGTGAATGATTCAAGTGGAGTGCCTCTATCCTGCACACAGATAGGAGGAAAAGTAGTAAATATGATACATATATATCATGTATATTTAGATATATACTCATCCCCAAGATGTTAGGTAATAAGTATGGTATATAATATGTAATATAATATAATATATAATAATAAATATAAATATAAATATAAATATAAATATAAATATATATAATATATAAAATATAATATATAATATATTATATATAGTATATAAAATATATATTATATAATATATATTATATACATATAATATATATAATATATATAAATATATAATATATAAATTATAATATAATAATATATAATATAATAATATATAATAATATAATATAATATAATATAATATAATATAATATAATATATATTTATTATAGATATACTATATATATATATATATATATATATATATATATATATATATATATATATATATAAAATAAAATATGTAAGGTATATAATTATATACCTTACATGATGTTACCTATATATTAGTCCCAAAGGTGGGGGTTTTATACACAAGCAGTTTTTGATGTGCTGATTTAGCCACACGTTCATGGATGATTTCCTGATGTGGACACTGCTGCTCTGGAAATGTGCCTGGCAGCCCTTGGAGTCTGTCTGTCTGTGTGTCTGTGTGTCCTGCATTCCTGGGCAGGCTGGCTGGAGGGAATGCTGCACCAGGGGAACTCTGGGGAGCCTTGCTGTGCCTGCTGCTCTGTGGCAGGGCTTGCACAGGGCTCTGGCAGCTGCCTTGGCTGGAGGGTCCCTGTGGGGCGGCAGCTGCTGGTACCTCAGGGGTGACACTGCCCCCAGGGTCACTTGTGAACACTCAGTGTCCTGGAGAAGGCTGGAGATCATCAGTCCTTGCACTGACAAATGACGAATTTTCCCCCAGGCAGTTTCTGAGCTCTGTGCACTCCTGTAACTATTGCAAATGCTCTGTTGGTTTGGAGCTCTTAATGGCTGTAATATGTTCAGAGCAAACCTGTGAGTACTTGACTCTTATTTTGTCAGCTGTCATTCCTGTAGCCTTTTTACTAGCACTGAAGTGACAGCTTTGCATTTAGAAAAATATATATTTGCATCTATTAAGAAGATTGTTGCCAGTCACTACTTTATGCACACCTTCATAAAAGGGCAGAAAAGAACACATCTTATGTGCAATGCAATTGATTAAAGGGTATCATGGGATCCTGGCAAAATGCAAGATCATCCAAACTGGTGTGTTCCCATTAAACCTTTCACAGCCACACCCAATATGTTTTCTCAGAGGAAAATCCACAACCCCATTCCAGCTGTAATCTCTGCTGATCAGGTTATGAATTCAGAGTGTAAGAACATGAGATCTTGCCTAAATTCAGGTCTTATGTTCCTCCCATGCACATCAACTGCAAACCTTAGGAATTCTCAGTGTAAAGGCACAATCTTCTGTGCTCCTTGGATCTAACCTGGATGCTGCTCTCTTGTCAGAGTGCTGTGTGGGGCTGGAATTGCTCTGGACAGCCTGGGAGTGGGTGGTGCTGAGCAGGGAAGGTGGTGAGGACCTGCTGTTCACACTGCATGTCCAGAGTGTGACATTTTACTTTGCATTTTTCTCCGTGTATCTCATGCCTATTGGAGGATGGGGTGTATTATTCACTCCTGAATCTCACTTTTTGGGTTACTTTCACCTGAAGTGTCTTTACAGTCCACTCTGCCATTGTAACATCTGGTCCTTCTGCACATTGAGGCCACGCTTCTCTGTGTAAAATGTCATGGTAACTGAAATCCACAAGTGATTAGTGACAGCATGTGATCAATGCTATTTGTAGAGTGTAGAATAGAAGTCTAAAAGCAGTTTGTCTCTTAGATATTGTTAGTCACAAAGTGAGTATGCTAAAAGGAAGGGTTCAGTGTTAAAACTGCAGCTTGACATTAACGTGTAAACATAACAAGGCAGGAACTGAAGAAGCTGAGGTGGTTACATCTCCAAGTTTGCTTGTAAACAGCAGCTGCTGAGACTGCAGCATTCTTGTGTTCATCAGAGATCTTTCAACACCTCCTTCAACTCCTTTGCAACAAATCTGGTTTTAAAACAAATGGCTAAAACTGTCTGCACTCTGTATCAAAAGTACCCCATGACTCCTTTAAATACACTGGCTATCTCTCACAGTAATTCTGCCCTCTCCCCCTGGCCTAACATCACTTGCATCAGCTGTGAGGTGCTTTGGTTATTCACACTCCACTTCCCACTGCAGAGGCCGAGCCAGCAGCCACTGCTCTGCAGAGCTGCCAGTGCCTAATTGTTTCTGGCAATGGCAACTGCCTTTCTTAGGCTTTTTTCCTTCCTTTTCCCTCCTCAACTGGCATTTCAGGGCAGTAGCTTTCATAATACATTAGCTTAATACACTCTGAGCTTGACCACAGCTTGCATTCCCACTGCTGCCTGAACCACACATGGTCCTTGAACTCAGCATCCAGTATGAATGATTTAGACAGATGAATAAATAAGCCTCTAAACATCCATGTCCTTGCAACAGCAAAACCAGATGAAACCTATTGTTCAGAGCAGCCTATTGCTGCAGACACTGAGCTGGTGAGCAGATGGATTCACATTCCCAGAATGTGGGGGCATGATTCAGGAAAGTGAAGGGGAACTCACTTGAACAGTTTCAAGGACATGTGGACTCTGCCACAGTCCCCTTTCAAGTGACAGCACAGCCAGTGTAAGAGGCAGAGTCTGTCACCACAGTGTGGTTCATTTTTACTCAGCAGAAAGCTCAGTTCATCTGAAAGGAGCAGAAACAATACATTGTGTAACAAGCAATTCCCTCTGAAAGTCAATCTTGCTGCTTTTGAAAGGCCGGGCTGGATGACAGCTCCCTCTGCTTTGTCAGACCTGAAAAGGGTCTCAGACTGAAACAAATCCTTCCTGTCCTGCTGTTCTGGGCATTTTCCATGGGTTTGAGCCACAGGAGGTCCAGGTGAAGCACACCAGGGAAATCACAAGGCTGAGGTGCCTGCCTTCTGGCTGCCTGATGTGCTTGAACACCCAAACCAAAACAATGCATCCTCACCCCAGCTGAACACTCAAAATGGTTAAATGGGGGAAAAAAAGAGATCTGTTATCTTCTATAAGCCTGAAGGACTGGATTCAGACCTCCTTAGCTGTAAGTATAACACTGTCATGGTCCCTTTCCAATTTGACAGTTAAGGGTAGGAACTGAGTATGACAGAGTGGGGAAGATTTTTCAATACTCCTAATAAAGCCTTGCGTGAATTTATGGAGCCATAAACTCAGAGTTGGTTTGCAGAGACATGAAATCCTATGCAGTAGGGTCAGCAGCTCTGCCTGCAGCCAAACATTTTACTGGCCCCTCATTAAATGATTGAAGCTGTGTCCCAGGGCTGCTGTTGATTTTGGGGGGCCGAGTAGAAAACTGAATCACTGCTCTCTGCCTAGAGAAGGGAAAAAATAATTTTCTCTTGTCCTTTGATAGTGCACTGGGGTTCCTTTGCACACAGACATCAATGAACAGACATTTCCTCCTCTCAAAGCAGAGACAGCCAGAAAAGCAGTTTCAGGTCATGCATTCACCTGTACAAAACATATTTGCATGAGAAATGGGAGCGTGGGTGGGACTGGTGCCACTTGTCACATCTGAGCAGGGCCAGCCCTTCCCATGCCAGAAGCTCTGAGGGTTTGCCTGCAGCAGCAGCAGTTTGGCTTTTCACACCCATCAACATTCAAACAGCAGCTGCATGACACTGAGTTTAATGGGAACTGGGGCATCTCTGTATAAGGAAGTATATGGGGTTTTCTTGTGTGCTTTACACTTCACAATACAAAATATCCCATGGAATTTCAGTGTCCCACTGAAGCATCTAAACCACTGAGCAAATAATTGAAAAGAGAACTTATGTAAATATATTCCAGTTTCTTAGGTTAGAAATCTATTAACATACTATATGGAACAAACAAAATTATGGAGATCAGGAAGTCAGAAAATTCTTCAGGAAAAGAGAGGTAAAAACTTCCTACATTATTCAAAGAATATATTGTTTTATAATTTTTTTCCCATTTCACCAGAAGAGCTATTGAAGGTGATCTTGTTTGGATGGTACAAAAATGCAAATAATTGTCTGACAAGTGCATCTGAGTGTGCACTGACACATGCAGAGTCTTCCAATAAAGAAAAAGAGAAGTAGACCAGACAGAAAACAGTTAATGAATGACTAAATTAAATATTTTTAAGTTTGGGAAGTCAGAATTTGTACAGAAAATTGTGCAGATTCTTTGGAAATCAGCTTTAATTTTCAGCAGAGCATTATGAATTCAGGTTGTATCCAGGCCACTCTATGTGAACAATCTAAAACATTGCAGAGGTGAGCAAAGGTTCAGGCCCAGCTTGAAGAGGTGCAGGCTGGCACCCAGCACAGGCACTGCTGCTCCATGAGCTTTGTTAGCTCTCCAGGATTTTTAATTTGGAACCTTTTGTCTCCCTTTACAGCTGCAAATCCTGCACTTTGGGTAATTGCTCCTGGTTTTCTCTCCTGCACAGCTGCCCCACGGGAAGATGGCAGTGTCCCCAATTCATAAACATCACCAGCAGTGCCACAGCAAATCTCAGCCTGGGCCCTTGCACCTGGCAGCTCTGCCACCTCCCAGGATCACTGTGAGCCTTCAAACATCATCTGCACCTCCCAAATGGCCTCTGCAGTTCTGGCAGGCATCTCAGACAATTCCAGGTAAAATGGCATGGAATTCCCAGCCATTAACCTTGTGGGAGTTCCTGTCTGGGCGTGGGTTGATTTGCTTGTTTGTTTGTTGCTTTGTTAGTTTTGGGGTTTTTCTTAGAGTTAATAAAATGATAGAAGCAGCTGCTAAGCAATAATACTTTGTGGTGCCAAGGGTAGTCCTTGTCTAAATGGAAACATTTTTTATTGGTGTTGGACTGGTTACACAGTCATTGCAAATGTCAAACAGAAGAATGATGCAAAGGGAAAAATAATTTATTTGGAAATTTATTGGAGTAATTGGTCCTGGTAATAATTGTCATATTAATTGTCATTTGTAAGTAACTGTCATATGTAAGTAATTGGTGATATCATCCATAAATGTTTAATTCCTAATCTATTTTGAAGTTGCCCTAATGATTTTAAACCTCTATGAAGTTGCTTCAGTTTCACTCTTTTGTATCTTCACCACTGCCCCTGTTTTTATCAGTTCAGAACACCTCTCCTCTACCACTGCTGTGATGTCACCACTTTTTGGACATATGAAAATTCTCTACAGTTCCTGCAACATAAAATTCCTGTTTTACCTTTCACCACTTCGCTGGCTCCACTTTGAAGGTCCCTCTAAGCCAAACACCTCATGTCCCAGGAGGCAATGCTGTGCTTTGTGTGCTGCCAGCTGTTGTGGAACTGGGGAAGTCACTTTGGGCTCTGGGCTTTGTGAGAACACCAGAAACCCACAGTGATGTTCTGTTAGCCTCAGGGATTCACACTGTCAACTGTAAAACATTACAGGGGCAGGTCCAATTTCCTTTGGACTGAGGAGCTGTGGGGTAATGATGGTTAAAAAATGGGTGTGCAAACCTATCCCAGCTGTAGCAAGTGCAAATTATGTGTTTTGTGAATCCAGATGATACAAATGTCCCATCTGTTCTCAAAGGGAGCTGTATAATAATCCCCAAAATGATGAAGACTAAAATCATGTCAGTGTTCTTTTGAGGAAGAGAGTGAGGCACAGCCAGCAGGGACAGAGGCATCACAGACTGACTGAGCAAATAATGAGCTTTCAGTTGTTTGCAATGAAAATTCTTTTGAGACTGATTGTTTCACTGGTGAAAAAATGCATCACTTCCCAAGGTGATCCTTCTGTCCCAGTACATGCTGCCAAAAGGTGTTTGTCTTCAAGCATGTTTTAAAACTAAAATTGATTTGAAACCCGTTTTTCCTATGGATGCCAAGGAGCTAAGAAGCCTCTCTCAGAGGAGCCCTTTCTTGTTCTTCACCTGTTCCCATCAGAGAGGGCCATGCAATGGGGTGCAGGGTGTGGATTCTAAACCAGCCCATGCTTGATGGATTTAGCAAATGGAAACTGGTAACTTAGGAACATCAAATGGCCACATCAAATTTAGGCTAAGGGGCAGTATTATATAGATGTGATGCAAAAAAATGGACCCACAAGTTGAAAACTAATCTGCATCAATATTAAAATACAGTAATAATAAAAGTTTGCAGCTAATTTTCCTGTGTCAATAATACCAATTTCTTTAGCCACATGTCCCCCCAGTTGTGTCTCTGTGGGAGTGGGTACCCAGTTGTCACCACAGCCAGTGAGTGATATCGAATGAACCACTCATGGCCCAGGCTGGGCTGATGTTTAAAGCTCTGTACCTATGATCTAGAGGAGCATGACAGAGGAACCTGTGCCAAACACAATGTAAGGAAGACAATTCTCATCTCTGGCGACTTCTTGTGTCCACCAGTTCCTCAGTACTTTTGCACTGATGGCAACTAAAGGCAAGCACACTAACCTTAAACCAGAGCACAGACACAGGATGTCATTTCTGTACTACTACAGTACCTTAACACCACCTTCATCCCTGCATTTTACCACATTGCCTTTGGCTCTATTTGGGAATCATCATTTGAAAATCTGGGGAAGAGTTCTTGTTTTTACCTCTACAGATGCTGCAGCTCTCCTTAAGAGTTGCAGATCTTATGTCTGCAACTTTAGGAATATTTCCAATTTACAGCTTGCTTCATTCAGTGGAAACATGTTTTTTTGGGTTTTTTTTTATTTTTTATTGGAAGCACAGAAATAAAACTCTGAATTAAGGGATTTTTTCTATTTTATCAGGTTTTCAGATATCTTTCAGATTGATTAATAGAATCAAATGGCAAAAGTGCAGTTTCCACTCATGTTTCCATTTAGGATTGTACTGTTCTAAAAGGAAAGTATTTTATAAAATTGTCTGTGTAGTTTTATTTTGATTTTGTGCTCTCTCTAAACATCTGGGCATTTCTGGTTGGGATTGCTGCTCAGAGATGTGCTGTTCAGCCAGAGCACCCAGGAGGGTGCATTGGAACTGTTTTCAGTCTACTATTAAATGTCCCACATTCTTTCTAAAGGAATATCTGATTCCACAAATGTGTTTACTGTGAGGAGAGTGATCATTAGTGCAGTTTGATGTACTCTTCAAATGATGCACAAAAATCACCCCAAATAGCTCCTCCTTTTTGCTCCTCTTTGCAGAGTGTGTGTTCCTCCCTTAGAACCAAGTTCCAGGCCAAACCAGAAATCTCTGGATTCACATTTCTCTCTGGATGTGTCTCTGAGGCAGAACTGGAATTACAATATCCAGTGACTAGATATTGTTGGGCTACTTGTCAACATGGCTGCTGCAATAAAGCAGCAATTTGTCTTTAAATAAAAAAATAAAATAAAATAAAATAAAATAAAATAAAATAAATAAATAAAATAAAATAAAATAAAATAAAATAAAATAAAATAAAATCCCACAGTTAATTTACCTCTCAGAGCTTTTATTGTCTGGTCAAGGCAGCAGGGCTTTACCTTTTCTCTGCTGTCCTGTGGTTCCCTGTGTAACCACTGCCCTTGGAGCAAGTTTCAGGGCAATACATTGAAGTGACAACAAAGAAACCTGGTTTGAAAATTTCTAGAAACACATTTATCATCTAACCATAAAAAACAGGTCCTCAGTAAGGGGAAACAGAATTCAGAGAATTCCTCTCTTGTTAGCAAGAGTCAGTGGCAGGCAATGGCAGACACCACCCAGCAGCCAGGAGAGCCAGGCTTTCCCTAAATTTCCTGTGTAATTTAAAGCAATTGACTTTTCTGCCAGCCTTTTTTTCCTCTGCCCACCTTCTGTTTTTTAGATACCTGTCATCTGAAAGGACAAGGCCAGTTGTTTTGTGCAGAACCTACAGTGATTAAGTTGCAGTTCTAGTGGGGCTTCTAAGTAGAAGTAATCTTGTAGAAATTTTGCAACTAAATCAAAATAAAGCTGGATGCTGAAAACCTGTGAAGATCAGATGCTTACAGAGCTGCTTTTCTTAAACCACAAAACTAATAAAGATTACTTATCAATGAAGGAAAAAACAGTTGCTGAAAGACAAATCTTCATTTTATAGATGGAAACAGAGGGATTAACATTCTTGCAACTAAAAAGAGAATTAAAAGATAAGAAACTTAGCATTAAAGAGCCCACAGAAACAAAGTGTCTTAATGCAACTACTTGCATTAAGAGTAGACAGAGATCACGGGGCTTTGGCTGAAACATCCTTAGTGAATTATCTTCACACAGGTTCTTGAGGACTAAGCTTCCCTATGTCATATAATGTAATTTTAAAAAAAGAAAAAAAGTCAGGGGTATTTAATGAAGTTCCAGCAAGAAATGTATCAAGTCTTGGAGCTAAAATCCCTGTTTGTATAAATGCTGTCAAAGCCAGCTGAATGCTTCTGCCAGCTCTGAGCTGTAGACCAAATCTTTAAACATCTGAGGACAGAGACTGTAAGGAAGCTTTACAGAGGAGTCCACCTCTCCTGGAGGGATGCTCTGCATAAAGGTGTCTGGGCATGTGCCTGAACACACAGCTCAAACAAGATCTAAACCAAAGCTCCCCTCTGAGAGGTTTCTTGATAGAGCTGCTTGTAGCAGCTTGATGAGATCCCCTCCAAAAACTGAAGCATCATTTTATTTATTTGCGAGAGAGCAAGTCTGGACTAGACTCTGCCTGTTTGCAATGCAGGTGCATGGGAACTATGCAGATATTATTTCCTAATCTATTATTTCAAGTGGAGAAGTGTGAGTTGGGAGAAGCTGCTTGAAATGAAAGCATTAAGTTAGTAGGCACAATGGAAATGATTGAATTGGAGTTGTCAGCCTACATCCTCATACAGGAGGATGAGAAACTGTCAGGCTTGGGAGAAATGGATCCCTTCCCAGTGCTGATTCCATTTAAAAGTTGAAGAAATTATTATTCATGTAACAGATGACTTCAAGGCATCATAAAGTAAATTGATGGCAGAAAGATGCTGGCTATTACTTAGTAGAGGAGAGGAACAAAGGATTCCAAGGTGTGGTTCTGGAGGTATTTGAGCATCCTTCCCTCCTGCCCAGCTGGAGTCATTAAAACATGAAGTGCAATGTGGAAAACTGTAGGGAGATTTGGGGTATGCCCTTAAGGAAAAGGAGATGGAAACCTCTTTGCCAGCTTCAGAAAAACATCCACACTTGGAGAAGAAATAGAATGAAGGAAGAAAAGAACAGATTATTCTGGGGATTAAATTTTGCTGTGCACTTAAGAAGGGGAAACTGCATTGCATGTCCCTCAGTGTCTGGCACCACAGACCTATGTAGTTATCTGGCATTTTTGATAATGGGTGGTGCATGTTGGTGCTTTGATCACTGACACTTCTTAAGGCACCCCACAAGTGCAAGGGGATGTCCTGCTATGCTGTGCACAAGTCTGGCTGCAGATCTGTCAGGCTCTCTCTTAAACTCCTGGCATCCTGGACCTCCCCAAGCCAGCAGCTCCCACCAAAGCTGCAAATGATCTCCTGTCCTGCATGTCTCAAATGTGGGACGGCCAGGAGAGCTCCTGGGGGTGCTTGCACAGACCCCAAATCACTCAGGCTCTTCCCTGGGCTGGACTGAGGCACTGGGCTCTGTGCCTGGGGATGTGCAGTTATGTTCCTGCTGATGTGCATCCTGTCATTGGGAATTGTGTTTGTGCCTCAGACAACTGCACTAATCTGGCTGAGTTTGGAGAGGGAAAAAGACAGGATTTGCCATCAAGAGCTGCAGAGTCCCAGTGGAGAGGGCATTTTATCCTTGTTGTGTGCAGAAAGATTTCCTTGTTTATGAGTAGAAGTTTATTCATCCTTTCATTGTTGTCCTGGGGTCTCAGGGTGCAGTTCTCAGTGCTGGAATCAGTGGCAGCACAGCTGGCAGCCAGATGTGCTCCTCTGCTGTCCCTGAGCCAGATGCTGGGGACAACCTCCAAGGTGTTTCTACTGATCCCAGGGTGAGGATTTTCTGCACTTTTCCCTCCTGGGAGGTGTCCCCTGGGCCTGTTTTAGGTGGGTTTTTGTGCACAGAGAGCCACAGTAGGAATGCCTCTGTTCCTTCTTGGTTTGGTGAGAGAATTCTGTCTAGTTAAGACAAGGCTGTAGACTCTGAAGATTCTAAGACAGGAATCTTAGTGCTGGATTTGGAAATGCTGCTTGTATATTTTAAAGCTTTAGCTCTTATTTATAAAAGCAGGGATGTAGTTGAATTGGACTATCCTATAACATTTGAATACATAGAGTCACTAAATAGCTGGAGATAACTGTCTTTTTATAATACCACATATGTGTTGGCAATCTGCATAATTGATTGAATAATCAGTTGGTTTGATTGCTTTTACTTGTGTCTACAACCAATTTCCTCAGAGATAAATCTCAGAAGTGCTGGGAAGGAGGTGGAGGAGGCAGGCACATGCAGAAAGGGAAGGCAGTTTGCATAGAACACTTTTTCTGCCTTTTTATTTCTCTGACAGTTTTTGGACCCCTTCATTTAAGCATTTGAAACACTGACTGAGGTTCATGACTGCTGATTAATAGTTTATCTTCAGATAATAGTTTATCTTCTTAAATCTGACTTTTTATTCTGAAAACCAACCAACCAACCAACCAACCATCCAAACACAGCTGACTAAAACCTAGAAACACTTTGCAAAGAAAATCCAATGTTTCTCTCAGAAAGAAACATCTAAAGCAACAAAGTCAAAACAAATTCTATTTGTGACTAGGAAGTTCTGTTAAACTCTGACCCTGTCAGCCCACCTTGGCTCTGTGTTGTTGCAGTCATTGGGTTCCATCCCTGAGTATTCATTCTCTTGCCTGGACTTTGCTTGGGTGAATTTTCCCCTTTGTCCTGGACTAGAGCAGTGCTGACTCTGTATGGGCAGAGCTGCAGTCCTGCTCCTGGGCCTTTGCCCTTGCTTAGGAAATTCAGTGTTTGGGCAGCAAACAGGTCTGGTACCTGGCCTACAGGAGTTCTGTAGAGGCCACTGTGGAGTCTCCTTCCTGTGGTACCTCCAAACAGCCTGGGATAAGTCTGGTCTCTCCACATTTGCTGTAAAAGCATCCCA
The DNA here is from genome assembly GCF_012460135.2 of Molothrus ater. Classification (NCBI taxonomy): domain Eukaryota; kingdom Metazoa; phylum Chordata; class Aves; order Passeriformes; family Icteridae; genus Molothrus; species Molothrus ater. Next base: position 1,341,934 of record NC_050489.2, on the reverse strand, counting down.
TGAGCCATGGTTTCACTTGTGGCTAATGCCCACCTGGTGCTGTGTTAATGTTATCTGTTCCTGTCAGTGGAACATTTCAGAGCCTAGGCTTGAATTACAGGAATTACAGCTGAGAGCCCTTGTGGAGAGGGCCAGAACATCAAGTCTGGCTGAGCTGCACTCAGTTAAGGCTGAAGGAAAACCATGATCTAAACCACTTAATTTTGTAGGCACCTGCGTGGAAATGAGAGCAATCCTCAGACTCCTCTGAACTGGTTGCTGCAATTGTTCTATTACAGAACTCTGCTGATCTAAACCCAATGCAAGACAAAGCTGTCCTGCAGTGAAGTGCTGGCAAACATCACTTTGTGCATTATGTAAACCCAACATTTCTTGGGGCAAATAATCCCAGCATTCTTTTTGCAATATTGACCTGTAACAACACCAGCACAGCACCAGGATTTTCTTGCCAAGCCCACAGGCAGCTCACTAACAAATGAGGAGACTGCCAATGCAGCTGTACCAATGTCCACATTTTTGTACTGCTATTACATATTTCTGTGACTTGGGTGATGCTAGTTGGGCATCATTAGGCAGCAGCTTCTGATTTTGCAGTTGCTCTTCAGCCCAGCTTTAATGTGGTGTTTTGGAGGAGTTTAAGGAATTACCAGACAATCTGAAAGACAGCACTTGGCATTTACTTGGTTTTGCACTGTCTTCACCTTTACCAACTAAACTCTGCTCTCGATTACCAAAGTTATCTTAGGGATTGATCCAAAAACTACCTGCTGTAGCCAGAAGCTGGTTCTGACTCTATGAATAATTTCTCCAAGTTTGCTGTCATGATAGGTTGTGACAGCAAACATTAAAATGGGTGTGATTTCTATCTATGAATGATTGTAGCTGTGTTTGTGTTCCTCCATGTATGTTCCAAAGGAAATTAAGGGAACTTCTTGTCCTTCCTTTAAACTGCACCTGTAATTGTAAGATTCCTCAGCCAGATGGGCATGAGCAGTGTTACAAAGTCACAGTCTGATTATAACATTCCAGCACAGCTTTTCTTGAGCTGCAGCCCTTGCTTCAAGAGGGCTCTTGGTGGGTTTAATTGTTATGTATTTTTTTCATGATGCATTCTTCCATCCAAGACACTGGACATGCTGCCCTGCTTCCCTGTGTGCATGTGGTTTTCTGCCAAAATAGGACCAGTGACACGAGGATAATTGGCTCCTATAAAGCTGTATTTCCTTTTCAAAAAACCTTCATGTAATGACTACAAAAGGCAGTCATAAAAAGGAGAGCAGAAGGAAGTCAAATGTCAGGAATTGTTTTATTTCAATGACTGGAAGTAATTTTTAGCCACATTTGTTTACTAATGAGTGCCAAAATGATATAAATTTTGACTGATGTCAGTGTGCTCCATTTGTCAATTTGGTAGTTTGCTGTTGTGGGAGAAAATGCTGAAAGGAAGAGTTTTTTTTAATAAAATATTGAAGTACTCGTACCTGACACTAAATTTTATGGTCCTTTATTTCAGACAATTCTGTCATTTCTGTGAGTTTGGTCTGCCTAAGGATGACAAGGTTAAGGACATTTCTGTTAACTCAGTTTTTTCTCAGTCAGGAAGCTATTTGCTTTTTACTGGATTGATGTTTATCTGCTAGAGAATTTGAAATATATTATTTCTGCAGCTGTACATGACTGCAAAACATGCCAATAATGCAGTTTAAAAAAAAAATGAAAAAGAGATTACTTACGGAGATTGGAATAATTGCTGCCTATCCCAATACTGATGGAGCTTCCAGAGATGAAAGGAAGATGGAAGAAAATAACTAAAAAGGGAAAAATGAAGAGAAAGGTCCTTAATAACAGTTTGGTTTCATTTGGTACCAGATGTGAGTTGAAGGCACATTGAGTTAAGGTTCACCTGCTCTCTCTGGGCAGGATTGCACATCTCAGACCCTGAGTGCACACACAGATGTAACTCAAGTGGGGGGAAAACACCAAACAAGGCATTGCTGCACACTTCTAGGAATCCCTCCTGTTCAGGAAATTATATTAATGCCTCTCAGATTCCAAACCCCAACGTATAAACAACATTGTGTTATATAAATATGCTAATTATTGTTAAGTCATTCACCAGTCTCTGAAACCGGCACCTACCACTGTAAAACCAAATAACTTCCCTGATTTGTGTGAGTGCAGCTTGAATGCATCAGGCATGTGTGTGCCAAACTGGGTTGGAATAAATTTAGTCTAAAATCTGATACACATACTCCCCCTATGCACTTAGGCTTTAATATTTATAACTTGCTCTTCAAAGATTTATATTTACAGGCAACAAAATGCACACGAGTAAAACGTGTCCTAAATAACCAAATCTTTAGATTTCTTTAAAGATGAGCTCGTTTGCTAATGCAGACGAGGATTTAAAGCCTGATTCCCGAGAGTCACTCGCTGTGTCACAGACTTCGGCTCGGGGTCTCGGCGCTGCCCTGCCCTGCCCTGCCCGCGGGCACGGCCGGGAAGGGGCTGCTCCCTTCTCCGGAGGGGGCCCGGCCCACACAAACTTTCGGGCAGGGTCCTTTGGGCTCTGGGATCCCCGCACTCTGCACCCGCGGCTGGGCGGCAACCCACGGGCTCCCGCGGCCCCTCAGAGCCTGCCCCACCCGGGATCGGCCCCTCAGAGCCGGGATCGGCCCCTCGGAGCCGGGATCGGCCCCTCAGAGCCTGCCCCACCCGGCCGGGATCGGCCCCTCAGAGCCTGCCCCACCCGGGATCGGCTCCTCAGAGCCGGGATCGCCCCTCAGAGCCTGCCCCACCCGGGATCGGCTCCTCAGAGCCTGCCCCACCCGGCCGGGATCGGCCCCTCAGAGCGTGCCCCACCCGGCCGGGATCGGCCCCTCGGCCGGCACGGCTCCTGCTTTACCCCGGCACGGCACGGCACGGCACGGCACGGCACGGCACGGCACGGCACGGCACGGCACGGCACGGCACGGCACGGCACAGCCCCTACCTTTTACCCCGGCATGGCTCACGCCTTTCCCCAGCTTGGTTCCTTCCTTACCCCGGCTCGGCTCAGCTCTTGCCTTTCCTCGGCTCGGTTCAGGCTCTGCCTCTCCCCAGCCCGCCCCAGCCCCTGCTTCCCCTCAGCCCGGTTCAGCTCCAGCCCCTGTCTTTGCCCATCCCGGCTCAGCCCGTACCTTCCCCCGGCTGCTGCCTTTGCCCATCCCGGCTCAGCCCGTACCTTCCCCCGGCTGCTGCCTTTGCCCATCCCGGCTCAGCCCGTACCTTCCCCCATGCCGCCCTGCCCTGCCTTACCCCAGCCCGCCGCCGTGCCCGCTGTCTCCATCCGCCCCCGCCGCGGCTCCCCGGGGGCCGGCGGGGCCCCGCCGCCTCCTGCCGTGCGCGGGGCCGGAGCGGGGCCGGGCCGGAGCCGGCGGCCCCGGGCTGGGGGCCGGGGGGCGGGTGACCCCCGCCCCGCGGGCAGGGCCGCACATGGCGGGGGCAGCGCGGGGGGGCCCGGGGCCGCACACGCCGGGGCTGCGCCCGCCGCTCATCCCTCCTGCGGCAGCGCCCGGCAGCGGCGGGCGGCGGTACCGGGGCTGCCGCGGGGATTCGCCGCCTGCATGCGGAGCTGGAGGCGGACAGCGGCTCCGGAAAGCCGAGTCCAGCCCAGCACTTGGGCTGGAAGGGAGGTACTGCCTGGAGTAAACCCACGGGGATGGACGGGATTATCCGGCTGTGCGGAGGATATAATTCCGTGGGGCTGGATGGGGGCTAGCAGGAGGATGTAGTCATGTAGTCCAAGCGAGAGCTAAACCCACTCTACAGTCGTAACATCTACTTGTTACCAGGGCTCTTGGGGACGTTTCTCACTGTGCTTGTTAAATGCCGTAGTGCTGGATACAGGGGGAACAGGGCTGCAGCAGGTACTGAAGCGAATGAGCTTTCGTAACTGGTTGTTTACTTCTAGGAAAAGCATCATTCGCTTTTTAGGTAAAGAATGTGTGAAGTGAGGCCCCTTTTCTGAATGTTCTGTCAGCAGTTTGGAGTTTTTCATGATCCAAGTTCCATGGGCAGTTTCTGTCACCCACACGCTTATTAGCTCTGCAGGAGACTGTGGAGTGGTCCCACTGATGCTGTTTATAGAGACATGGAGTAAAGAGCCTTCTTTACTTCCCTATCCCTGGGTGGCTTTCACAGAATCACAGAATAATGAGGTTGGAAGAGACCTCTAAGATCATCGAGTCCAACTTACGCCGTAACACCTGAGCTAGAGTATAGCACCAAGTGCCATGTCCAGTCTTTTTTTAAACACATCCAGAGATGGTGATTCTACCACCTCCCTGGGAAGAGCATTCCAGTACTTTATTATTCTTTTGGTGAAAAACTTCTTCCTAATATCCAACCTATACCTTCCCTGATGTCCTGATGTACCTTGAGACCGTGTCCTCTGGTTCTGTCAGTGCTGCCTGGTGGAAGAGACCGACCCCCACCTGACTACAACCTCCCTTCAGGAGTTTTGTAGCCTGGAGAGCAAGTTCTCACAATCAGAACGGCTTTGCTGTCAGTATTCAGGCTGTTCAGCTTCTCCCTGGTTTAGCAGTGATGGATGCAGAACTGTAATAAAGTCTGGGGTCAATCCCTGGTAAACAGTTTCTTGCTGGTACCGATCTCCTTTTTTTCATTTTCTTTTCTTCTTAAATCCAGGCGAGCATTAAGGGAGTCTAAGGCAATTGAAATGAGGGTTTATGGGAATTACAGGTGTTTCCTTATGGATCACAGAAACCTGTACCTGTTGCCAAAACTATAGTACCTTGGTACCCTAAAATCCCTTAGAATGCTGCTGCAAAAGTCACCTTGTAATAAATTTCTTCAACCCCTCAAAACGTTTGACTCCTTGAAAGACTCCTTGTTTATAATTTCAATAAATGGAAACTGCATGGCTTCCTTTTAGGGGTCTCTGTTGTTTGTTTATGGCATGAAGGTGTGAATCTGTACACACAGAGAAAATCTGATTTTCTGTGTGTTGGGTTTTGGTTACATGCCCCATGGCCTTGTTCTGCCAGTCAAGAATCATGGATGTGTGCAACGCTGCACTTTAGGATATCAAAATATTTTCTCCACTTTAAAGTTCAGGAATTCCTAATGTTTAGTAATTCTGCAGATTTTGGTGATGACATCTTTGTTCAATGGCACCTCACATTTACTCACAGTATCAGATGACGTTTAGTCCTGACAGACTTGGGGTCTTAAGTTTGACAGAGATATCCATGCTCAGACAATTAAATAAGCTCACAAATCGTGGGATGTGCCTTAGTTACTGACTTTGGATGCAGGGAAATTGCTCAATGTTTGCAGTTCTGAAGAAATCTCTCAGCTTGGATTTAGAGCCCTTTCTGTGAGAGTCTTGTCCTTTTGCTGCAGTAGGAGCTGCAACTGCTTCTGAGATAGAGAACATTTGTTTCTGGGTCAGAGAGCACCGTGCCCAACAGGATCCATCAGAGCCTGCAGGAACATCCCCACAGGTAATGGTGTCATGAGCTGTCCTCACTGATGGCTTTCGTGATGGTTTGTGGGGGATCTCAGGGTGCAAAAACCAACATGGTACAAGGGACTTTGCAATGATAATCAAAACAAATGCACCTTTATTGAAATAACCACAGCAAAATGCGTTGGGGGAGGAATTGGGGAAAAAGGGAAAAATAAGGAAAAGAGGGAGGAGGAAAAAAAAAAAGAAAGGTGCATAGCTATCAAACAGAACAGCAAAGTCCTTTGATGTCCAGCCAATGGACTCCACCAGATCATGTCTGGGGAGATCTCACAGGTGCACTCCATCTGGACTCTAGTTATACTCTTTTCTGATGGGGGTAGAGGAATGAATTTTGCAACCAAATCAAAGGTAGTTTATTGTATCTTCAGGGGAAAGAATGGTGTTTAGAAAAGGGTACACACAGTCCATGTTCTCAGCAGTGGGCGAGAGCCATTGTCTTCTTGGTCCACTGCTCACACCTGCAACATCCATCTTGCTTTGGTCAGCTTGCCTCCCCCACACACCTCCCCTGGGATGGGGTTTCAGTCCCAGTCCTTGGAAAGTGTGAGAGGGAGCCTTCTCACATAGGGGTTTCATGTCTTGGTTTTTCTTTGGTGAAGAGGCTTCTTACATCTCAGTTTGTCACAGTGGTTGCAAATGAGTGAGAGGGGTCTTCTGCAGGGGACCACCCAGAACTCAGGAGAAGTGTGGCCAGGCCGAGAGGTGGGGAAAAATCCCAGAGCTATTGTTGCAGAAAGGGCAGAATGTCCTTCATTGAGCTCGGTGTTGCATACAATAAATACACCTGTGAAAACAATGGCTTAGCAATGCTCTCAGGTCTCGGGGCCCATGGCGTGTGTAACTTTCTCCTGCAGAGCCAGAGATTTAAGACAGGGGGGTCTTTTTCTTCAGTGGTCCCCAAATGACGATCGTGAGGCAGATGAGGGGAAATTTGGACAGTCTCACAAATGGGAACCTCTGGAACCAGCAGTAGTCCCTGTGCCCAGCTGCAGTGGAGTGGAATGGTGTGGGCTTTGCTCACCCCACTGATTTCCAAATCTGTATCACATGCATGGAGATGGGGTCGTTTTTTACCCTTTTTCCTGTGTGTTTTTCAGCTTTTAGACTTTCCTGTTTTGCTCCTCATGCTGAGTGGAACCTGACTGTGGAGTGTGGCTCGGGCCAGACTCGTGTTTGCACAGCCAGTGCAGCACTGCTGTGTTGTGGCATGGGCATGCTGTAAGAAATTTACATCATTAGTTGATTCTTCTGGTAGCATCTGCTTTTCTGTTTTGTTAAAACGGATTTGTATTAAAGAAAACTTGCCACAAATAAATTATTTAACACATAGGAGTTTGCTTATGGATGGTATTTGGGAGAGCTGGAACAAAAATAAGAACTATTCAGTATTCCTGCTGCTCCTATCTATTGACTTTGGGTTAGTTTTTCCTTCTTGGGGCATCACAGAGCAGGTGAGATCATGGCAGTGCCTGTGTGAACCTGAGTGGTTCCAGTCTGAATTCTGCCATCTTCTCATGTTTTCCCAGTATACAGAAAGGGGGAGTGTGACTGATGGGGAGCCGAAGCACATTTAGGTGAAGTTTGGAATGGTATTCTGTATGGATGGAGCTGCATAGAGTTGCTGTCCACAGTGGCTGTTGCCCAGTTTACTGATAAGGAAAAAACCCACAGACAGATAATTCTATTCTAGGATGATATTACATTTTCTCCATCAAGGGACTTCATTATAAAGCTGCCGTCAGCACAGTGACAGACCTCAGCTCAGCTTCCCATTTCCTGGGACTCGCTTTGGGATCCTTGGGGCTGAGTGGAAGCTGCAGTCTGGTAGCCAATTTTTGTAAGGCAAAATAAATTTTCTTGCGATAATGAGATCACTTTTTACTGAGAATTTTTTTGTATTCATAGCGAGATGTTTGAGGGATACTGTTCACTACATCTTTTTGTTTTTTTTGCTTTGTGGAAAAGGTGGTGATGAAATAAATGTCAATTGGATTATACAATTAGTCATAGATAAAACACCTCAAAATGAGCAAAATCGATTATGGGAACAGGAAAGTCTTTTCTACATGGAAAATCTGGAGGCAGTGAGATTTCATCACTGCTGTGGTGTCTGCAGAGCTTTCTGCCCTCGTGTCACCTCGGGCCAGCTCATCCTGCCCTGTGCTGGGCATTGCCAGTGCTCTGGTACTGCTGGAAAAGCTGATTACACCAGGCCCTGGGCATTGCCAGTGCTCTGGCACTGTGGAAAAGCTGATTACACCAGGATGGGCATTGCCAGTGCTCTGGCACTATGGAAAAGCTGATTACACCAGGATGGGCATTGCCAGTGCTCTGGTACTGTGGAAAAGCTGATTACACCAGGCCCTGGGCATTGCCAGTGCTCTGGCACTATGGAAAAGCTGATTACACCAGGATGGGCATTGCCAGTGCTCTGGCACTATGGAAAAGCTGATTACACCAGGATGGGCATTGCCAGTGCTCTGGTACTGTGGAAAAGCTGATTACACCAGGCCCTGGGCATTGCCAGTGCTCTGGCACTATGGAAAAGCTGATTACACCAGGATGGGCATTGCCAGTGCTCTGGCACTGTGGAAAAGCTGATTACACCAGGATGGGCATTGCCAGTGCTCTGGCACTGTGGAAAGGCTGATTACACCAGGCTGGGCATTGCCAGTGCTCTGGTACTGCTGGAAAAGCTGATTACACCAGGCCCTGGGCATTGCCAGTGCTCTGGCACTGCTGGAAAAGCTGATTGCACCAGGATGGGCATTGCCAGTGCTCTGGCACCGTGGAAAAGCTGATTACACCAGGCTGGGCATTGCCAGTGCTCTGGCACTGTGGAAAAGCTGATTGCACCAGGCTGGGCATTGCCAGTGCTCTGGCACTGTGGAAAAGCTGATTACACCAGGATGGGCATTGCCAGTGCTCTGGCACTGTGGAAAAGCTGATTACACCAGGCCCTGGGCTCAGGGAACTCCTTGCTGGAGTCTCCACGGTGTGGTGGAGGTGGCTCAGTGAAACTGTGCCTGCTGCTGAGAGCAAAAGAAGTCAGGGAAAGGGGCTCTGGAGGTTGGTGGGGGAAGAATTTGGTGCTTTCATGGCTCCCTGGTTCCTGAAATGTAATAAGAAGAGTTCTTTGAAGGAAAAGTTTTCAAATTTTCTGAAAAAACTCAAACAAACAGATGTTTGCCAGGTTTTAAATACTTTCTGAGTTTGGATTTATAGTAGAATTACTAACAAAGGAATTTCCTCCTTGCTGAAAGCTATTTTAATGGAAAGGGTGGAATTTTAAAGATATACATTTACTGTAGAACATTTTTCAGCTGGCATTTATAAGACAGGTAAATTTATTTTGAATAATATTTTCTAGACTTTTAAATCAAGTGGTTTTGTTCTTTAGGCATAAAAATCTGTCAAGAGGAAAAATAATTTTTAATTATTAATACAGATGAAACATATCAATAACAAATATTTCACAGCAGCCTGAAGACCCAAAGGCAGAAGTTGTGTTGTTTTACCTGCCATGTAAAGGAATGATGCCTGAATGAAGAGGCTCTCTTGCTGTAACTGCCATGGCAGGAAAGGATTCTGTAGGAATTTTATGTCATGCCCAAATTCTCAGAGGCTGTTTTCCTGATTTTTAGCTTGCCAACTGTCCTATTCTCTGGAACAAAAGATGCTCTTGGGCTCTGGGGCCAGATTTAGTTTCTTATTTATTCACTTGCTTGCAGACTTTTGAGGAAGATGGTGAGTTATACTGTCAATGCCTATTTTTTAAAAATATCTGTATATATGGTAAGAAATAATGTGGTCCAAGATTGTTATTGAAAATCCAATATTTCCCTAAATGCATTCAATCTTCCTGATGCCAGTTTTTAAGGATGTAGAATGGAAAATTTCATCTCAGTGTTCTTTTCCCTCTCATTCTCTGACTCCTTAATTAAATTTATAGCTAATTATGCAATTTATTTTGTGTTGACCTTTCAAAGACCTTAGATCACCTGATGGTGAATGTAGAGTCTCAGGGTTTATTTCCATGGGTCCTTGAATGAATTTGTTATAAAGGCTAATGGCACTTTCAGAATTAAGGATGGCCAATGGATTACTAACAAATAGTAACAAATGTGTCCCCGGAGATACAGAACTATAAATATACCTAAATATATAGAAAGAAATACTGAATTATGTCATATACAGCATTTAAAATTAGGTAACAGCACTACCACCAGCCATAACAGTAAATCTGCATGTCAGAATGGTTAAACCCTTTTGTATGTTGTAGGTCCACTCTTTGACATGGGTGTTGCACTTGGTGCTGGAAATTCTAGGTTTGGCTGATCAGAGCTGCCTGTATCCCATGAAACATGGATACACCTGTTCCTAAGGTTAGGGGTATCCATGGCCCTGGGGAGACCAGGCTTAAAATCTGGTTTTTTGGTGCAGACTCCCCGTCCTGTATTGGCAGAGCTGAGTGTGTGCATCAGATGTCAGAAGGAGCAAAGAAAAGGGAAATGATAGGAAGCTCCACACTGCAGAGTAGTTTATTGACTATTTAAAAGATTGCCGGTCAGTGTAACCCTCGTAGAGGTTGGCAGTTTTATGATTTAGTTCTTATTTTTTTCACTGGATTGAAGTATTTGTCATTTACTCTCAGGATGGTTTTTAAAAGAGGCTTTTGATAGAGGGCAGAGAAGACAGCCCTGAAGGGCTGTTAGTGCAGGCAAGAATGAGAATCCAGCCATGCCTTTGTTCACCTAAACCAAAAGCACAAGTGAGGAAAAGGCAGCATGGCAGCAGCCCAAAATGTAATTGTGACCCAGCATTGATTTTATCTCTCTGACACCATTGTGTGCTAACAAGAAATACTTCATTCACCTTGAAGTACAAACCCCATAATTCATGGTTTGTGTTTTACCAGTGAATGCACAAGTCAGTATCTCTCCACTTTATTACTAGTTATTTATGAAGTGTTTGTGAATCTGCAGAGCCTCTGAAGGTGCTAAAAAAGTTATAAATAAGCAGAGGTGCAAAGTTCCTCACTGGAGCTGTGAACTTTTTCATGGTAGTAAGGAAGAGATGCAGACTGGAGATCAAAATGCTTGGGGAGGAACCTTAGGGCTCGTGAAACCCTTGTGCAACCCCAGCTTGGTTTAAATGGCATTGGACTGGCAAAAGGAAGGGGAGAATAAGGCCCTGGGAGGCTCCTGCCCCAGAGGAACTGCCATGAGATGCAGAAACCAGTGACAGAAAAGAACTTGGACAGGGAATGATGCAAATACAGACAGATTTTATATGAAACATGAAAAAAAAAAAAATCAGCGTCCTCCAGGTTTCCTGACAGACTGGCACCACTCCTGAAACGAGACATGTATTTTTATAAACTATTTAATAATGGTTAAAGTAAAGGTATAACCTATTCTTTTGTTTAACAGCTTTGCCCTGTGGGAATAAATGTGCAGTAGGATAAGCAGTCTGGCAATTAGTTTAAAACCTGAAGAGCAGAGGAGTTCATGTGCTAGGAGAGAGGAGCATTGTGATAAATGATGTGGAGAGGTGGAAACCAGGGCACTCAGGTGCCTTGTGCAACTCCTTTGCAGGGAAATGCAAGGCAGGCTTGGGGACAGAAGGAACAGAGCAAAGCAAAGGAGAAGGAGCAGATCCAGAGGTTTGCATCGCAAAAAGGTTGTGCTGGGGTTTGGGGTAAAACTTGGACAGCCTGGGCAAGTGTTTAATGCAGTGGGAAGAGCAAACAGGGTGGCACAAACTGGTAAAGAGATACCAAAATCAATTCAGAGGGGCTGGGGTGCTTCAGCCCTCAGACTGCAACAATTTCTGGTCAGCCTTTGTGTAGGCTTGGGACAGAACATGATGTTCCCAAAATTGCTGGTAAGATTCTAAAGGAGCAGTTGTGAATTGAGCACTCTAAGGTAGAACTGAGCCAGAGCCAGCACAGCTGTCTGCAGAGGGAAATGATGATGGAGTAGCTGGGAAAAGAGAAAGAATTGAAGGGGAAGGAGGGCACAGGCTCCTTGAGCTGGTGATTTGTAGTTAGAACAGCCACTTTTTTGTTTCTTAGTACTTAAAAGGACAATTGACTTTTATCAGAAGCCACATAGAAACAATTGAATGGTACAAACACTGGAGCATGGAGATGCACTGGAGATGTGTCTCTGCCGCTCTTGCTTTCATTATTTTACAGCACAAGGTGGACAGAGGAGCTTGCCCTTCTTACTAAGACAGATTTGGTCCAAGCTTAACTGAAAATGTGCTGAATGTCAAACAGGGGATGGGGAAAGTAAACGGCAACCAGATATTATTTTTTTTTAAAATTTGTTTAGTTATTAGCTTGAAAAGGGACCAAATTTGGTTTTGGAGAGTTTTTGCTGTGTTTTTTTTTCCTTTGTTTTTTGTTTGTTTGTTCTCTTTTGCTTTGTTTTTATATTTCATTTTAATTCCTGTGTATGCTTTTTACTTTATTATTTGGAATAGGTTATATTTTAGAGGCTCCTTTATTCTGGTTGTTAAAAGTTCTTATCATTAACTATCTGTCATTAAGTATTAAAGTATAGCATGAACACAATGTCCAGATTCTCATCCATGAGTTCTGAGGCTACTTTGCTTCAGATCTCTAACAAATAAACCATTCCCAAGGTCTACAAAGTGTCCCAAATGAGCACCTGTTAAATACTAAAGTATTCACTTTACCCTAAGAAGCTTCAGAATTGAGTCTTGCTGTTATGACTTGTTAAAATATTACCTTCTTTTTGAAATTTTATCTAAATTTTATATACACACACCCATACCCACACCCACACCCACACCCACCCCCCAACAGTTTTTCGGGTCTGCTACACAACAATGTAAGTGTCTTAGGGAAAAAAAGCTGTTGTCCCAATGAGTGTATTGCTCCTTCTGGATCATCCAGCATGAGAAACAAGGATGTTATCCAGTGTTGATGTGCTCAGAAGTCCCCAGAAATATGACATTTGCTCATGTTTTTGCACTGTAACATGAATTTGATTCCTATGCCCTACCTGGATCTCTTCCAGCAGGTGAAGATCTGCTTAAGAATAAGAGCATGCAAAAGGAACAAAACTAAATAAAATATAGTAGGAGCAGCTGACTTCCATGCTCATCTAAAACGATCTCACAGTAGTCCTTGCTTCTGCTAATAAAACATTCAGAGCTCATTTTACTATCTCTGAAAGTCACCTTTACTCAACCCATCACTGCAGAGGAAAAGCACTCAACCTGTGCTGCTTTCTGCTTCCAGATACTGCCTGAGACTCTGGGAATGAGCTTGAGAGCCTTAAAAAATAACAAAGAAAAAATCCCATGCAATTTTCAGGTGCTGGAATATAATAAGTAGGTCAAGTCTTGCTAATTCTGGGGCACTTGGATTGCTGGTGCCACCAGTAACAGTTTGGATCTGGAGAAGTTATTTAAACAATGTTGACTTGGGCATTTTATATGTAATAAATTCATTGCAGGTCCATCTTCAAAGTAATATCTGTGGCCAAAGGTTTGATAACACATTTTTTTTAGTAGTGAGTAAGGGTCAAGATCAAAACCATGTAGCTATTAAATCTTAGAACTGAAAACATTTATTCATATATATATATATATATATATAAATACAAAAATGATTCTACATGATCTCTATTGTCAGATTTTGAAATACAATGTAAATATCTATTGAGCAATTGTAGCATGTTTTACCACCAGAAATATTTGGTTTAAATGCCCAAGTTTTAAAAAGGAGAGAGAACATGTGGATTTATAAATTCCAGATGCATTTGCTGTCCTGGCAGGAAAATACCTTGTTTCTCTTATGAATACAGCAAATACTAAGAACATGAATGCAGGGGGTGCAATGTCAGTTTTTCCAGCCAGTTTCCAGTGATCAGACTTTAAAATGAATATGTCTCCCCTCTGCTCTGAAATGTGAGATTGAATTGGGGGATGTTCCCATGGGAGCTGTCCAGGAACAGTTGATATCACCCCTCTGATGCTGCCTGGTTCTTTGGCAGCATGAAGCCAAAGCCAGCTGACACATGCACCTGGCTTGGCAAATACTGATAAAAAATTCAATGTTGGGCCTTGATATTCAAGTGAAAATTAAAAAAACTCTCTGTGTATTTGTAGAGAGGCTGTTCTTGAGGAAGAAGAGGTGCATGAAGAGAGTTGGAGCATGCTTTAAAAAGGTGAGAAGGCCTTGTTTATGTTGAACACGTTGAGTTAACATTGCTTGCAGTGCCACAGCAGAGTGAGCATGGCTCCTGCTTGTGGATCTCCTGGAAAATAAACACAGGGACTGGGAGCCAGCACTGCCCAGAGCCCAGCAGGGAACCCTCAAACTGTGCTGCTGCTGGGGCACCAAGGTCCTCATTCCCCTGACTGATGCTGGTTCTCTGGGGCTGAGTTGAGCCCCAGGTGATGCAGGGAGAGTGCAGCTGACAGTTTGCTGTGTGGGTGGCTGTTTCTCAGGGTATGAAATGATCATATATTCAGTCAAAAGCCCTGGGGAAACACATTATTTACCATCCCTGCCTCCTGATGGTGTTTGGTCTGGAGCTAAGTGCAGCTTTGGCTGCAATGATCAATGTGCAGAACCCATGGGGCTGCCAGGAATGGATTTGGGAGCCATGCTGAGGATGCTGTTATTACACTGCTTCTCTACTGCTTTCAAAATCACTTTGTATCTGACAGTGTGAACTGGTGTTGGAATAAATCGGCCAAGACTCCATTTTCTACATGCAGAAAGCCAATTCTTATTCACAAAGCTCATATTTGTAGGAAATATCAGGGCTAATTGGTGTTAAACCTAACTGGTCAGCAATACAGTGAAACTCAGTTCATTGGCCAGTAAGGGCTGTTGTATATGTCTATCAAATTTTCTCTCTCTAGATATGTTAACATTTTTCCTTTGTGGGTTCTCATGGGACAATCTTATTGTTTACACAGATGAATTTGTTTTTCACCCTCAGAATAGATTGTTGCGTTAAAGGAACTTCTCATTCACAAAATAGTTTCATATGGTGTGCAAGTGTGAGAGAGGTCTGGGTGAGTGAGAAGTAGTGGAAGAACAGAGAAGAATCCTAGTGGGAAGAGATGATGGAGTGGCTTTTGCTGGACTCTTTTTGTACAGCCATGGACAGACCCATGTTCCTTGTGACACAGAGACTGCATTCTAGGGGGAGGCAATGGCCTCAGAACCAAGAGGGTTGAGTGTTGATGCCCCTCGGCCCCAGGGAGTGAAAAAATACGGGGGGGACAGGTGTCCCAAAGGAGAGATTGTTTGTGATACAGAGACTGCTCAGTGTTGATGCCCCTCGGCCCCAGGGGGTGAAAAAATATGGGGGGGACAGGTGTCCCAAAAGGAGAGATTGTGCCCTTTTTGGATCAGGACAGAGCATCCTTAAAAGACAACCCTAGAAGCAGCTCTGGTCTGTGTTCAGTGGTGAGAGCACTGGACATGAAAGGAAGAGGTCACGACGGCAGATGTTCTCCGGGCGGTGCCACGAGTGACACAGAAACACACGAGGCTTCAGCTGTGTTTCCAGGGGAAGCCCATGGTACAAGAAGGACTCCTCTCCTCTTGATGAACTGAGGATTGATTGTCTAAAAGGTGGTGTTGGACCGAGAGTTGGTGATTTGAGGAATAGATGTATTGTGTTGGAAATTTGGTGGGGGGAGGAGGAAATGTATTTGTAAGGTTTTCATTTTCCCTGTGTGTGTGTTCCTTTTTATTTGTAGTTGTAGAGTAGTTAATAAAGTTTTGTTTTCTTTCTTCCCTAAGTAGGAGCCTGCTTTGCTTATTCCTGGTCACATCTCACAGCAGCTACCAGGGAGAGGGTATCTTCATGGGGGCACTGGCATTGTGCCAGTGTCAAACCATGACATATGGGAACTTGCAAATTACTTGTGAGCTGCACTTAGAAGAAATGCCAGGCCAGTTGTGTCAATTTTAGCAGAGTGAGGCCTGATTTCATAAGGCCTTTCTTTTATAATTCTTCTACCTGTCTACGACATCTCACCCTGTTAGTTAATTTAAAAAAGGTTCATATGTTCTGATGTTAAAACAGCTCACTCTTGTGAGGGTATTATGTCATTAAGGTTATCAGTGGTTATCTATTAGATATGGGATAAGATTCATAAAAAACCAATGACAATTAACAAAATGTATCAAATTCTATCAAGTCTTTGACACAGGGTTTCACAGCATGGGAAAAGTAAAGAATAATATCCAATGTCTCTCAGGGAAATGGAAATAAATGACCATTGTTTTAAAGTCCAAATAGTTGACACTCAGGAGAAAGTTCATTAGCTGGAAATGTTGATCTTTGACATCACTGAATGTCCTCCTGGATCCTGGAACAGGGAATAACTGAAGAAGGTTCATAGGAGCACTGTACCATGATGATGCCAAGAGGCTTTTGTTGCCAAATTGCCTCTGTTGGCAAATTGCAGACACAGCCATGTCTTGGCAGTCCCACTTCTGTTCCTGTTCTGGCCATGAGGGCTGCATGGTGATGAGGTTATTTCTCTTTCCAGGGTACCTCATTTCTTCAGAGGCAACTGGTGTCTGAATGAATGAACAGGTGACTGCTTTGAACCTGCTGATGATAAAACACAAGCACACTCTCTCTTCAAGTCAATTAATCAATTAGGCTTAGCTGTGGCACACTCAATTGGGATTTAGATTTGATGATCTTTATTCCAAATCTCTAATGCAAATATTGCATTATTCAAAATGATTTGTTGTCTAAATTTCTAATGTACATATTATATTATTTGGATCTTCTTAAGGCACTGCATTCCCCTTCTTTTAATTTTTTTTAAATGAGGTGCATGTCTTTGGTTATGAGCATGAAGAAATATCAATGCAAAACAATACATGTTGTGAACAAGAAACTGACAGCAATCAGGAATCAGTCAGGTACAACAATTAAGAATATTTCAGATAATACACATAATTAATAATACATGTGAAATTAGGTAATTAGGAATCTCTGAAATACTGTACCATCATCCCAGAGTCTGCGAACAGCTGACAAACCTCAGTTTAGCGAGGGCTTGGATAATTATTTCCAGATAATAATTCCCAAGCTCACTCTAAAAATAGGTTCTGCTGTCATATATAAAGGGTCAAATTGTCAAGTCAAAGACCTGAATCTAGTTTTGATGCAGAAAACATCTGGGTTTTTTGGCAAATTCTCCATCCAGGTAGAGCCAAGGCCTGGCCACCGCCCAAGCTCCATCTGGGAGGGAATTCCCTAAACGCATTTTAAAACAAGGCTCTTAAGAATAACAGCTATGAGTAAAGGCCTTGCAGTTAAAGATTAATCAAACCATCTAGTAGTTGGATAACTCTGAAGTTTCCTTCAGGATAGAGATGCTTCAAACACAGCAAACTGCTGGAGTGCTTCTGTAATTATAACTGGGACAAACTACAAGACTAGCAGTTTGGAGGAGGCTTTCAACAAAGTTCAGGTACCTTTTCTTGGAACTCTGAAAAATACTTAAAATTATGAGACAGCATTAGGTCAAACCATAGAGCCAGTGCAGGGACTAGCCAGAGAGCTAGCTTGATATGAGAGATGCATAAGCATCTAGAGAACAAAAAAGAAGAATCCTGAAATGACACGTGTCTTTTAGATAATTACACAAAGATGTTAAAGCATATAAGAAGCCAGTTATAAATACAATAATAACATCTTATGAATAATGCCTATTATGAAATCAGTAAATTCACATCATGTAATCAATATATCAGCAGTAACCATCTTAGGGAGTTGAGACAGCACCTTTCTAAACAGTCATGTACCTGTGACAGCAAAATGAAACAAAGGAAAACACTAAAACAGCTTACAATCAGTAACAGCCATAATGTAGAATCATAACTGCCTCTTCTGTGTCATCTATGGAAGATAAAACAGCAGAGATTGTAAGGAGCAATAGAATCTTTGACAAAATCAAGGGTGAACACACTGTATCATCTTTATCCACAAACAGGTGTTTGTCATGTTTCATCACAGCTGTTTTAGTTGGAGTCATCATATCCCTTACAAGAAAACAAATACACATCTTACAATGTTGAAAAGTAATATTCAACTGTCTTAGATTGCAATGCAGGATGTAACCACAAGTATGTGTTCTATCACCATCTGTTAAAACCAGGGGGGAATGTTCTTTATCTCTTCCATGACCCATCCCTCATAACTCCAGGGGGATAGCTCCTGTTAATGGGTCTGGAAGTGTTTTAGCTGTTAAAACCAGGTGGGGCAGTTTGCTTTATCTCTCCCTTGACCATCCTTCCTCCAGGAGATATCTTCTGTTAATGGGCCATTGAGAGTCCCTGCATGACTGATAAAAATTACACCGTCCCATTGGGAGATGCTCCACCCAGGGGGAAGAGCCAAGAATTCCTATCCAGATATAATCTGAGGTTTGGAACACCACAGCTGGGCTTTTCCCTCTGGATTTCCCAGAGGAAGATCAGACCCTTCTAGGCCTCCACAGGATCTTCAGAGGAAGACTACATCCTTCTACAGGATCCCTGCTCCAACAGAACCACAGCTGGCCGTGCAGGAGGGCTGAGCCACCATGGAATGGGACTGCTGCTACCACCCTGACCAAGAGGGTGTGAGGTCCTATCCTGACTTTGTCTGCTTCAGCAGTAAAAATTTTTTTTCATGAGCTAATGATTTCTAAACTTTAAAGAACTCCCGCAGATAGTTCAAGGTTATAGGACTTAGTTAAGAACTTAAAATTAATTGCTGCAAATAATCTTGGGAGAAGAAGAGAGCCGCAGGCACACAGGGAGTGGGGCACTGCGGGGCGGTGCTGTGGGCTGGCAGGAAAAACCCAACATGGCCTCAGGTGTGGTAGTGAACACCCCCACTGCAGGAGGGTATTCCAGATTGCAAGGCAGGATGTATTCCATTACCATCTGTATGGCAGTTGTCTTTTGTCAAGAGGGCAGTTTGTCTTATCTCTTCCACAATCCCTCCTCCCTTGGGAGGGGACATCTGCTGATAACAGGCTATTGAATGTCACTGCATGGCTGATAAAAAGGACAGCATTCCATTGTGAGATGCTCCACTCACAGAGGCAGGAGCCAAGCATTGCTACCCAGATATAATCTGGAGATTCTGGAACACCAGCACAGCTTCTCCACAGGATTCCCCAGAGGAACAGCAGCTGTCTCTTCTTCCACTGGATCTTCGGAGGCAGAATACATCCTTCTCTACAGGATCCCTGCTCCAACAGAACCACCCCTGACACTGCAGGAGGGCTGAGCCACAATTCCAATGGGACTGCTGCCCACACCCTGACCCACGGGGTGTCAGGTTGGGTTCTGACTCTGGCAGTGTTGTTCTAGTGTACTGCATTGTTTATTTTATCCTTTTATTTTCTTCCCTATTAAAGAACTGTTATTTCCTGCTCCCATATTTTTTGCCTGAGAGCCCCTTAATTTAAAATTTATAGTAATTCGTAAGGGTGAGGAGGGTTTACATTCTCCATTTCAGGGGAGGCTCCTGCCTTCCTTAGCAGACACCCATCTTTCCAAACCGAGACAGAGGGGGAAATGATGTGAGCCTGGAGGAACTGAAGAAGATGACGAGGGAAAATTGGAGGAAAAAGAAGAGCAGAGAAAACTAGGAAATGCACCTGCTGAAGTGGATGAAGAAGGAAATGATATCAACCCTCATATTCCTCAGTACATCTCCTCATGGTGCATAGATCCTTCTAAGGGACCCACGATAAAGCAGCAGAGACCTCAGCCAGAGAAGCAGGAGCAGTATAACTCCTCTGGAGATTGTATAAATGAGGAGTTCAGGAGCACCCTGTGGCCATGAGGTACTGCAAAGCAGCCTGTGAGAACTGCAGGGCACTGACACACAAAAAGAAAGACTGCATGGAGAGACCAAGGAAAGCTGGAGCAAAATACATGAATATTACCCCAGATGAACATGTGCAGCCTCAGCTGATGTTTGATTATGATGGGAAGCGAGATTGGTGGAATGGTTATGACCCAGAGGAGCACATGAAAATTGTTGAGGAATATTCCAGGGTTGATTTGGCCAAATGTACACTGAAAGCCCAGAAGCTTCAGGAGGAGTTGGCATCAGGGAAGCTGGGGCAAGTGAAGTCCCCAAGACACCAGTGGGGAGAAGAGGAATCAAATTCACAGACAGAAAGGGATCATAATGGTAAAGATGAAGGCAAATAAACAGATGAAAACAAATAAACAGATGATATGCCCAGGCATATCATAGACATTGATATGCCTGGGCAGAACTTTGACTCTAAAAGATGCATCACAGTCTGAAATTTACATATTTGGGAAGATACTGCTAAATACTTGAGGAATCTGGATCCAACCTCTGCTTATTATGATCCCAAAACAAGAGCCATGAGGGAGAACTCTTAAGCCAATACAGGCAAGAATCCAGATGAAGTTGGTTATGCAGGTGACAACTTTGTTTGCTACACAGCCGATACCATTTCCATGGCACTGACTGCTGTTTGCCTGGGAGTTTAAGACAAAGGCTCTGAAGTTCATCTTCAAGTGGACCCTACAAAATTAGAGCTTCTTTATAAATCTTCCAAGGTAAAAAACGAAGATTTCAAGGCTCAGCAGAAAGAAAGAAAGCAAGCATCCTAGAGAAGTATGGAGGACAAGAACATTTAGATGCCCCCCTCCCCCCCAGATGAAGTGCTGCTAGCTCAAACAGAAGATTATGTGGAGTATTCTAGGCATGGAACGGTCATCAAAGGACAGCAGAAAGCTATTGCTTGTTTTAAATATGAAGAGGATGTGAAGATCATCCATACATGCATTTGGGGTTTGTACCAGAAAGAAGGCAAGTGGGGTTACAAGTGTTGTCACTCCTTTATCAAATACTCCTACTGTATAGGAGAAGCTGGGAAAGAAATTGCTAATACAGAGGCAAGTTTAATGGAAGAGCAGCCTGAGGAGGAGGAGGAACACATGACAAAACCCAAAACACCGATGGAGATCCACCAAGAGAAACAGAAAGAGAAAAAAAAAGAAGAACAAGAAGACCTCAAATTCTGACACTGAGGGTGAAGAGAAAAAGAAGCAAGAAAAACTAAAAATGGCTCTAAATGCTGAAGAGGCTTGACTTCTCCACATCAAAGAAATCATGCAGTTAGATGAGAGGAAGAGACCATACAACAGCCAATATGAAGCCAGGGAGCCAACAGAAGAGGAGAGAGAATGAGTTGCTGCAAGAGAAAAGAACAGAGACAAACCAACTAGAGAACATACAACATCAACTTCTGTGTCTAAGAAGCCTCGGCTAGACCAAATTCCTGCAGCAAATCTTGATGCAGATGATCCTCTTACTGATGAAGATGATGAAGTGATGAAAATGATGAATATGAGGACTTGGAAGACATTGATGGTGATGACACTGCAGCTCTTCTGGCTGAACTGGAAAAAATCAAGAGAGAACGAGCTGAAGAACAAGCTCCAAAGGAACAAGCACAAAAGGCCAAAGAAGAAAGAATTTGGATGGAGAACATCCTGAGTGGTAACACATTGCTGAACCTTACTGGGCCAGCACAGCCTCAGGCAAACTTCAAAGTTAAAAGGAGGTGGGATGATGATAATGTTGTGTTCAAGAACTGTGCCAAGGGGATAGACAAGACAAAAAAGGACAAAAGATTCATCAATGATACTCTAAGATCAGAGATTCACAAAAGGTCATGGAAAAGTATATCAAGTAGTACAGTTTTATGTGCAGTAGTGTGTGCAAGGACTTGGTAGGTCATGGCTGTTCCCTCCCTTTCCCTCAGAATTTAAGGCTGAATATTTGGTCATGGATTCTCAAATGCTTTTCCAAGATCAGCAACAGCTTCATAATTAATAAGTGCTATGTATCTGGAGTTTTTATTCCTGCATATTGTTTTCCTTTACAGTTTTAATTAAACCAGTTTGTGTCTCATGAAAAAAAACAAAAAAAAAATGGAGCAGAGCTGCAGTGGCCAAGCCACATGCTGGGGCAGGGTGGGGAGAGGCCTGCTGTGCCCCCCCATAGCTACAACAGGTGTCATAGATGAACAGCAATTAAATACAGATCAGCCAGTCCCAAGTGATGGGCAGGTGCTGCCCCAAAGAGGGGGAAGGGGGGCTGAGCTGCCCTGTGCCACTGCTGCTGCCAGCTAGGGAAGGGAAAACTCCCTGGCTCCGTCCTGCACCGCTGCACCTCTGCTCCCCCCCCCAAAACACTTGCAGTTGAAAAAGAGGAGGGGAAAAGGCAATAAAAACAAACCCTAAAAACTGCCCACCATAGCGGGAAAAATACCAAAAGACAAACATAGAGAACGCTGGAAAGGCACAAAGAGCCCGTGGCTCTCCTCTTCTGCTCTGGAGTCTGTGAATTCCATGGGGGAGTGCTGACCGAGGGGAGCCTCTGGGTCTGGAAAGGAGCTTTGCTACTAAAATACTGTCTGGCCTCTGCCAGTCCTGCAGTTTACAAGTTCTGCTGGAGGACGAGACCTGCTCAGATGGCTGCCACGCTTCCCCTCACAGTCACCCAGGTCCCCAGAGAGCGGCAGCTGGCCGGGCCTGTGCCGCCTGTCCACCCCTTCTGGGGGGGTAACTTAATCACACCAGAGGTAATTTTGCAAGAGCACACAACTAAGTTCTGGCTCCAGGCTCCTGGTTCTTTGTTTCTCCATGAGGTTTGAGTCCCACCACCCCTACCAGCCGTGTCTGGCCCTGGGATAGGAGGGAAAATGACTGACACAGGGGCTGTGCACTCCCGAGCATCTCCACGCAGGGACACACACACAGGCGCTGTCCTGGGACCAGTGTAGGCTCATGTTACATAAATACATTAGCCAAATCAGGAACCAGCCCCTGGACCACACAACACAGTAACAAAGGTATCAGCACATACTCACCATACTTTCTCTCTCCTTCTCCCAACATATTTTGCCTCTTTTAACTCAGAGTTTGGCTTTCATTCCGTGACATGCATGTTTCTGCACGGTTGCTGCTCCCATGTGCCATTTCCACATCACGGTTCTGTTATAGATGAGTAATGAGGTGGTTGGCCCTCACAATTAAGGGGTGAACATTAGGTGTATGTTAAGAGAAGTTTTGTAGATGTATAGTTACTGTAATATGTCCTCCCCCCTGCATTGTTATCATGGAATAGCCTTGGTACTCAGGGCATTTAGGAGGGTTGGCCTGGTACTATAGTAACACCTGACCTCCAACCAAGATGTAAGGAAGTGATCTCCACCCCTGGATGGCAAGGAAGGAGCCAACTGACAAGGCTTTAGGAGGAGCTAGAAGTATAAAAGGCAGAGCATCCATCTTGAAGATGAGGATGTGGCTGGTAGTCACGGGGGCTCCCAGCACTGTAATTTTTCCTTATTTAGTTCTTTTGTCATAATTTTTGTTAGAGCTTAATAAAATTTTAAAAGGTGATCAGTCATTTCTCACAGTTCTATTCTGAGACTTGTTTCCCCACACCTTAGCAGACGTACTTTCTGGTTCTTGACTGTTCACTCACCACTGCTCTTGAGCTGTTGTCCCTACGACTCACAGGGCCCCTCTCTCCTGGGCAGCTCTTAGGCTGCCTCACCTTCCGTGGCTCTTTCGGCCGCGTATCCTCCATGGTTCAGGACCGTGTTTGCAATCTGTGATTCACAGTTTTGTTCTCTGTGCTTTCCCCCAGCAGTTATGTTGGTTTCTGTGCATCCCACGCCGTCTGTGGCCCCGTGCACTCGCTGCCCGGGTTCTGCTCCCCCGGCTGCCTCTTGACTTTGCTTTTCTGTGCCGATCCCGCGGCTGACCATAGCTGTAGCCTTTTGCTACTGTGTAAATTCTCTGCTTGGATCTCTGTTTGTGCTGGTCCTGCAGCCAGCAGTGCTGCAGTGGTTGTGTTCGTGTGCTGTGTCTGGTCTCTCTGCAGACACAGACCTGTGCTCGGCCGTGCTCGTGGCTGGCTGCAATCTTCCTTTCCCACTTTGTATATTCCATCTCTAAATCCCATCTCCTGCCCAGTCCTGTGCTCAGCTTGGCTCATTTCACCTTCTTCTTTCACGACAGGCTGTTCTTCTCACATCAATCACGTCTTCGAGGTCACCATGTGTTGGAATAAATCAGCCGAGACTCCATTTTCTACATGCAGAAAGCCAATTCTTATTCACAAAGCTCATATTTGTAGGAAATATCAGAAGGGACTGTGTTAAACCTAACTGGTCAGCAATACAGTGAAACTCAGTTCATTGGCCAGTAAGGGCTGTTGTATATGTCTTTCAAATTTTCTCTCTCTACATATGTTAACATTTTTCCTTTGTGGATTCTTGTGGGCCAAATCTTATTGTTTACACAGATGAATTTGTTTTTCATGCTCAGAACAGATTTTTGTTTTAAAGGAACTTCTTATTCACAAAATAGCTTCACATGGGAACTTGCAAATTGCTTGTTAGCTACGCTTAGAAGAAATGCCAGGCCAGTTGTGTCAATTTTAGCAGAGTGAGGCCTGATTTCATAAGGTCTTTCTTTTATAATTCTTCTACCTGTCTACGACAAACTGGCAGCAAAATGAAAACGTGTCCCACGCACTTATGTCTTTCTGTACACGTTCTTCCTTTCTTTTCCCTTTAGCTGCCCCACTTGAGGGGCTGGGTGTGGATCTTACCCTCGCTGGAGACCAAAATTCAGCTGCATTTAAATGGTGCAGGCACAGCCCTGTGGGGGTTGGGAGAAAAGAAGGGGAATTTATTGCTGGGAAAGGATTAGTGCTGCTGTGAAGAGATCTATTTACAGAGTGCACCCACCCTCAAGGGGCTCTGAACGTGGACTTGGGTTTGGGAATTGCACTTGGATTTGGGAAGTGCTTCCCTGGGAGGCCTTGAAATGGGCACCAGAGAGAGGGAAACCAGGCATTGTTATGTGGGATTGCCCATGGTTTTAGAAGCTTACACAAGGCACAGGAAAGGTACACGTTTGTGTTTGACATTCAATTTTTCAAGTTTTATTACATAAAGACCGCTAAGCCCCATTAATTCACGGAGAAATCCTCACTGAAGTGATCAGTTTATGAAAATTGTCTTCCTGCCATTGAGTGGAATTAATTGCTAATGAAAAAAAAAGTGTGTCAAGACACGAGACAACCTACTATATGAATAATGTATTTTTGCTGTATTTGCTAAGTCAAGAAAAATTCAAGTGATTTGACCTTACTTACTCCTTAAGTATATATAGAGCTCCACAATCATCACTTATGTTTTAGAATGCTGTATTAAAAATAAGCAATTAGTTGAGCTGATAATCCACCTTTTTTTTTTTTTTTGATAGAGCTCTAGGCTGTTAGGTGAAAAACAGGATTACTTGTGAGAAAAATCAGAATCCTAGAACAGCTGTAGGCTAGAGATGGGATAAAACAAAATGTCTTAATACTGAAACATGGCATTAAGAGGCTGGGGATAAATGCAGACAGTTGGGAAGGTTTGAATACAAATTGGCTTGGATCATGCCTTGCCTTCGAAGATGAGTCCAGTGGAACATTAAAGCTGATGGACACTGAAAAGCTCTGCTCTCTGCAGATCAGATCTATGCTGGGAGGCTCTGGTCAGGTGCTGCTGTCACTGACTCTGGGGCTCTGATGTGGCCAAAGAGGGCAGGGTTTCCTGTGGCTCTGCTGCCATTTTTCAGCTGCAGGGAGTGTCTCTTTCTGTAGAATGTAGAAAAACAAAGCAGATTTAATTGATTCAGATAGGAACGTGATGATGTTCATTGGGATGGGTAGAGTGCAAGAAGAGGGGTTTGGGCTCTTGTTTGGCAAAGTTGGGGGTGTAAGGGCAGAGAAAGGTGCTGGGGGTTTGTGTGGAGGGAACAGTTCCCAGTTTGGGAAGGTGGGATAAGGATAACAAACTCCAAGCTGAGCAAGCACAAACTGTGCTCTAAGAAGAGAGGACTCTCACTCTTTTTTGTCTTCCCACTGTTATAGATGTGTAATGAGGTGGTTGGCTCTCACAATTAAGGGGTGAACATTATATGTATGCTAAGAGAAGTTTTGCAGATGTACAGTTGTGTTACTGTGTCCTCCCCCTTGCATTGCTATCATGGGATGGCCCTGGGCGCACAGAGGCATTTGGGGAGGGTTGGTTTGTTACTATGGTAACACCTGACCTCAAATCAAGGTGTAGGAAAGTGATCCCACCCCTGGACAGCAAGGAAGGAGTCGACTGACAAGACTTTAGGAGGAGCTAGAGGTATAAAAGGTGGGGCATCTGATGCCTCAGGTTTTAGCTTTTATATTTTTCAGATCCTGTTCTGCTTTAGTGTGTTAGTCTAGGTTTCATATTAGGGGATGGTGAGCTCTCTGCACAGAGTAGGGAGACAAAACAATTCCTGCTCTGGCTGGGGACCAAGGACAGCCAGTCCAGGCCTCAGGCCCAAGAGCACAAACAACGTGGAATGAAGAGAGAAAAACAAGAAGGATGGGACATCATGGATAAAGCTGTAATTGGACAGTTAGCTCCAATATGCAAATGGACCAAAACTTATAAAAGTGAGAGACCCCGTGCCCTGGTTGTCCATTTTTGTGGCCATTTTGGGTTGCACTGCCCAAGGTGGATCCATTGAGGCCTCTTAATAAATCCCTACTTTATTCTTTAGCTCTGTCTAGTCTCTGTTCTAGGTCAGCCTTCACAAGACATCACATCCATTTTGTAGATGAGCACATGGTGCTTTATTCCATGCTCTCACTGCTGTCATTTTTCCTTATTCAGTCCTTTTGTTGTATTTTTGTTAAGGTCTAATAAACCTTTGAAATTTTAAAAGTGAGCATTGTTTCTCACACCACTGCCTGATGTCATGGCTGGGAAATGTGTTTCTCTTGATGCCCCCCACTCATTCTGACTTCTTCCTTCCTTTGGCTGCTTCTGTGGAAATATCTGGTGAGAGTTCCATTTTCTCAGGCTCCTTGGTAGGGTAAATGTTGCAGCTTTTTGATACTTAGCAAGGGAAGAGTTTCCTAGGTGCAGTGCAATCCCATGCACAGCATTCAGTCAGAAACCTTCAGTTTCTTCAAATAAATGAAATATGTGAAAAAAAACTTATTTGATATTGAATGAAGCTCCTCCAAGCTGAATCTGAAAATCACAGCTAACTGAAAATGGCAGAAAAAAGGCATTTGTTCTCTCTAGAGATGAGGGCAAATGATATGGATCAGCAGAAAAAAATCTTTTGAAATGAGTTTATTGGAAGGAATAAGATCAGCTGCTGTAATGTTCTCTGTGTTGCAAACCTGCTATTGCAGCTCAGGCTGTTCCCATTGCAGCAAATCATTCTTGACAGGACTGGAACTGCTTGCCCAGCAGAGCTCCATACAGCAGGATCTCTGTAATTCAGCTTCCACCAGCATTTCTGGGTCTAACCCATCTTCAGGGCCCTATAACTCAGCTTTTAGATCTTCATTTGTTGCTTGCAATGTGCTGTGCTGTGATTCAACATTTGTCCAAACATCTTGATGTGAAACTGTGCTCTCCTAATGGTGGAGCCCTGTTCAGATCAGAGCTGTGTAGAGTTCTATATTTATATATTTGTATTTATTCCAGAGGCCTGTGGCCATGTGGACTCCTTGTAGACTGTCCTTGCATCTGAACACCAGTAGCCAACACATATTTTTGAGTTCACTAAGAGACTTATTCCTGCAGGATGAAGTAGTTGTGCTGTGCTCAGAGGAGGACAGGAAAATCACAGAAGGCCTCTGAACCTGGTGACTGAGAACATCAGAGGTGGGTAGAAATTAAAAAAAATATAGTCTTAGTTATACAAGAAAAACAGGGTGAGAGTTGGTTATTTATTGTGGTTTGAAAAAGGCTGATTTGGGCAGCTGCACTAAAGGTCTGATGTGAGTACTACAAATGGCTAAGATAAACATAATTCTTAGAGGCAGAATCAGAGGAGTGAACAGGCACTGAAACTTGGATCCCTTGACTAAAAGTAAATATTTTTCAATCCCATACAGAGCCACATGAGGTGTGTTGTTCATATGTTTAGCATTTCATAAAAATAACACTTTATTTCCCACCAGTGTTTTCTGCTGTAAATACTCTTTGTGGCTATGTCATGGATTATAAATGCCTAAGACAGTAATTTTAACTTCCAGATGTGTGTTTGACTGCCTTGTTTTAACACTCCCTGATGTGAAGCGTTACCCCTCACCCTTGGTCACAGGGACCTGTGAGGTGCTGCAGGTTCTCTGTTAATTGCAGTGGAATAATGCTGTACATGCCATGCAGAGCTGTAAATATGGGCAGGGGAGCATGTCTTACTTACAGATTTTTGTAGATCTTTTGCAAAATTCTCTTGTGCCTGGAAATTGCTTTAAAATGATGAGTGGTACTAAAAATTTCATCTGTAAAATGAGTAAATGTAAGAGAAATTCCTTATTCAGGATGCATTGGTGTGTGTTAACAAAGCCTTGCAGTGTGTCTGTGTGGTTCCTGTGGCACAGGAGGGGAAGGGCCGTTTCAGAAGGGAATCCCACTTTGAAGACTTGATGTGAAAAAGCAAAAATTGGCCTCCATGATGTACCTGAGATGGGAAGGAAGTCTGTGTCCCAGTGAGGGTACAGGCCCTGAGCTCTGCTCTTGCCAGCAGGCTTCCTTAGTGCATGGTGTTCATAGGGCCTAATTGCCTCCTAAAATACCAAAGGTGACCAGCTTGGCATAGTCAGTTTGGTCACCAGTTCTGCCAGATCCCCTCTCCTGGAAGGCTGTGTGTGCTTCCACTGCCCTCAGGAGGGACTGATGTGACAGCAGAGGGGTCACACACAGCCCTGCCCAAGTGCTTGGCTCGGGGTGGGTGGCAGCAGCTCTCTGGTCACAGAAACACAACTTCCCCAGGCATTGTTCTGGGAAAGGCTGTCAGAAGAGCAGAGAAAAGAATGAGAAACAATTCTTATCTCAACACCTGGTGTTGTGCACATGTGGAATGTGTTATGGAGATTTGTTTACCAAAGGGTGGCTTCTTAATTAGCCAGTGGTGATGGGTTTTGATTGAAGGACCAGTTAGGTCCAGGTGTATTGTAACTGCCTATAGAAGCAATAGGTTTCTTAATAATGATAAATAATAAAGGGATTGATCAGCCTTCTGTGAATCATGGAGTCAATGCTGATTGTTACCTGGCCAGGGGCCTGCTGTGACAACTGTGCACAAAAATCCAGAAATGGTGATGAAATCCAAGAAGCCCAATTCTGATTAGGGTTAATGCTTAATCACCTATTTATAGGAAGGAATTAATTGTGGAGATGGTTTTACCAGGATTGAAGAGAATCACTAATGTTTCCAGCTAACTCAAAGCTCTTCCAGTGAAGGAAGAAGAGGGGCTGGCTGTTCTTTCATGGCCCTTCAGGGAGGGTTTAATGCTTTGCACCTCCTCCAAGTGATTTCTCTGCCTGGCTTGAGCAGCAGTTTTGCCAGATCCAGGCAGGCCCTGAGGGGCAGATCTGAGGCTCTTCAAGTTGGGATTTCTCAGGCTGCTGACAGTGGGCACTGCCAAGTAAACAGAGTGACAAAATGGTTTTTTTTGCCAGCATGCCACCTGGCATTTCTGACTGCCCAGTGTTTATCCCTTGGCTTTCCAGGTGTGTTCCTTGGTGCCAGCTTTTCCCCACAGTTGAGTTTTGTGGTGGATCCCTGCTAGCCTGGCTCCTGCTGATGCTGGCTCTTGCTGTTGAGTTCTAGCAGGACTGGCCATGGCCATCTGAGCCTTGTCCTGGCTGCACTGGTCACAAAGGCTGTGGCTTTTGCTGCTCTGGGTCCTCACCTGGCTGCAATTGCAGAGCTCAGGTCATTCCCAGGCTCGGAATTCCACAGAGAGCAGGGCCCTGCTTGTGTCTGCAAGGGCAAATTGCTGCAGGAGTGGGAGCCCACCCAGCCCCAGAGCTGGAGCAGCCAGCAGTGACATTTGGGCACTTTCAGTGTCCATGTGGATGGCTCTTTTCCAGCTGGTGATACACAGGAGAGCTTCTTGTCCTCCCCAGCTGTGTCACACACCCACATCATCCATCATTATCCATCCTCCCTCCTGCTCCAGCAGGAATTCCTCAGCCAGCAAGGCTGTGCTCCAAGGCATGGCAAAGCCCAGCTGCAGGGAGTGTGTGCAGAGAACCTGCCCTTGGTGGCCTTGGAGCAAGCTCAGGCTGCCAGCAGGACCTGCTGGCCAGGCTGGAGGTGTCACCTGTGCTGTCACTGTGCCAGGACAGCAGCTCTGGGGGGACCCTCACTGCTGGCAGCTGCTCCTTTGGAGAGGGGACCTGGCAGGGTGGGATCTGGGCAGGGTGGGAGCTGGGCAGGGTGGGAGCTGGTCAGGGTGGGAGCTGGGCAGGGTGGGATCTGGCAGGGTGGGATCTGGCAGGGTGGGAGCTGGGCAGGGTGGGAGCTGGGCAGGGTGCTGGTCACCAGGCCCTGGACACTCTGTGGGGGCAGGATGGGATCTGTGGGGCAGCAGAGGTGTGGGCTGAGCAGGCTGAGGTGGCTCAGCTGCTGTGAGCAATGGGGCAGCTGTGTCCCTCCAGGCTGGCTCTGCTCACAGGGAATTTGCTACTGTGTACAGCAGAATTTTTGGATCAGAGGGAGAAATAACATTTTAAATTCACCTGCTGCTGTTTCTCTTTCCTCCTCCCTTTGCATCCTGCTTGCAGTCCAGGGCTGTTTGGGACATGTTGTCAGTGTGCACAAACACTTAATTTGTCACCTTTGTCCTTATCTTAGCCCAGTGAAATGTCACAAACAGATCTTAGGCTGACCTGGGTGTTTGCTGTTGTTCTTTGTGGCTGACCAGCTGCAGTTGGTCCTGATGATCTGCAGGTGATGTGGATCCCAAAGGCAGAGCCAGCCTCTCCCACTGTGCTCTCTCTTGGCAGAGCTGCTGGATCTGCAGGAATCTGTGCAGAGGAGGGGCAGGAGAGAGGATGGAGGCTGATTGACTTGCTGAACTGGATCCACTTGCAAGAAGTCTTTGATTTGCAGGCAGTTACTAATCTGTAATTGTGTGACAGGATTTCTGTGAATGCTTCCAACTTTTAGGTGATCACTGAAAGGTTCCTGGTACATTTTTGTTACTGGTTTGTTTCTGTGGCTACTTGGGAAAGTTTTGCTGCATGGTTATAACATAGAAATAATTAATGAATTGTAACTAGTGGATAAGGTGTGTGCTTGTAAACAAATGTTCTCATTCATGGCAAAACAGAACCAAGAGTCACTGAAGATAAAAATTATTTGGTGTTGCTTCAGAAAATCCTGTTCAGTAGTTGTAGTTTGGTTTGGAAAGAGAATGCTCTAGAGAAATGGGGTCGGACATCCTATTTCCAAATCACCCAAACCAGAGTGCAGTGTCTTGTGACAAAGCAGCAGGATTTGGTGCTGACTCCTCCTGGCAAACAGGCCAACGTGCCCCAGGGAGGATGGTCTGGATTGAGGCTGATTGAAGGAGGCATCTGGAGATGGCATCCTCCTCCCCTGAGCCCTTCCTTGCCCTCCATGCCCTCCAGAACTGCTGCCTGAACGAATCACTGCCTTTTCCTGCAGAAATCCAAGCCTTGCAGCCTCCCTGGCTTCCACAAATGTCTGGGAATTCTTGTGGAGTCAGCGCTAAAGAATGAATGGATGGAATGACCTTTGGGGCATCACTGATTTCACTGACCATGGTCGGTGTGAGGTGGCACACAGGGGAGGGGAGTGGGCAGCAGTGGGAATGCAGCAGGCATCCATGGGGGATCCATGAGGGCTCCACTGGGGATTCCTGAGGGGTCCACCAGGGATCCATGGGGGATCCATTGGGAATCCATGGGGGATACCTTGGGAATCCATGGGGGATTTATTGTGAATCCATGGGGATTCCATCAGAAATCCATGGGGGATTTATCATGAATCTATCAGGATTCCATCAGGAATCCATGGGGATCCATGGGGATTCCATCAGGAATCCATTGGGAATCCATGGGGAATCCATTGGGAATCCATGGGGGATCCATTGCGATCCATGGGAGATACATTGGAAATCCATGGGGGATTTATTGTGAATCCATGGGGATTCCATCAGAAATCCATGGGGGATTTATTGTGAATCCATGGGGATTCCATCAGAAATCCATGGGGGATTTATTGTGAATCCATGGGGATTCCATCAGAAATCCATCGGGAATCCATGGGGGTTTTATCGTGTATCCATGGGGATTCCATTAGGGATCCATGGGGATTCCATGGGGGATCCATGGGGAATCCATGGGGGATCCATGGGGATTCCATGGGGGATCCATCGTGAATCAATGCGGGATCCATGGGGGATTCATCAGGAATCCATCAGGAATCCATCAGGAATCCATGGGGGATTTATCATGAATCCATGGGGATTCCATCAGGAATCCATCGTGAATCCATCGGGAATCCATGGGGGTTTTATTGTTTATCCATGAGGATTCCATTCAGGAATCCATGGGGGATCCATGGGGGATCCATCGTGAATCAATGCGGGATCCATGGGGGATCCATCAGGAATCCATTGGGGATCCATGGGAGATCCATCGGGCATCCATCGGAATCCATTGGGATCCATGGGGATTCCATGGGGGATCCATCGCGAATCAATGCGGGATCCATGGGGGATCCACCAGGAATCCATTGGGGATCCATGGGAGATCCATCGGGCATCCATCGGGATCCATCGGGATCCATGGGGATTCCATGGGGGATCCATCGGGCAGCCCCAGCGCGGCCGTGCCCAGCGCTGCCCTCGGGCACCACCTGGCGGCCGCCGGCGGTCACTGCAGCCCGCGCTGCTGCGGCGGGGCCGCGGATCGGGTCGGGATAAAACAGGAAAAAGGGAAAAGGGAAAAAGGGAATAAAGGGCAGTGTGCGGGGGGCAGGGATAAAGAATAGAGAGCAGTGTCCCGGGAGCAGAGATACGGGATTAAAGGCAGGGTCCCGGGTCCGAGGGCAGGGACACGGGACAGAGGGCAGTGTCCTGATGCTGAGAGCAGGACATGGGGAACAGGGAGTGTCCTGGGGCCGGGATCGGGATCACCGGATAAAGAGCAGTGTATCGGTGCTGAGAGCAGGGACAAGGCTCAGGTTCCCTGAAGTGCCAGGGGTTCCACACATCAGTGCTGTGGGACACACCAAGTGCAGCTCAGGCCTTTGACATTTTGGGGTTTGCTCTGAATTTTAGGGGGGAGAGGCAAGAGGGAAGCCCGGACAGCTGTTCAGAAAAGCCATTTTTGAACGCTGGAGCTGGGAATTGTGTTTCAGGCTCTTTGCAGTGCCCAGTACAGGGCAGTTCGTGTTTCGGGCTCCATGTGCAGGTCAGTTCGTGTTCAGGCTCTTTGCAGTGTCCCATTGCAGGGCAGTTCGTGTTTCAGGCTCTTTGCAGCGCCCATTGCAGGGCAGTTCATGTTTCAGGCTCTTTGAAGTGTCCCAGTGCAGGGCAGTTCATGTTTCAGGCTCTTTGCAGCGCCCATTGCAGGGCAGTTCATGTTTAGGCTCTTTGCAGTGTCCCAGTGCAGGTCAGTTCATGTTTCAGGCTCTTTGCAGTGTCCCAGTGCAGGGCAGTTCGTGTTTAGGCTCTTTGCAGTGTCCCAGTGCAGGGCAGTTCGTGTTTAGGCTCTTTGCAGTGCCCAGTGCAGGGCAGTTCATGTTTCAGGCTCTCTGTGCAGGTCAGGGCAGTTCGTGTTTAGGCTCTTTGCAGTGCCCAGTGCAGGGCAGTTCGTGTTTCATGCTCTCTGTGCAGTGCAGGGCAGTTCATGTTTCAGGCTCCCTGTGCAGGGCAGGTCAGTTCATGTTTCAGGCTCTTTGCAGTGTCCCAGTGCAGGGCAGTTCATGTTTCAGGCTCTCTGTGCAGGGCAGGGCAGTTCATGTTTCAGGCTCTTTGCAGTGTCCCAGTGCAGGGCAGTTCATGTTTCAGGCTCTTTGCAGTGCCCAGTGCAGGTCAGTTCATGTTTCAGGCTCTTTGCAGTGCCCAGTGAAGGGCAGTTCATGTTTCAGGCTCTTTGCAGTGCCCAGTGCAGGGCAGTTCATGTTTCAGGCTCTTTGCAGTGTCCCAGTGCAGGGCAGTTCGTGTTTCATGCTCTCTGTGCAGTGCAGGGCAGTTCATGTTTCAGGCTCTTTGCAGTGTCCCAGTGCAGGGCAGTTCATGTTTCAGGCTCTTTGCAGTGCCTATTGCAGGTCAGTTCATGTTTCAGGCTCTTTGCAGTGTCCCAGTGCAGGGCAGTTCATGTTTCAGGCTCTTTGCAGTGCCCAGTGCAGGGCAGTTCGTGGTGCCAGCGCTGTCCCCATCCGTGGCGCAGAGCAGAGGGGGCTCCTGGGGCTGCCTTTGGCCCTCCCCTTGTGGGGATGCTCTGCTTTGGAGCAGCATTGCAGGCCAGGCTTTGGGCTCCTGGGGCTGCCACCAGAGCTCCTGGGACCATTTGCAGCCCAGCTGTTTCTGACCTCTTGGCAAACCTCACTGGGGTTGTATTTGCTGGATGTGTCTGCCCAGGAGCTCTGTCCTGCTTTGTTCTGGTGCCTTCACCCAGAGCTCTGGTTTTCCTTTTTTAATGAGGAATTAAAGAATTGCAGAAATTTCTGACTGATTGTGGCATTGATGAAGGGGTTAACTGGAAGATTTGAGGCAGTCTTGAGGGGAAGCAGGTGGGACAGCTCCTCACTGAGGATAAGTGGAAGGAACTGCTGGTTTTCCCTTTTCCTTTAGGTCAGGCAGGAACAAAGTCAGGAAGGTGAGAGAGGTCAGCAAAGATCTGTGCATGATTATTGCTCATAAAAGCATTTTTCTGGTATTGTTTTATTTTCCTTATTTTCTGATGCAGCCTGAAAGAATGTCTTTGGTGTTTTGTTTTCTGTTGTGTTTTTTCTATGGACAAGATTCAATCTAAATCTTCCACTGTGATCTGATCAGACTCTTATTCATTTCCTGGTAGGACTTCATGACTTGTGGTACACTAAGATTGTGAAATTGGAAGATTTCAATGAAAAAGATATCACCTTGGTGATGTATTTAATCCCAGAAAGTTTGTGAAGAGTTTTATTTCTTACTCTCTCAAACTTGAAACATTTGTTAAAAAAAAAAGGGAGAATAGGTCAGAAAGGATGGTGATTATTTATTTTAGTCCTAACCCCACATGAAATATAATGAGTGTAACTATTAGTTCTGGCCAAATAAGAGAGTACATCACCATATTTACTGCCACCAGAGCATTTTCCCTGCATGTGACATATGCTAGGGAGTGAAAAGATGTAAAATAAATGTATAGAGGTGGATCTGTACCCTGAACCCTGAGCTCCAGAAAGCAGGGAGGCTTTGCAGGCAGCCCTGGCAGGGTGACAACTCCTGGGCAGGGCAGGGGTCACTGCCAGCCTGGCTGGGCCCTCCTGGGGCTCTCCCAAGCCCTTGGGGCTGAAAGGAGGAAAGGAAGAATGCACTTGAAGAAAAAGAGCTCAGAAATGGTTATTTGATTTTCCTCTGGTAACCAATCCTTCTGTTTTCATTGGGTTTGCTGTTGCAGCAGCACTGGACTGCAATAGGATAATAAATCATAGAATTGTTCTTTCTTTCTTTCTCTGACTGGTGTAAATTTGCCTTGATAAGGGGACCTTGGCTCACCTGCCCTACCTGGGATGTGCCACTGTGTGCCAGGTGTTCACATTCAAACAGCTTTTCATGGCTGCTTTGATACATATCAAGGATTCTCATCACAAGCCATTGCTTCATAAAAAGTTCTAATGGGGTGGGAGTAAAAAACCCTTTATTAAATGGCATGAACTTCTGGATCTGAATGTAATAAAATAATAATTTATGATATATTTTTAGGGATAAGAGATTAAAGTGCATATTAATTAAATGAATAATGAAAACCTTTGTGAGATTCTCTCCCACAAGTTGTAAGTAGCTGTTTAATCAAATTCTTTCTATGGAAAAATGCATTTCATTATAAGATAATTAGCACATCTATTGTGTTTTTAATACAACTTGTGCTAAAGTGTGTTTGATCTGGTGTTTGCTCATGGCAATTAGCAGTGAAGGAATTGAACTTTTTTGCTTTATTCCGGGCTCTGTAAATTATAAGTGCCCTATCTGGGGAAAATGGATGTGATCTTTTGTAAAGCCCTAGATTAATCTTGGGAATATACTGGGGTAGTCATTAGCAGCAGCAAAAAGAGAAGGTGGGGAGCTGTTGTGCCTAAAGCTGCAAATTTAGGGGTGATTTTAATTTCTAGCACCGATGTGTTGTGTCTGTCCTGAGGAAGCTGGAGGGTCTTCTGTGCCCCAGAGTGTTCTGCACAGGTTCAGGTTCTGTACAGGTTCAGGTTCTGCACAGGTTCTGCAGAGGTTCTGTTCAGGTTCTGCACAGGTCCAGGTTCTGCACAGGTTCTGCACAGGTTCAGGTTCTGCACAGGTTCAGGTTCTGTACAGGTTCTGTTCAGGTTCTGCAGAGGTTCTGTTCAGGTTCTGCACAGGTTCTGTTCAGGTTCTGCAGAGGTTCTGTTCAGGTTCTGCACAGGTTCAGGTTCTGCAGAGGTTCTGCACAGGTTCTGCACAGGTTCTGTTCTGGTTCTGCACAGGTTCTGCACAGGTTCTGCAGAGGTTCCGCTCAGGTTCTGCACAGGTTCTGTTCAGGTTCTGCACAGGTTCTGCACAGGTTCAGGTTCTGCTCAGGTTCAGGTTCTGCACAGGTTCTGTTCAGGTTCTGCACAGGTTCAGGTTCTGCAGAGGTTCTGTTCAGGTTCTGCACAGGTTCTGCACAGGTTCTGCTCAGGTTCTGCACAGGTTCTGCACAGGTTCTGCACAGGTTCTGTTCAGGTTTTGCTCAGGTTCAGGTTCTGCAGAAGTTCTGTTCAGGTTCTGCACAGGTTCTGTTCAGGTTCTGCACAGGTTCTGTTCAGGTTCTGCTCAGGTTCAGGTTCTGCAGAGGTTCTGTTCAGGTTCTGCACAGGTTCTGCACAGGTTCAGGTTCTGCACAGGTTCTGTTCAGGTTCAGGTTCTGCAGAGGTTCTGTTCAGGTTCTGCACAGGTTCTGTTCAGGTTCTGCTCAGGTTCTGCACAGGTTCTGCTCAGGTTCAGGTTCTGCAGAGGTTCTGTTCAGGTTCTGCTCAGGTTCTGCACAGGTTCTGCACAGGATCTGCAGAGGTTCTGCTCAGGTTCTGCAGAGGTTCTGTTCAGGTTCTGCTCAGGTTCTGCACCCTGCTGCAGTCTGGGGCAGCAGGACAGGGAGGGGGCCGGGCAGGCTCGGCCCCGTTGATCCCGGTCCCGAATCCCCTGGGGCTGCCCTGCTCCGGGGCTGTGTCAGCCGCTCACACGGGGCAGGAGAGCAGGGCAGGGGCTCGGGGCGGCTCCTGGCCACGCTGATTCCGGGCTGCTGGCACCCCAAAGCTCTGCTGGGGCTGGGATGGGGCCTGCAGGGTCCCACAGGTCCAGCCTGCCCTGCTGGGGCTGTTCTGTGCCAGCAGCTGTGCCAGGAGAGGGGGAAAATGCCTCTACAGAGAGGGCTTGGGTGAGCTGGTGCCTAGGCTGGGCTCCCTTGGGGGGTGTTCATGGCTGGGCTCACTGTGGCACAAACCCTGATGTTGTCTGCTGAGTGGAGCTCGTTAATGCACAGAAAACCCAAACTTGAGATTGGCTTTTATGTAGTAAAAAAACAACATAATACAGTACAGGAGTATAAAAAGAAAATGTCCAGTGCAAACATCATATACATTGGAAATGGATACAGTGTTCCTTAAAATAACTTTTAAAAAAAAATCAGACTTAAAACCAGCAATCCCAAGTAACAGAATCTGGCTGATACCTACCAAAGTACTTGATCTACTGCACTAAATAATTTCCTAACTAACTTTACCTGCTGATAGCCAATACCACAGGTACTGACAAAACCCTTAAACTGTAAGTGTTATTAGTTAGCATTCTTTATAATACACAAATATGTGGAACCCCTAGAGCAATACTGCTGGCTGGATAAAACAAAACACAATGAGCCCATTCAAAATAAAACCAAGGCAGTCACCCCAAAATGTACTTTTTAAAAACAAAGGATAGGTTCTAAGGCTGATTTGCCCAATGGACAGAATTCTCCTCAGTTTTCCTTTAGTTCATATTTGAAAATTTGAGTGATTACATTGTTGATGTTGTATTAATGTCCAGCCAAGTATTGCATTGGACTTTTTACAGCAGTGAGGAGCAGTGTGAGACCATGATTGTGCATTGTTATTTCCTGCCAAGGAAACCTTTCAGGGGAAGGGAATGTGAATAGTGTGAATTGGAGATGATGTGAACAAGTAAAAAGCAAATTTGTGAGGTTCCACTATACTTGTTTAAGGAAAAAAAAAAAAGGATTTAGTATTATTTGGTTAGCTACCAGATTTAAAGAATCAAATCAACTAAACTAATACATACAGCTCCAGCATAGACCCTGCACAGTGGAGGATCTGTGTAGTAGGGCTCTGTTCCTGTTGGAGGCAACAGGACTCTGCAGTGCTGGAAGCCAGAGACAGGCCGTGGTCCCAAGGGACCCGCTTTTCCCAAAAGGTGTTTGGCTGGGTCCCTTCCAGTGTGGGAAGTTTCATTCTGGTCATTCTGTGGCTCTTCACAGGTGGAAGCTGAGCACAGTCCCTTTCCAGAGACATGGTGGCTGCAGCTCCAAACCTGCCTTACATTTGTGGTGCTTTTAAGCAGCCCAGTGTGTTGGTGTGTAGCATCTTGGTATGGGAGTCTACAGTATTTTCCTAGGTGGAAAAAACTCCTTTTACAGTACCTGCTTAGAAAAAAAGCACAACAGTTTCACAGTAATGAGGCCCTTCTTTTTTTGTCCCTGAAAAAATGCTATTGCTTTAATAATATTGAATAAACCCCCTATTCAACCTCTTTAGAAATCTAGAGAGACCTGTATTTCCATCTAGAGAGATTTACAGTGTTGGAGTCTTGACATTCCCCTGATCTCTACATTTCCTGCCCTGCAGGACATGTTCCATTGAGTAACACTGAGATCCTATTTACAGAGAGAAAAAACAATTTTGCTGCTAGCTAGAGCAAATTCTAGCATGCCAGAAATGTGCCTGAAATTGTCATCAGGCTGTTAAAAATGACAGATGAAACCAGATTGTGTGTCTAAAAATCCTGTCTAATTTTATCTTGAGTAACTCGTAGATGTAGTAGAAAACTATAAAGCAAAAATAATTAATAGAAGGGAAATAAGGAAAAAACAATGCTTCTTTTTGAAAGTGATGGAATAATTTCTAATACTAAGTGATAGACCATATGTTCCTCCTCTCTTCTGCTGGGTGAGCATAAGTGTGGAATATCAATAAAGATGTTGCAAGAGGGGCAGGCAAAGCAGCCAGCTGGAGATCCAGGGGGGCTCAAGCATCCATTCCCAATGGCACTGAGCTCTCTGTCCCAGTGGAGGGTGACCTTGGATGCATGTGGATGGAAACAATACAGGAGGAGAGGATTGAGGGAGAAACTGGGGACAAAACCTGGAGAAGTGGGGAAGAGGGGGCGAGGAGGTGTGTTCTGGAAGACTTGAGCAGATCAGTGAGCAGGAATTTTGGGGCAAAAAATGATTGTTAGTGAGGACAGTAGGGCTGGGGGAAGTTAATATAGGTGATCTCTGTGTGTCTTTTTAATGCTACTGCAGGTTTTTTCCATGCCTGTTTGAAATCCTTGAGGGAAGAGCTGTGAGTTCCTCTTTGGCCACTGGCAGTCTCTGGTGTCTATCTGTAGCAAGAGGGAGAAAACTCATGGCTAGTTTGAGCTTAATACACAAAATCTTCACTTGGTTCTGATCCATACAGCTCAGCTAACATCTTGAACCTGGGTCCCCAGTCGTTGAGAAAGTCATAGTCAATGTCTGAGTCTGAGGAGCCCGAGCCCAGGGAGCTGAGGGACTCCGCGATGGACTCGGCGCCTTCGTAGCCGTAGATGTGCAGGGTGTCGTAGGGCAGCAAATCCCTGTCATTGTCAGCCTCATCCTTCTTCACCTCAATCATCATCTCCATGCCCCCAGCTCCAGGGGTGATGTTCCCAGGAGGTTTCTGGACCTGTGCATAGGGAGAGGGAGCGGGCTCTGCCTTGAGGCCGTTCTTGCGGACGGAGTTGAGCACGGACACGTCGTAGCTGGTGGTGTCCATCTCACCGCCGCCCTCCTCGTCGTAGGTCACCAGCTGCTCGTGGATCTCTGCCACGCTCCTCCCCAGCCCACTCAGGTCCTTCTTGTGCCTCCTTCTCAGCAGAATCAGCAACGCAATCACTGCAAAGGAAGCTTAGATGAGCGCGTGTGAATAGAGAAGTAAGGCACTAAAACAAATTGCATTTAAGATATGGAACGTAGTCTGAAGTTTTTGGGTTTTTTTTTAAGTGTTTTTTTAACATATATTTATTTAAAAAATTTATATTTAAGGATTTGTTGAAGGAGTTCAGTCTGGACAGAGATTGTTCCCCTGACTCTTGAGCTGGAATCACAAGTACAAGTGCATGGTGTCACAAGGTCATTGAATCAACACCTGCCTTGAACTCTTAATGCCAAGCATCAGATGCTGCTTATGTGGTACTTGTAAAACAGGCCAGTTCTCAGGCAAGGAAAAGGTGCTCAGCCTTCTCTGATAGATTTCAAATGCAGCAAACAGGTACTGGTCTGCTGATTTGTTATAAATGTATTTATGTTCACTGTACTGCTTCAAGGGTTTCCAGACTAGTTCCTGCCATAGGAACCAGGAATCCTGTTGTTATTGCCCCAGCCCAAATTTCCTGTTTTATAGCTGTGTATGAGGCTGGTACCAGTAAATCAAGTATATTATACATGTGTGCAATAGCCTGTCTAGAGGAGTGAGCAGCTTTGCAGCTGAAGCTGTTCAAACAGGCCAGAGAGGAAGAGCACATGAGATGAATCAAATAGGTACAGCATTCCTGGCTTTGTGACCATTTCATAGCCACACAGCTTTTGTAGATCTCAGCTAAAGAAAGAACAAAACATCCTCACACTGTGCTGCAGAGAACATTCCAAAAGTCAGATACTCACCAATGATTGTGAAGATGCAGATAAAAATTGCCACCAGTGCTTGTATGCTGACTCCAACCTGCTTTGCCCTCTCCTCACAGAAGGTGAAGTTGCCTTTCTCGTTGCACTTGCAGACACTGATGAGCAGGGTGTTTGTGCTGGTGAGGTCAGGGTCACCATTGTCTGAGATGAGCACAGGCAGGTAGTGGAATTTGGCAAGTTCCCGATTGAACTGCCCGTATTTGACAGTGATGTTAGCCGTGTTGTCTGGAAGAAGAAAGGACACCCCATTAGGTGATAATCGCCACCAGATTGTCCTCACACATTACCAGTCAGCCTCTTCCCCTTAGACAGTGCCAGCCTTTTGGGAACCCAGTGAAACTTTGGTTTCATCAAACATACTTTTTTTTTAGTATGTTGAGCCTTTTAAAATAGAGTAACTTAGCTCAGCTAGACCAGCCACAGGTCAGTGCTGCAGCTTTTGTTCCCTGAGCCCTGGGGTCCTGCTCTGGCAGCTGAGGAAGGCATTGCAGGGATACACTACCATAGTTCTCAATCAGGGAGAAGTTGCTGTCTTCTGTGGCCAGCGAGTATCTGAAGAAGCCTCTGGGAGATGTTTCATCTTGTCAACAGCTGAAATCCTGACAATCACCTGCAAGGATGGAAGAGGTCACAGTTTTCAGTGTACATGGCCTCCAGTGATAAAGCATGTGGGGTGTTTGAGCTGGGCTGTGTGTCCTGTGTAACCCTTCAGTTTCAGGGCAGGACACAGACACCTCAGGATGCTCCTTTTCAAGTTTTTTCAGTTTCAGTTTTTTCTTTGTGGGTCTTCAAAAAGACCAGTTTTTCCTCTTCAAATTGTGTCGAATGAAAGCATGAAAAAAGCCTCATTTTTAAAGACAGATGGCTTGTTGAAGTGTCTAAGATGGTGTCTTCTGAAGTCCTCAGCCTACTCTGAGGTGTGACTGTCATTCCTGGAATGCCTTTGAGACTGACATGCCTGAAGGACATGCTTGGATTTTGAAATCTTCAACCTGATGTACATTAGATATATAAAATACAAAAAATTTGTCTGGTTATATCCCAAAGGTATTTTATAAATTAAACTAAAGGTGAAATTAATACCTTGTGTGTTCTATCAGATAGTTCAGGCAGTGGAACTGTCCTGGTTCTGGCCAGGAAAGAGTTAATTTTTTTCCAGTAGCTGGGAGGGAGCACAGTGGTTTTTCTTGAGCACCTCAAGTAATTTCTGGGAGAGGAAAGGGACTCTCTTCCTGGAGAAGGAACTCCTTCTGTCTGAGCAGGTGTGGTGGAGGGAGTGGTGGGATAATGCTGGTGCTGAGCCAGAGGGAGCATGTTGGGTGGTGTGGCTGCTCTGCACTCTCTCTATTTTTTTCTATATGTATATTTCTGTTATTTGTATTGTTGCTATTACTGTTCATTTTCTTATCTCATTGCTGTTTCCAGTAAGTTGTTCTTATCTCAGCCCATGATCTTTCCCTTTTGTGCCTCCAGTTCTCTTCTCCATCTTAAATACACTAAACTGGTACCTCCCCTAAGCCTTGACTCAAATTGTCTTAATCAAACAAATATTACAGTATGGGCTGAACACTTGTGTCTGAGACCAAACATATAAATCCAAAATACCAACACTGTGCCAAGTAGTAACAATTTGGATGTGCAGATCCGTGCACTCTGTGACTACAAAATAACGTTCCATGCAGCAATGTTTCTCTTACTAGTTTGAAATGGTTTCCTCCTCAGTATCACATTCAAGCATCTGTGTGATAGAACTGAGTTGCTGATTCCTGCTGTGCAAAGCTTGACTGTCCTTCATGGCTCAGCTGTCAATACACAGATGTGAGAGCCTGGGGGAGAGGAGCCGTGCAGCCCATGTGTGCAAGCAGATAAAAGTCAATATTCCAACAGTGCAATATCCTCAAGAGATATTCCTGATGTTTTGGAAATCAGTGAAATAATCGGGTGTTTTGGCATGGAAACTGAGACTCACTTTTATTAAAAGACATCTTTTATTTGAGCTGACAAGCAGTAATTCAGGTTTCAGGGAAATGCTCTCCCTGTCTCACCTTTCCAGGTGCAGCATTTTCACACACTCGGGGTTCCTCAGGAGAAACAAGCTCTGGAGCATTGTCATTGACATCATCCACGATGACGTGCACGTGGGCATGGGACTCTCTGTCAGAAAGGCGGCCTGGAATGACAGCAGGGCACAGCTCACAGCCCAGAGTCCCCACACCACCCCTCGTGCCTCCTTCTGTGCCTCCCACATAATGAACATTTTCTAGCTCCATCATAACTGAAACTTTCCCTGTGAGATTTAGATATTTTCCTAAAACCTCTTGTAGTGGTTAAATCATCAAGGATTTTTCAGGAGGAAAATGACAGTAGATTATGGCTTTCCTGGTTCTTCCCACTGCATGCTGATGGACTGAGCATTGTTCTCTGGCACTAAAGCAGCAGGCACAGAACATGTCTATATTGTGAAATATCAAACCAAGCTGGGACTGGCCTGCCCCACTCCCTGGAGCTGAGCAAAGCCAGGGGTCAAATCTTAAAATGATGTCTGACCTATTTGTAGGGACTTGTTTGATTGGGAAGATGATGATGCAAACCCTGAAGCACTCCTTTCATTCCTGGCTCAGCAGGAACACGCTGTCAGGTTGTGCCTTTCCTTTTTGACAGCCCTGCTGGAAAGGTGTACCCGGGTTTCTTTCAGACTGGGAAATGGGTGGCACTCACCATCTTCAAGGATCTCCACAGCTGCCACAGTGATGTTGTATGAGGAGCTGAATTCTCTGTCCAGAGGCTTGGGAAGTTGAATAACTCCGGTATTGGATACCCTGATGTAGTCTCCATTAGGATTTGCTCTACGCTGAATATATCTGGATTTTGTTTAAAACAATATATGTCAATGCATAGCTGGTAATGCTGTGTTTCATTTCATTTCTTCTCAGAGGAAGGTCAGAGATTTCTTGTGTGACAAATTACATTAATATCTTGAACAGGAGGGCTGACAATATTGCCCTAAAACTATGCAAGCTCTGAGAGTGAAATACATCTGT
This sequence comes from Molothrus ater, assembly GCF_012460135.2. Taxonomy (NCBI): domain Eukaryota; kingdom Metazoa; phylum Chordata; class Aves; order Passeriformes; family Icteridae; genus Molothrus; species Molothrus ater. The sequence continues at coordinate 1,298,275 of NC_050489.2, read as the reverse complement.
GGGAAGAGTTTCTGTATTATTGTAATTTGCTCTTTCAGAAGTCTATTTTCTTCTCTAAACATATGATTGAGAGAGCTCTTGCAATAAAAAAAAAAATAACAATAAATTATAACCATGGAAAAATATCCAAGTTTATATTTTTTTCCCTAAATGTGCAAATGTTTTATCAGTAAGTCCATGTGGTAATGACATGGGTAGATGAAATTTATGTTCAACTTTTGGTGAGCATATATATCCATGGCTGCAGTGCTGGAAAAATTAAATTGGATTATCTTTTGTTTTGTTTGGCAGGCAGATTCTAAAAACATAGGGCCAAAGTCTGGGTTCTTTGTCAAATTCTTGGTGCTCTTAATGGATTCTGCACTTTCAAGTAGAATTGCTAAAGCTGGTGTTGTCTTACCTGATTTTCCGTTTAGCTGCGTCGGGGTCCTCGGCGTGAACTGAGCCGAGAGTTTTCACCTCTGCGTGGTTTTCCCTCACCTTGAACTCGTAGGGGAGTCTCCTGAAGACAGGGGGCTCATCCACGTCCGTCACCTCGATGACGACGCTCGCGACGCTCCGGGGATTGCCGGGCTTGAAGTGCCGCAGGTTCACGGTGGGGTCAGTGGCCTCGATGCTAAACCTGTACTCTGACACTGCTTCGAAGTCCAGGGGCTAAAAACAAAAAGACAGTTACAGATATTCTTTCACTGGTGATGTCTAAGCAAACTTTCCACTGGCTCTCTGTGCAGTTTTAAGATCTGTGCTTTCATTCATGTTTGGCAATGTTACCAAATTTTATCTTGGCTGGACCCATGGGAGAGCATTTCCCAGCTGAACTTCTCTATCATAGCGTGGCTCAAGGTACCTCTGCTGTGGGACAGATTCATCCAGTAGTTTAAGTTCAGCAAAATAATGTTCTTTCGTTCTATAAAAATTGTCTTTTTATAATGCTGTAACCACCAAACTTGGTGAGCTCCTGTCCCCCAAAGGCTGGGGAAGAGATTCTCCTCTTGGCTGTGCTTTGTGTTCTGAAGACACTCAAGGCAGACTGCAGATCTGCACTGGCTGACAGCTGAGGCATTCAGTGAGAAATGACATCCTCGTCCCTGTTTTTCCAGTTGCCTGAGACTAAAAAAGGAATCACACAATGGGAGGAAGGCCAGGAGCTTGGGCAGTAAGAAATGATCCTTTCAAAGTTTCCTTTGTTCTACCACCTGAGATTCTCACAGCAGTTATGGTGACTCTTGTTTTCCTTTTTGGGCAGACATTGCAAGGGGAAGTGATGGGACTTATCCAGCAGCTGACATTTTATCTCACATGGCTGTGTATTTAAAATTATGATGTGTGCACAGCCAAAATCACATTGGAAACAGGGTGAACTTTGCCCACTGTGTGCTGGAGGAAAAGCTGGTTCCAAATCCCTCAGGGAGGGTGTGTGGGGTCTGTGACTGCTCCTCCTCTGGGCAGGCACTGCATTCCCCAGCTCCTGGGAAGCTGGGGAAGAGCTGCACCTGGTGAAGGAGAGCTGCTCATACCCAGTGTGACCACAGCCAAGGATTTTACTGCCAGTCTTGAAATCCTTGGTACTGTTTTTCCTGAAAGTTTTCTCTTCTTAATGACATTTCTAGTCTTAGCAGTTACAGAGAGGCATTTGGAAGGGAAAAACACATTCCTGTCGATCTGAGGATTACAGGAGCTGATTTATAGTCCTTTCTCCTCTTTTTTTTTAAGCAGCAAGTCAATGAAATCAATGAAGTCTTGGTTTGGCAATGCTCTGCAGCAGTCCCTCGGTACAAATCATGTGGGTTTCAGAATTTAAAAAAACAAAGAACAGACCCTAATAAAGGCTTTGGAGAGTCTTAAAGACATAAGAAATTAGTGGGGAAGCTCTTTAAATAAAGCTTTTTCCTCACCCTGAGGAAAGCGAGGGATCTGTGGCTCGAATTGGAGCAAATGCCAAACTGCAAAGAGACTTTAGAAAGGAGATCACATTTTCTGCTTTGGTTTCAGGTGGGCTTCAGAAGGGAAGGATTCTTTGACTTGGCCATTTGGTTCAACTCTTAAATCACTGTTTCTTTGAAGCATCCAACCGCCTGAAGTTTGAGAGGAACCCAAAGCACCTAACCTAAATATCTGACACAGCCCCCACTGCCCTCTGCAGTAATTCTGGAGTTTTTCAGGTCTGGAGGTTGAAAAGGACTTGAAATCACCAGCTCTTCTTCATCCAGAGCTCAGAGAGCTGGTGCTCAGGATCAATATATTTCATGCTGACTTTCATGTGTTTCTGTTTTTTCCTGCTGCTAGTCCTAAACCAAAAATATCACTTGTTACACATGGAAAACCACAAGAATCATCTTTGTTATGGGGAAAAGTACCTTCTTCGGCCTAATGATTCCTTCATTTGTGTATGGATTTGCTACAATGTCAAAGGTGTCCCTGAACTCTCCTTGGATAAAGCTGTATCTTGTATTTCTGTGCTGTGGTTCGTCAATATCTTCTACTTTGACTCTGCCAACTTCTCCTCCTACTGAAACGTTTTCAGGAACTTTAAAGTGAAATGATGCTGTTAAAAAAAAGAGAAATACATAAGGAGTGTGTACATGGAAGTTAGGACTCAGTTAAAATTGTTCTTACTTGACAGATGCACATAAAAATATTTCATTGAGAATTTAGCATTGTATATCTCTAAGACATGTGAAAGCATAAATAATACCCCAAATTGTCAAGATCTTTAGCAAAGGGATGAAATTAATACTGATTTTTGTTTTCAGCTCTAGGTGTGCATTCCCCAGGAAAAGTTGCTCTGGCTGAAACACCGAAGAGCTTCTGAACATGTAAAGGTGTTTTGGCCATTTTTAAGGAAAGCTGAGTTGTGCAGGACCGTGAGCTGAGCTGGCTGTGCTGTGGCAGCCTTTGGCTGCAGGGTGGCTCAGGGCTGGGGGCACTCACAGTGTTTGAACTCTGGGGAGTTGTCGTTGATGTCGGACAAAGCGATGATCACCGTGGCTGTGCTGGAATCCCCAGAGAAACCCGGTGCATCTTTGGCTTGAACAACAATCTCATACGTGGATTTGGTCTCTCTGTCTAAATTAGGCTCTTTTGTATAAATCACACCTGTGAAAAAATAATATTGGATACAATTAGATTTTGCAGCACGTCCAACATCTCTTCAATTTTGGTGGCAAATTTTTATCTTTTTTTATCTCCACACATTCAGCTTTAAGTACCAATCTTACAGTGGTATTTTTCAAGAAATGTTAGAAATTTTTCTTCGAGATGGAAGGTTTAGGAGAGCTTGTGCAGAATATTCCTTTTAATGGATCTTTAACCTTTTTACCTGCTTTCTTTGCTCTAGTGTGGTTACAAGAGATACGGACATTGGTTTTAAAACTGGGAAATTTAAGCAAGGAAGTTTAGGAAAGCAAATGATTATTGATTACTGAATGCTGCTTTGGAATTTGTGTATTCCCTTTTCATGTTTGGTCACTGGAACAGTATCTATGCTAAACTGAAAACATGAACTCAGCTCCTGGTTAATCTTTCCAAAGGTGGGAAAAAATGATCTTTATCTCCTTATTGTGTTCATGGCAGCTGATATCCTGGTTTTATGAGTTCATTTCTGGATGCAGACAGTGGCATTGTGGAGTGTGAATGAAAAACCTTTTTAATCGTGTTTAAAATGATATTTTTGAATGATTATTCCTCTTTTCCAGAATGAGAAAGCCTTAAACCTGTGTTTTCTTCAAAGGGTAGGGTATAGACAAAGTGTAAGGACATTCATGTGTCTGACTTACCAGAGTCATCAATGGTGAAATATTCCCCTCCTCTGGTGACTTCGTAGGTCACGGTGGCATGACCCGACACTGTGGGGTCGTCAGCATCTACAGCTGTCACTTTGGTGACTGAGGTTCCTAGAGAAGGATTGTCAAGGTGCATATTAATATAAGTGGTGCTTGTCAAGGCCAGCTGTGAGGGGAGGTGAGTGCTGGAGGACATACCCACTGGTGACATTTCTGGGACAGAGCCATTGAACACCTTGTGTACGAACACGGGGGCGTTGTCGTTGATGTCGTACACCTTGATGATGAATCTGGAGGGGCGCTCCAGGGACCTGTTGTTTGTCCTGTCGATGATCAGGGCTGTCAGCTCATACTCAGCCTTCTTCTCCCTGTCCAGCCTCTCGAAGGCGTACACGTCCCCGCTGGTCTCCTCCACCTTGAAGATGGTGTTGGCGAATTCGCCCTCGATGATGTACTTGGCGTTCTTGTTCCTCACGCTGGATGTGATCTGGGAGCAAAGAGTCGTTCAGGGGGATAAAGCTGGGTGCAGCAGAGTGTCCTGGAGGATTCACACAGCCAGGAATTCCTCACCCCTGGGAACCCTCAGGACGTTTGCTGTCAGCTGGGACAGCACTGAGCAGCACCACAGCAGCAGCTGGGCTTGTGGGATGACACTTGCACCCTTGCACCCACACTTCCTTGCTTATACAAAACAAAGCTTTTTTTAAATCATACCTCATATTTCCTAAAGGTCTAAATTGTTCATGCAGCCAACACTTACAAATAATTAACTGCATTATGTCTGAAATAACATGAGACACCTTCAGTCTGAGTTACTTTTGTTTGCAACTTTCTGGACCTGCCAGGGTTTTTTGCTCAGTTTCACAGGATTACAGGATGAAATCTGTATTCACAGCTCCTGACATTATTCAGCATTAGCCTCTATTCCTTAGCATTTAGCAGAATTCCTGCCACAGCTGACAGCTTTCTTGTGCTCAGTCACATACAATCCCTTAATAGGCAGTTTTTAGGCTCATGGTATGATAGGAAGGTTACATTTCTACCCTGTAGATTTAAAAATTTAAGGTCATAAGCAGAGAAGAGGAATGAGCATTAATCAGTTTTAAAATATAATTTAATCCAATTCTAAATGCTTTTGCACGCTAGTTGATCTGCAGATAACATAATGATACTTCCCTTTCTATACCCTCACACATACAGGGACACTGCTAGAAGATTTAAATCCCAATTTTCCATGCACTATTTCAGTATTCTTATTTCAGCCAGCTAATTATCAAGGATTGCTGGGTTTGACCAAGTATTTCCATCCTTTTGTTACTGATGTTATTATAAATGTCACCTGTTGGGTGTTCAGGATTTGATTTATCCTGTAGTTGTCATTTACTGTTGAGCGTTGTTTGAATTTCAGTTTTCTCTTTTGAAATGTGTCATTAATATTTCCACCCCTCATTCCTTAATCATGCTTCTGGCAGCTGGGACTGCTGGAGAGCAGCTCACAACTCTGGAGATGCCACATGAGAGATAACCCCACCCTTGTCTCAAAGATGGGATAGTCTGTGCCTTCTTTCTTGATTTTTTTGTACCTATTCAGTGTAAAAAGCATAAACCTCTCAGAATGCCTTTTCTGGTGCTGAGGACAAAAGGAAAGCACTGAGTGGTGCAACATAAAATCCAGATGTGGCAGCAAACTCCTGCAGCTGTCCCTCAGCCCTGCCTCGCTGCTGCTGGCGCCTTTCTTTGAAGGGTTAATCAAGGGCTCAGTGCTGCAGGAGCCTTCAGGAGATTGTGCTGCTGAAACACCCCAGAGCTGGACAAAATGAGAGAATTACTCTCATTTAGGACAGCTCCAGGAATAGAAGCTGCTCCTCAGTCTGGGGCTGAGTTGGTCTGAAAGGAGGCAGAGATGCCCCGTGGGAGCTGAGAGGACCCTGTGGCTCTGTGCTTTCTCTGTGGTGCTTTTTGGCAGCCCAGAGCAGCCAGCAGGGCCTGTTGGACGCTGCTGGGACAGCCCTGACAGATGTGAGTGCTGCACAGGGCAGGGAACGCTCAGCTGCTTCATCTGCAGTGCCGCTGTGCATCCCTTTGAGAGGCTGCATGGGAGAACATTCCCTGGGCTTGTGCAGGGGATGATTGGCTTTTATGAGCACTGCCCTGAGGAACATGAGTTTGCAACCAGGTCAATGCTCGTGAGTATTTTTAAAAATTCTTTGCTTTCGCTTTGTGCAACAACATTTTTGATTGTGTAACGGTATTTCGAAACGTAGCACTCGTGTTTTGAGTACAAGCTGAGAGATGTAAACTGTTGGCTTTTTTTATTTGCTGATTTTTATTTTTATTTGCTGATCTCTGAGGTTCCTGAAAGAATCTTGTGCTGCCAGGAAAATCCTGACATACATCAGTCACCAGACTTCCTTCCCAACCCTGCACCTGCAGGTGATGTGGCTGTTCCTGCATTTGGAATCTCCAGACCTGCTATTCCCTTACATTTACTTGTATTTTTCAAAGGAATTAAAATTCCTATGGCACTGTTCTTCACTTACTCTTTGCCCACATTTTGAAGATTTTAACATGTTAATATGTAAGTATTAAGTCCCATTTCTATTTCCTTTTCATTTCTCCTGCCTAGACTGCAAACAAATACTGCTTTTCAAGATCCTCATTTGCTATTTTTAGTAATTGCTCACAGGTTGCTGCTTACCTTGCCAACATGGTGTGGCAAAGGTGTATCAAGCTCTTCTTGGATGTGCAATTGGTTCCATATCCAGTCTCTCTTCTGGCGTTTGTGGCTGACATCATTTGAACAAAGGTTTTGGGTCGATTTCTGACTTCTTCCATCAGCAAATGCTGGGGCCAAGAACAACGAGAAAAGTAGAATAAGGTGGCTCATCTTCTTCTGTAGCCTAGAAAGTAACATAGAAATGCAAAAATATAAATTACAACAGAATCAGAGTCAGCAGAGGGAGCACATGTGGAAGTGCAAATGGACATTCCTTCTGTCTGATCACTTTGTTTCTGTTCATTTGCCTCAGCACCAAAATTTGAAGGCTTCTTCCTTCTATAAAATAGTTTTAGCTGGATGAAAACTGTAAAAAAACAACACAAAGTATTTTAATTAAATAAAAAGTGAGCTTTGAATGCTGGTGTCAGAGGCAGCATCCCCCTGGTGACTGTCATTGCTCTGAGAGCACATTCAGGGCTGAGCTCCCCATGGTGCCCAGGGCCAGGCCAGCCTGGCACCACAGCTCAACTCCACAGGAAATGGAGTGTTCAGGCCTGACAAACCCAAATGCAGTGTTTTGACATGCCCCGAGACAAAATATGCTGTAGTCAATATGTTCCTATGGAAAAGATTGATTTAGAATAAAATCTGGGGTTTCTTTTGGTGGAAAACGTTATTAGTGTGAAATTTTCAATCAATTCCAAGTACAATACAGCAAATTATCTTTCTTTAAGGGCTCATCTATTGATTCAACTCCTTGTCTTCTGAAGCTTTTGGAGACTCACATAAAGTTCCTTTATCCCCTATTCCCTGACTTTAACATCTGCAAAATGATAATTTGTGAAATGATTTTCAGGTGAAACCAAATTTTTGCATCCTGTGTTAATATTAGCAAACTTTAGGCCTGACTTTCAAATCAGAGGAATTATTTTAATGTTATCTGATTCAAAGCTGATTCATTTTCTTCCTAAATTTCCCATTCCCAATATAAAGGACTGTCAGGGAACTTTAACACTCAAGTAATCAGACTTTAAATTGCACGTAAATGACTTTCCATTAGCTTTTAGGAGCTGTCAGCATGCACATCAAAAATAAACCCACTAATTGTGATGAGAAGTTGACATCACACAGGCTGCTGGATGTGAGATTAAATTAATATTTTCATCAGGAAGGTGCTGAGACGTTTCCAAAATTACTCTCTGGTAACCAGGCAATCAGTGTTATCCCATGGTGCAGCATCAATGTCAGTTAAAAAGATTTTATTTATCATGAAATGTTTCTCTGCTGTACTTTTCTCTCCCTCACATTGTTGTACATAACCTGAGGAATGTTCCTCCTTTGTGGCTGGGTAGGAAGTGAAGAAGGAGCCTTTGAATTTGCTTTTTGGTAGATAAGCTGTGTTTGATACAGTTTTCTGGATTCAAACAAAGCCTTTTGATTTAGCTAGTTTTTTCTATTCTATGCCCTTAGCTTGACTTTGAATATTTTTAGAAAAAATGAGTATAATTTAGTAGTTTTTCTATACTTTATTTGTGTAGATGGACATTTTACAACAGGAAACTGGAAGGCAGCGATATGATTCTGCTGTGATTGTGTAAGTCTGACTTTTATCCATAAAATTACAAAGCACAATAACCAAAGGAAGCCATTGGCCAATGCCAACCAGCACAGGCTGTAGTTTGGCCAAAGAGCAGACTGAAGTGTTTAAAGAGCCTTTTTCTCTGGTTCCTCTGCTGAGTGGAGCTCTCCTGTAGTGCTGAGCTGCTGCCTGGAAGTTTTAAAACAGAAAGTGCTGACTGAATCTCTTTACATGAATGTGCATTTCAGCTGAAATTTAGCTGCCCCTTTCACTCAGCATGTCCATCTTTGTGTTTGTAGATTTTAAGGAGGCTTCAATTCCTTTAACTCCTGATTAATGGATTCCTTGTTCATATTTGTCAACCCCCCTGGGAAGTGGATTGTTCCTTTGGCAGCAGTGTGGAGGTCCCTGGCTGCCCTCTGGCACTGCAGCTCAAACACAGACTGAGGTGGGAGAGCCTCTTGCAAAAACTGACCTCTGCTTCACCTTTGGCAACTTTGAAGCTGCTCATTTTGGGAAAATGACAGCGCACTCTGGAGCTCTTTGCTTGCTCTTCTCCAGGGACATGGGAGTGCCTTGCCCCATAGGACAGGTGACCCTGAGGACACTTTCCCCAGGACAGGCTGACCCTGAGGACACTTTCCCCAGGACAGGTGACCCTGAGCACACCTTCCCCAGGACAGGTGACCCTGAGGACACTTTCCCCAGGACAGGTGACCCTGAGCACACCTTCCCCAGGGCACCATGCCCATTTTCCACGTGGCAGCCCTTGCTGTTGTCCCTGAGTCCCTCACCATGCTCAGGAATGCCCTTCGCTGGCAGCACACACAGGGCAGTGTGGGCAGTGCTGCCATGGGGCTCACTCCTGTGGGAAGGGCACTTTCCCTGGCTGCAGCTCCTGACAAGCTGTGCTAAATGCTCTTTTCTGGCAGTGACAGTTTCCCTTCCCAGCAGCTCTCACCCAGAGTGCAGAGGCAGCAGCAGAAGGGGACATTGCCATGCCTGAGCATTCCCACGGAGCCAGCAGCAAGAACATTTCTGAGGGATAAGAGGGGTTGTTAACAGGTAGGATCAGCTTTCCCTTTTTTTTTTTTTTTCCTGTAGGGATCAGCTTTTCCTTTCTTCTGTGTCTGCTGGGCAGCAGGACTGAGGGATGGGGATCAGGTGCACCCCTGGCAGCAAGGACCCCCCAGTCTGCAGCCCGGTGGGGATGCAGGTGGATGTCTGGGATGCTGCAGAGTCCCTGCCCTGCTCTGCCCCCACAGCCCCCTTATCCCTCTGTCCCTGGCTCATTAGCCCAACAGCTCCAGCTTCTTTTAGTCTAATCAGGCACCATAAATGTTCCTGAAAGTTAGCAGGGAGTGGTTTATTCAAGCAGCTGAGTTTCTTGCCATGCTCTTAAATTTTCTTCCAGCAAATGATGAGTTCTCCCACCCATATTATTCATTTTATGTGTTGAATTATTTTAACAAATAACTCTTGGTCTGCAGGGTACTATAGACAGTTAACTGAGAAATTCTGGTATTCAAAGTGATTTGTGTGACACATGACTCATATAGTGCAGTTTCTTCTTCCCGACTGGGAGTAATTATTTAAAAATGTTGGGTGGAGATACAGACAATACTGTACTAATTAAAAGTTTGCATTTTACAGGTTGTTTTGGCAAGTAATCAACTGTAAAGGTGATGAACAGCTGATATAAATACAGTCTCCACATAATGAAAACACATTGGATGAAATATTCTTATGAACATTTGTGGGTTTTTTTTCAGCTACTTGCCTCTCACCTAGTTTACTTCTAACTCTAAAAGTGTGTATTAATCCTTATGCAAGGTTAGTGGTTTAGCTGGCAAATAAATTTGTTCTATGCTTGTATGTTAAACAAAAGTTAAATCAGTTTCTGTTCAGAGATTTTAGGACACGAGGGACAGCTGCCTCTGAAATTATTTATTTTCCTGGTCAATCATACTAAAACCTTATGCTTATCTTTGAGAATTTTTCAGCATCCAAAAAACCCCAAATGGATAAGGCAGAGTGGTGATAATGAACATTCTGAGAGAGAAATTTGCTAAAAGTGGCACGAGATATACGAATACACAAGAAATCCAACACATTTTAAAAGGGTCATGTCTGTGTTGTTGAGATAATTTGCATTACTGATTGCAAGAAAGGCTGGAAACAAAAGCTTATTTTCTCTTACTTGAATCTGAATGATTTAGATTCTTACTGGAATCTGAATGATTCCAGTAAGAATCTAAATGATTCATCTAAATGAAAATGAAAAACCCCATACAAAAAAAATTAGTTTTTCTTGGAGCAAACGGCACTGAAAAATTATTTTTCAGATGGAAAAAATATACTTTGATACACTATCTAAACACCTCTAAAATTGCTGTGCTCAATGAAGCCATGGCAGATACAGAGAGCAGAACCTGGCCTGGTCTCAGGGAATAGAATGACTCTGAATAGCCTGGCCCTACAGAATCCATTTGAACTTCAATTTCTCATCTATAGGATGGGTAAGACTAAAAGTAAATGTGTGACTGCAGCAGGACCTAAGGAACAGAAAGTAAACACACCAAACACAGGAGGGGATAAATTATCTTTTTCCATTGCAGTGCTGTAGTTTTGGTGAGCAGACAGAACATCATTCAAAGAAAATAGCCTGAGCAATACTTAATGCAGCCTCTCAGGGGCCACAGAGGGCTGTGCAAACCTGGGCTGATAAAGCTCCTCATGTCTCTGACAGCCCTGCAGGCAGATAAAAACCATTGTCTGCTCCAGAAGGGCACTGGAGCCCAGAGCACTGAGATGTGTTTGGGGTGTCCTGGCAGGGACCAGAGTGACAACGCCCTCAGGTTCTGCTGTCCCTCAGCTCAGAACTGCTGCCCATGGCTCTGCCCAGCTCCCAGGGCAGCAGCAGGACGTGTTCCCAGCTGTGCCCTCAGGTGTGACCCCACTGTGTCCCCACTGCATCCCCACTGTATCCCCACTGCATCCCCACTGTGTCCCAGCTGTATCCCCACTGTATCCCCACTGCATCCCCACTGTGTCCCCACTGTTTCCCAGCTGTGTCCCAGCTGTGTCCCCACTGTATCCCCACTGTGTCCCAGCTGTATCCCCACTGTATCCCCACTGTATCCCCACTGTATCCCCACTGTATCCCCACTGCATCCCCACTGTGTCCCCACTGTTTCCCAGCTGTGTCCCCAGCTGTATCCCCACTGTATCCCCACTGTGTCCCCACCTGTGTCCCCACTGTGTCCCCACCTGTGTCCCCACTGTGTCCCCAGCTGTATCCCCACTGTGTCCCCACTGTGTCCCCACCTGTGTCCCCACTGTGTCCCCCCTGTGTTGTTACCTCTGCTCCCGTTCCCCTCTGTGCTGCTGCTGCTGGGGCTCCTGTGGGACAGGAGCTGAGGGCACCCGGTGACAGCAGGAACTGGGGAGGTCCTCAAACCCCAGTGACACTGAGAACAGCTGCCTAAGGAAATTGTGCAGTTTTGACTCAGAGGAATCTTTTTTTTTAGTTTTTTTTAGGTTTTTTTAGGTTTTTTTTTTTTTTTTTTTGTTGGTTTGTTTGGTTTTTTTTTTCCATTTTTGGCTGTACCGTGTGGCGGGGCAGAACTCGGTGTTTCTGTGTCTGTCACATGTCCCAGCAAGGCACAGCAGTGCTCTTTCCTGGGAACACTCTGCTGCTTGTTCCTTTCCACGTTCTTGAGCTGATTTCAGCAGTGCCTGACTACCTGGGGCTGAGTTTTGATTGTCCTTGTGTCGATTCTGTGCATGTGAGAAGTGATTTCCACTGATGATTAAACAGCCTGGAATGCAAATGCCTGCCTGGAACTGGTTCTAAAATGCCATTTTGTATGCAATGATGGTACCTTGAAGTAAACAGCCACTGTGATGACTAAACAATCTGGAGTGCAAATGCCTGCCTGAAAACTGATTGGAAAAATGACATTTTCTACTTGGGATAGTACCTTTGAATGAACAGACACTTGAGCAATATCTTAAGCAAACTTGTTTCTTTAAAAATATCAGTGTTGTGAGAGCACTCGTGCTGCATTTGGCGCTGCTCAGTTCTTGGTGTTGGCTCTGCAGCAGGGTATAAACACAGGTGAGGACATAATTCAGCACTTCTCCTTTGGGCTCCTCATGTTTTCTTTCCAGGCAAAAGGAGAACTAATTCTAATCTGAAATGGCTTTGTGATTTGAGCTTCAAGTTTCTGGTAGGCCTGGGGGGAATTTATTAATGATTGTTTTTCCCTGTCTGTTCACCAGAAAGTTTCTCCTGGATGATGCAAAATACAACTTCACCTCATTGGGTGGATGGAGTCCTCAGCTAAGACAGATTTCTCTTTTGGAAATGAAGAAATTTGACTATAAAAGACCTGTAAATATTTGCTTTGTATACATTGAATGTTTATTGTCTTGGTGGACAGCAGGCAGTCAAATTGTGCTCCAAGTCTTTCTGTTAGCTCAAATACAGAACTGGGAAGAAAATGAGGGAGGCAAGACCCTGGTTTGGTGGGTTTTTTCAACTTTTTCCTCTTATTTTTATCCTCCTTTTCTTTTTTCTTTTTCTTTTCTTTTTCTTTTCAAAGAAGCAAAGCCACTCTCCAAGTTAGTGAGCGACAGCCCCAAAGATGGGTGAGCAGCAAAAATGGATCTTCCCAGGAGCCCTTCCAGAGATGCCTGACAGCCCTGCCTGCATTCAGTGAGTGACCTGCTGGTCCAAAGTGCTGCAGGGAATCCTGAGAGGAGGCAGAGTGAGAGCTGAGGATCAGAAATGCATGGTCCAGGAAGATTTTGGTGGTAAACAGAAAGAGTGAGGAGGAAGATCCCTTTTGTTCCTTGCTGATAAATCTGAGTGAGTTGGGAGGGTCCTGCCAGACAGTGAAGCACCAAGGCCCAAAATCTCAAAGGTGCAAGGATTTTTAACCTCTGCTGGTTTCTCTCAATTTCTAGCTAACTTTGTCTTAATATGCATTTTCTTAAAATTAAAACTTTCATTAAAAACTTTCAAAAGCATATTTTGCAGTTTTTTGAGAGAAAAATGCTGTCTGTGCTCCTGTCTGATTTGTATCTGATAAAGAATGGAAACAATTATTTATTGAATGTGTGTTTCTGGTGTAGGTCCAGATTCAGTTTCCTGTTCACAAACACACATTTGCTTGGCTTAGATCTTGATTTCCTTTACATAACACCTGCACAGCTCAGAGTCAGCTCTGAAATTGGCTTCTGTTAGAATTCAAGAAAACCTCAAAGAATCTCTGTTCCTGGGGATATTTGGGAGAGATGGGCTGATAGATTGTGCCTGCTTGTCCTGCATTGTTTTGGTACCTGTAGCCTTTTGTGGATAGTGTTAATTTAAATATGTCTGGGGATCTGAAACTCTTCTGTTTGTGGAAATGGATCCCTTACATGATCTAATAAAAGAAGACCTGGAGAATCTGTACAAAATTGTGCAACTTCCACATAGGTCAAGAAAATCTAGGACTTATCTTTCTGTGTTATGTCAAAAATCTTACCCAGGAAAATGAGCCACCCCACAGGGGCTGCTCCTCCAGGTCACGTGCACAAGCTTTGATTCCTATTCTCATTTTGAATCAAATAATTTTCCTGTCAATCTGTAGTAATCTGGTTTTTAGCTGAGTTTCTTTCTTGTAAACCTGGTAACTGAGAAGCAAATTAAATATATGTTAATGTTTCAGTTACTGGACTGTTCATGGACCTTAAGGAGGGACTATTTTTGGACTGGATAAATTAATAATTCTTGAATGACTTCTATTATTGAACAGTGCTCTCTTGAACTGAGGGTTGTTTGCTGTGGATGACAGATGTGATGGAGATAAAACAATGCTTTGGAGTCATTAAAATGAGCAGTGACAGTACAGATTTCCTTCTCATCAGATTGGTGATGCAGCTAATTGTTGTTTTAGGGAATGACTGTTTTTCTGTGACCATCCTGGTATGTCCAGCAAGAAATCCCATCTTGGTAAATCTGCTGACCTTGTGGCCAGAAGAGAAGCAGAGGTGAGGGTGTGTCAGAGGCACACTCAGTCTGAGGGGAGCTTTAGCAACTCACAGCCTTCCTCACTCCCCACTCCAGGCAGGTCTGTCTCCTGCAGGGGCAGAATCCCTGCTTTGCTCATTGTCCATGATCATGTTGGATGTCAGCACAGAAGCTGTAGAGACACTTGAGAGCTGATGAGAACCAGTTTGAAAGGGAGCACATACAAAGCATGAAGCACTGAAATGTTCTGGGGCTGCTTGAGGCTTCTGACTCTTTCTCCTATAGTCACATAATGCTTTACTTTCCCTGAAGTATTCCCAAAATGGATTAGAGTCCTTTAAAGAAGTGGTATTGTCCAGTCTGCCCATGCACAAAGCCTTTTACTTCATTACAAATATGTCACAAGGGGTAAAATGTGCTTAAGCACAGTGCCCAGTATAAGCACAGTTGCTGAAATATTTGTGATTAAATTATTAAACCAATTTTTGATTTTGTTTCATAGCAAATAAAAACATTATCATAAACAGAAAATTTTGGCTTTCCCTCAGTTGTTGACAGCATTAATCCCATGGAGTTTAAGCTCCCAACCTACTCTGCTGTAGCTTTTTACAGCCTCTGGTCCCTGGGAGCAGGTTTGTGAGGGCTGAGTGAGAGCAGGGGTGTTCTGGTGTTAGGGGATGTGCTCAAACCCACAGGCAGAGTCTGGGGCTTGGCACAGAATGTTCTCACCTCATCATCACTGTCACTCACATTCTGTGCTCTCTGGCTTAGAGCATTCCATTTATCACAATCAGAAATCCCACAATACCTATGACTGCTCTGATTTATTTACTTGGCAGATGTTGCAAGGGTGAAACAAACAATCAAATGACAGAAAATTTGCTCTTGGCCGCATGTCTTGTGGTGACAGTTGTCAAGTGCTTTTGAAGCCAGAGCCATTGTGGGGGTTAACTCTGGGTTAAGTGCAGCCCTTCTGCTCTGAAGTGAGCTGATAAGATGGGTGGGATCACCCTGCATGCATAGTTTGGAACTGCAGACATTTCCCCCTCTGAATTCCTCCTCCAAGATAAAGAGGAAGATACCTCCCATCTGGATGAATTATTGATAAAGGCAGATGTTGAAAACAGTGATGAAGTGCCAGTGTTGCAGACAGGCAAAGAACTCATTCCCTCCCTTGCATCCCAGAGCAGATTCCAGGGGTGCTCAGGTTTACTCCCCCTGGGCAGGGGCTCCAGGCTCACTGACACATTTCCCTGGCTGTAGATCCAGTTCTTCCCTTGCTTCCTCTGAGCCAATTTCCTCTCGCTCATCCCAAACTGAGGTGGCTCAGTGGGATGAAGGTGGAGGAGTCTCCCTGAGCCCCCCTCATCCCCAGCATCCCCCCTCTGATGCTGTTTGATTTTGGGGGAGCAGGAGGACAAGAGAATCTCCAAAAATTATTTGCTCATTCCAGTGCAGAAATGGAATAGTTTGGGCATCTTGGAGGTGTTTGTGATCACTGCAAAGATTTCTCCAGCCTCTCTGACCAGCTTTGCTCCCTACATTAATGGTGTGCACCTTTCAGACTGGCTCTGCTTTGGTGCTTCCCCTGCTTGGCTCAGCTCTACAGAGCTTGGCTGAAGCTGCCACTGGGTGTTCCAGAGTTTGGCCAAGCTGAAAGAATACAAGGTACAAATAAGAATAATGTATTGAAGAGCTTTCTCCATTTCCCCTTTGCTTCCACATAAATCCTTAATATCAGAGAGGCCTCCTAGCAGAGATCTCCAGCTGAGCCTCCCTCATTAAGGAAAAGTCCCTCTCCTTTGAGGAACCACTTGCAATAAATACGATGCTTTAGAAAGTACAATGTAGCTGCGTTAAGAGCAGGCAAGATTTTTTTCCCCTGTTTTTCTTTAACAAAAGCTCAGGAGCAGGAGTAGCTGTGTGGCACAGGAGCATCGTCCCCAGGTCCATAAGTGACATTCACTGCCCTAATCTGTAGCAGAGAAACCCTGCTCAGCTGCCTGTGTGTGCTCATTCCTTTGTCCAGAGTGTTCTCTGGGGTAGCTGAATGCATCAGTATTTCCTCTGAAAATTAGCATTGTGGCAGATAAAGAAAGCATGCACATATACATAAATCTCTTGTTTTCTGTCTGGGCAAGAGGCCGAAAAAACAGGGTGTGTCTGGATAGATTTTGTTTAGTGTTCTGTATTTTTCTCCCTTTTTAGAATGTCTCATTCAAATGTCAGTTCATTCTTCTCAATTTCCTGTCCTTATCCAGCAGATCCAGCAGATTGTAGACCAGGCTTAATTAACTTTGAGACCTTTTATGTCCATCCCTATAGTTACAGTCCTTTCCTGGAACACTTCCATTGTATTATCTCCATGTGTTATGAGATGATGCAAATGATATTTTTACTGCTTTTGGGAATTTACAATGAGTCTTCCAATAGTTTTAGTTACAGCTTAGCTCTTGTCAGGAAAATCCCATCTTTAAATCAAAATAAAGCTAGGGCAGCAAATTTCCTCTTTAATGTGCTGATAAAGGAAAGCTGGAGAGCCTGAAAATACAGGCCCCAGACACAGGGAAGCTTAAAGAGGTGAGGAAAGCTGTTGTAAGTTGTGTGACTCTCTTCTGTGTGGATTTGTTTCTATGTGGGAGTGGTTATGATTTAACAGAGATTTTTCTTAAGCTGAGGTGGAACTTTTCAGAGGCTGTGTAAGTGGAACATTTATTTCTGCCACAGCTCACGTTCTGATCACAGCCACTGGAAAGCCCTTCTGGAGTGAATAAACCCTTTCTCCTCATCTGAAGAAGCTGCAGGTCAGTCCAAATTTGGCAGGTGATGCAGCTCATCACTTTACAGCAGGGAAAAGAGAAAATATATTCCACAGAGAAATGTGTCCCTTCCTTCCTGTTTGGGACTGAAGTAATGTCCAAGTGCAGCTCAGTAATTCAGGATCTGTTCTAATCCTAAGCTTTTAGCAAAGCTGCTGCTGGCAAACCCAGGGTGCAAAGCAAAGGTGTTTGTGAGATGGGGCTGCAGAGGATGGAGCTCTGGGATAGCTCTGTCCCTGTGGAGTTCCCATTTCTCTCTTTGTAAAATGAACCCCCAGCAAAAAGCATTCCAGCTCTCTGCCCTCCCTTGTTCATTTGTGTGCTGGGTAAGGTCTGAATGGAACTAAAATGTGCCATCATTGTTTAAGCTTTAATGAGAGCCTAACCCCCCAAATTACCAGCACTGAGCAAGCAGCCAATATACACAAATCCATTGTAGCTTTGGGCTCCTAGAGGGGGTGTTGAAAACTCTGATACATTATTATTGATATTGATTGCTTGGCCTAATCCTGACATAGAATCACAGAATTGTTAAAGTTGGAAAAGGCCTTTAAGCTCACCAAGTCACAAGTAAACTGATTCTCTTGCAGACCATTTATATCTGAAGGATAATGACAGCAAAAGCCAGAAAGAGAAAACAATGAATGAATTCAGGTCTAGGGCTGGAGGTAGAGGCAGGGACCATCCCATAACAGAATGGAGAAGCCAACTAAAGCCCTGTGCCAGGGGGATTCTGCTGAGGGAGCTGAGCCCATCCCAGGAGCCTTTCCCATCAATGGCAGGATTTCCTATCACTGGCAGGACAGCAGCAGCAGCCCTTGGTCTCCTCAGGCCAGACCCTGGAAGGAGGCTTTGTGCTCCTTGAGGGTTCCCAGGGCACAGATTCACAGCAGATAGCATCACCAAAGGAAGGGGAACAGGAAGACTGGAGCTACCAGAGCATGGATTAGAAACGTGGACAAAGGCAGGAGAAGGAATTTGGTGGAAGTGGAATTTCCCTTCCCACTGTCCTGCACAATGAGGCCAAGGGCCCTGTGTGCTGCAAGAGCCCCCTGGCCCTGCTGAGCTCTGCCAGGGGTCAGGGACACCCTGCAGGTGGGGCTGGGAGGGGGGGATGCAGGGAAAGGACAAAGGCAGAGGTGCCACTGCTGCTTTGTGCCTTTGTAACAGATCTGGCACAAACAGAGGCCTCTGCTGCCTCGAGCTGTGCCACAGGATGCTGGGGAAAGTGCACAGGAACAGAAGGGGACAATAAAAGTGACCTCTTTGGGTTTTGAAAATGAGGAATTGAAAACATTTTTGCCTTTTTGTCTACCTCTAACTACAATGGTGCTCTGTAAGTCCTTGCAGTTCAGGTAGCAATGCTGGGGCAGAAGAACACTCTTTTCTCTCTGCTGCTGCTCTTTGGGAAGGTACCTGTGCCAATTCCCTAGTTTGTGCTGGCCTTTCTTTAAAATATCTGTCATTTTTCACTATAACTTCTGGACTTTTGTGGCTAATACGTGATAAAGGTTTCAAATGCAGCTGCTAATCTATTGTAAGAGTTTTACTCTCACACAAAAATACTTGTCTGGAGAAAAGTCTTCCAGAGTCTGCTCACCTCCTGACCCCTGGTCTATTCTCAGAGCACCAAAACTGGAGTGTAGGCAGTGCCATGGAGGGATAGGTTTCCCTTGTGCCCTTCTCCTGTCTTTGCCAGCCCTGGAAATCCCAGGTCTTGAGCTCCTCCAGGTCCTGTGAATGGGAGGGCTGGGCCCCAAATCCCCCTGCCTGCCCAACAGATGTGTGCAGCAGCACAGGCAGAGATCATGGCACAAACAGCTTCCCTTCCAGGAGATGACAGAACTTAACATATTCAGCAAAAGCTTGTATTCAAAATACAGCCAGTTCTATTCTTATTGACAGATCTGAAATTCTGATGCAGATGAGTGAAAATCAAATGAAAGGGGCTAATTTGTATTCCTGCACTCAAGAACTGCAAACAGCTTCTTCACAATTTATTATTGATTTTTCATATTCCAAGGCCAGGCTCGCTGCAGCATTCAGGAGGTGCAGTGCTGAGGGGTGTGGTGAGGGAATTCATTCTGTGCAGCCTCTGGGGTAGCTCAGGTGGAGCCCTGGGGATGGTGGGAGCCCCAGCAGAGGGCACAGGGAGCTGAGGCAGCAGGAGTCCAGGGCTCAGCAGGCACAGCCAGGCTTGGGCACCCTTGGACTGGGAGGGGATAAAGCCCTGGGGTTCCTTGGCTGGGATCCCTCCTGGAGGCAGCAGCTGGGGCTGTTCTGTGCTCCTGCATGGGAATAAATGGCTTTATGGAATGAGACTGCCCTGGCAGAGCTGGGCTGGGGCTGGGAAGGAATCCTGCTCTGGCACAGGGTGTGTGGTGGGTGCTGTTGGGTCCTGGAGCTGGGGAGGGGCTGCAGCCCCAGCAGGGACAGCCTGGGGTGGCAGTGGGGCTGCCTGGGTCCCTCCTGGAGCACTGTCCTGGAGTGGTGGCAGTGCCTTCATCTCCAAACCGTGCCTGCATTTTGCACAGGTTTGTCCCCAGCATTTCTTGGTGAGACCCCTGGTTTGCAGGGGTCCCTGGAAGCTCCTCAGCAGCACAGCTGGTGGCTCCTGGCCGTGACAGGGACACCAGTGCTGGGTTTCTGTGTTTGCTACACCTGCACGGCCCTGGGCAGAGCAGAGCCCTGAGGGGAAGCCCACAAAAGCCTTTTATCATGGCCCAAAGGAGTGCCCAGCTCTGCTGCCCAGGCTCTGCTCTCCTGCAGCTCCCCAGGGCCTGTGGGAGCTGCTCTGGTGAGCGTGAGCTGGGCACCTCTGTGCCAGCCAAGCTCCAACAATCCCTGTCTGCTGTGCTCAGGGGAGCAGGGGAAAGCACTCACCCCAGAACTCGGAGGGGTTTCAGTTTGTAAACTCACAAGGATAACAAGGGAAACCCATTTGTAAAAAAAAAAATAAAAGAAAAAGACACCAAAGTAATTTCATACCCAACAAATTCCTCACAAAGGGAAGCTCTTATTTTCTTCTTGGCACTAACATTGGAACCTCTGAATTAAACTTGTAGAATCTGAGCAAAACCTGCAACTATGATGGAAATGCAATGAAGATTCCTTACAGAAAGCTCAGCTGCCAGAAATCATCAGTTATCTTGATTATGTGAACCTTTGCTCTTTTAAAAAACAAAAATTATTTTCTGGCCTGATTTAAGCCTGTAGTTCTGTAGACACATATCCGGACAAGAAAAGAGAGTTTTATGAAATTTTTTTCTATTTTGAGTTGGAAATATTAATTGAATTAATTAATTTATGGAGGGACGGTGAAGTCCTTTTTTCCACCAGTGCTGTAAATCAGAGCAGTTTCTGAGCCATGCCCTGTGATTTTTACCTCTATCCTGTTTTTAGAGCAGTTTCCTCAGCAAGGCAGGATGTGAGGCAAAGCTGGCAGCAGAGCTGTTAACTCTGCCCTGCCTGTGTGCTCCACATCTTGTGAGCTGCACCTTGCTCAGGGACTCAATTTCAGTTTTTAAAAATGCTTAAAGAACACTCTTATGGTCTTCTGTTAAAGAGCAGAGCTTTGGGAAATGCTTCCTCTTGCATTGCAGTGCAGCTGTAGCAGTCTGAAAAATAACCCAGGTTTGTGGCTTTGTGGGCAAAGCAGGAATGATTTTTTAATTGAGTTTATGCTTTGCTTTCAAATTAATTTGTTTTATTACTTGTAAATTCCCATTTTTCTCTCTAGCGCACTGTACCATTCTAAGGCTTTCCTATGCTAAATGCATCCTGTGTCCTTTTCTCCTGTGGGTCACCCTTTGTTTAAGGATAAAACAGCTCCTGGAGATACCAGAGATAAATTTCAAGTCAGCATTTCTGTGATTTGTTTCTGGTATATGGGTTGTTGTTACCAGGCACCAATTAACCTAAGATGAGAAGCTTTTGTAAATCTTTGGAGCATCCTTGCTATTGTCTAATATATTTTCCTGCATGAACATCTATAATACTGTGTGCTTTTACAAATGCTGATCTAATGATTTATATTCACAGGAGGCAGGGACACATTGATTAACTCTACCTTTGTTAACTGCAGAAACAGCCAGCTGGGAATGGTTTTGGGAGCTAAGAATGGAAGAGATTTTCTCACAGAAATTCATCTTCTTCCGTATTTCTTTTCCTTGCATCTCTTTCCTTCTTTAATCTTTATTACAGTGTGACAGCCAGCATGGTGAGGAGCTGTGCACACTGACAGTCCCACTATTGCAGAATGGATTTCTTACAGAAAAACCACTATCACTTCATCTCTTATGCATAAATGCTTTGTCTCTGCAAGCTGCACAGCGAGCTTGTTAGTTCAGGGACCTGCTACACCTGCTCTAGGACAAGATAAAAGCCTTTTCAAACAACTTTTTCTGTCGAGCCACTGCTCATAAAATAACCCATCAGAAAAAAGATGGGTCTTTTTGAACCACTGAGATCAAGGAACCTGGAATAAGAATTGCTGGTCTTTTAGAACAAGGTCTGTAAAACCTGGCACTCCAGAGTTAGGGTGTTCAAGTACCTGGGACACTTTAAACTTGGGAATTAGGAGACCACATCTGCATCTGGGTTTGCATAAACTCCCCTCTCAGTTTTAAACAGATATGCCAGAGCTGGCCAGAGCACACTGTGGCTGTCGCCTCTTGGCCCTGGGCACAGGAAAGCCACCCACCTTACAGACAGACCCCAAATCCACTTCAATAAAACATTTGCATCAAATCCCAGCCCAGTGCACCTCTGCTCACTGCAAGCAGCCCTGGAGCTGCACCTGTCCACACCAGGAGGGAAATGCCTTCCTAAAGCCTTCACAGGTGCAATTGGCAGCACAATCTCCACCTCTTTTCCATTATGGATGAACATTGGCAACGTGATCTCAATAGTACAAAGCAATGCCCAAAACCCCATGAAATGTGTATATATATATATATTTTAAATAATCTGGGAATATTATGGTATAGCCCAACAAAGCCAGAGATTTTCCTCTTCCAGTGTCAATTGGTAACAGCTCTGCTGTTTGTACTTAACTTGGCGTGGGTGCCATCTGTGTAAGACCCAAAGGATTTGGTGGATATGTATAAAATTCATAGCCCATTTGCTGATATTTCTTAACTTATTTAAGACATTAGAAAACAATCTGGGTGGAGGTAAAAAACCCTTTGAAATGAACTTGATGGCTGAAGGACAGAAAATAACATTTGTCTCTTACCCGAGTCCAAGGTGGCCAAGCTTCATTCTGGTACCAAATCAGGCAAACTGAACCCAACAGAATCCCAAAATGTGAAGCAGAATACAAAAAATGAAAATCAAATAGAAAAATCCAGTTCTCTTTTTGTGAAGCAATACTGGGAGTGTTCAGCTCTCCAGTCTCCAAGGTTTTCCAGCTGGGAGTCAGCCTTTCCCATCCTGCATCCCGGCATCCTGTTATTGTTCCAAGCCTTAGTAACCCAGGGAGAAGAGGGAGTGGAGGAAACAAGATAAACTTAGCATTATTATTGCTCTATCTACTTATTTGTTGCTGACTCTATGAGGGAACTGAATAAAAGGAAACTGGCTCTGAGAGAAACACCAGTGTTGGTCTGTTATTTGCTGTTGTTTTAGAGAGTGTTTTAGCAGCTAGCAAATATCTGAGAGGAACTTTTGGTGACTGACACTTGATCAGCACAGACTATGCCTGCTTTGCACAAACAGGACTTTCAAAGCTGTTTGGAAGTGTCCTACCTAGAAGAATTTTTATACCTGGAAACCAAAAAGGGTAGAGCCCTCCTGTTAATGAGACTGGGCTCCTGCTAAGCTCTGCCCGTGCTGGGTGTAAAGATGAAATGTCACAGTGTTTTTCACAGGTAAAGTGAAGACCTGAGGAGCAAGGCAGTGTAGGTAGGCCTTTCAGAAGGAGAAAATGTTCATAGCATCTTGATTATGCTGAGTTCTAAGTCTGGAGACCACTCAGGGCACTCAGGAGGGGAAGCTGCAGTGTTAAACTGAGCACAAGGGTGTAGCTCTTGGCATTGTGCACTACAAATGAAAGAGGATTTTTTTCACTAAATAATGCAGAAGAAAACTGAGAAGTGCAGGGCTTACTCAAAACACACTCTTTGGAACCACTTATAATAAATGTAGGCAAATGTTCAATGTATCTTAAGTATGACTTCAATAATTTTAATTATTGAATTAAATTTTTAATATTATTCCACAGTTAAATACTCTCTTGCCCCTATTTGTCATTACAGTCCAGCACAGGTGGTGGGATTGATTTCCTGCCTTGCCAGAAGGCTGAGGTTGGTCAGATTGTCTCACTTTGTCATGGTGTACAGCAGTGAAGATGAATGGCTCCTGAAGGAATTTGTTACTTTAATTATTTTAAAAAAAGGAGACATTTTTCAAATTCTTACGCAAGGAGCTCAGAGAGTCCAGTTTCCTTGCAGGAAAATGAGCTGTTAAAGAAGCTGTGTCACTGCTGGGAGAGGAGCTGATAGGAGCTGTGCTCCACTGCTGGGAGGGGAGATGCTGATAGGGGTTTTTAGCTCTCTGGTCAGGATGCAGCTCCCTGATAACCTGGTGCCCACAGCAGACAGGGGGCCCAGATTAAGGATTTGCCCTTGCAAGTGGCTCCAGCTGCATTTCCAGCCCCTTGTGCCTCTGCTGTCCCTGTGTGGGGCTGGGACTGAGGGGACATTCAGGAAAGGAGGAGGGAAGGGACTCATCCCCCTGCTCAGAGGGAAAAGAGGAGACCCCAGGGTTCTCTCTGTGTGCCCTGAGGCCCCAGCTCAGGTTGTCAAGGTCTGTTTCAATGCCTGCTAAATTACCTTCCTATTATCTGATTTGCTTCATCTCCCCCAAAAAGTTCAAGGTAAGAAGAGAGAAAGTTTCTGAAGGACTTTTCACGTGCTCTGCTCCAGAGCTCGATAGAAAACTGAAAACCTTTTGTAAGCAGCCCTCTCCCACCAGCAGCAGAGCTGATGGTTCAGAGTGCCCTGTGCCCCCTGCTTGGTCCCACACATTTGCCCTGCTGTCCCTCTCAGGCAGTGAAAGGCCCCATGTGAAAGTTTTAAATGCTGGCAAACAGGATTTCTTGTAGATCTTAGACTTTCAGACTTTATCATTGTGGCCAAATCATAAGACTGGAACAATTCCTTGGTGGCTCATGTCTTTGCAATCCAGAGGGTAATGTTTCAAAAATATTATTAATTCACACTCAGTTCTGCTAATGAGAAAAATCCTTTGCATGATCAGACCACATTGGCAGGTATAATTACCTTTTAGTTGTGTCATTTTGGGTATGAAATATTATTTAACAATCCAGCTGGTGGAATAGAAGGCAACAGGTGAAAAATGAATTAGCAGGTACTGTCTGTGTGCCTCGTGGATGGAGATGGTGGCAGAGCAAAAGGAGTGGCAATTTTTTACTTGTCATTTCATGGTGTTTTCCTGCCTTTCCTGTCTCCAAATGACATCAGGCCCTTTTCTGTTCAGCTCTGCTGGATGAGTTTTCTTCCATGTTATATCCAGCTGCCCTGACTGGATCATTTGCTTCTTTCCAGTGCTTTTCCCACAGTTGTTCATTAGCTGCTGCTCTGGGGCTCTGTGGCACCTGGGTCAGATATGTCTGGTTCAGATCAGCATCTCTGTCTGTGAAACTCTTGAGTGCAGCCTGTGTTATTGAAATGCAGTCTGAGCAATTTGCCAGACTAGTAAAGTTTAAAATAGTCCTTCCTCTCTTGAATGATGGGGTAGAACTCAACTTTGCTTTACAGGTGCTTGTGCATAGTTTGAATTTGACATTCCTGGGAATCTGAAGTAATAACTGTCATCTTGCTGCTGCTGAGAGGAATAATGTGTTATAATGGGCAGAAACACAGCCCTCACTCAGCACATGAAATCTGCTCAGTCTGACTGTGCTCACTGTGCACAGGCACCCGGGGGGTTGGTGTAAGTTACTGGGTTGGTAAGTGCACAGAATGAATGTGAGATTAAAGCACCTTTCTTCAGAATTAGATTTCATCTGTTGCTGAGGAGGTTGATCTGGTGATCAGGAGCTCCAGGTCCTCTGCCTGCTGTGTTCCCAGCAGGGCAGGCTGACTGGTGGCTGCAGCTGGTTTCAGCTCTGTGCTGTGTTGTTTGTTCACTGTCTCATCTGATCAGTGCTCTGGAAAGTTCTCCTCAAAGAATTCGTGGAAAACATCGTTGTAGGAACAAGTTCATTGCTTTCCTAACCAGCATGAGTCCCAGCAAAGTGGATAAAGCAGCCCTGTACTTTTCACTAAGTGAGAGGTTTCCTTTTCTTCACCAGTAATTGCAGTTATGGTGAAATTCCATACGATAAATAAGCCCTTCTTGATAAGCACAATCATCAAAAGCAGAGACAGCTATTGAAACAGCTGCAACTAATAATATTTTAATTCTCATCCTTCTATCTGACTCTCACTAGGGAAGGGCTTTACCCTTGCCAGTACAGCCCAAGAATGCTTTTGTAACAGTTTATAAAAGTTAGGTTTAGTAGTCTGTCCTGCTAAACCCAAATGCTACAGGCACTGTGCAAGGGAAGCTGTGCCAAGGCTGGGAATGCAGGCACACTGTGACACTGTGCCAGGATTTTTCTGACCAGTTAGACCAGGAGATAGGGTAGGGGAGAGCAGAGGCTTTCCTTCAGTTATAAAAACAAACCCCAAATGCTAATTTCCAGCAGCACAGCTAATCAGTGCAAAATCCCTCCCATCTGAAATGTGCAATTCTATCTGATGGTTGTCTGCAGCCTCTCTGGAAGGACCATTACCTGAAGGTTAAAAAAGAACAATTCCTGCTCTGTGTGGAAGGCATAATCTCTGCAGCACGTTGTGTTATTATTTCTGGGCCTTTAATCAGGGCAGTGCAGTGTGCTCTTAGTCATTTCCACTTGGTCACTGGTTTCCTTTCTGTCACAGCCTGAGGTGTGCATCCTGGAGCCACTCTGACTCAGCTTCCTCTTGTCAGGTTTATTAAAAAAAACAATGTAGCTCTGATTTGTTTTTAATTTAAAGTGTATTGAAAAAAAAAAAACAACCACAAAACAAAACAAAAACTGCTGAGGAATTTCAGTTAAAGCTGGTGGAATTGGGTGTTTGCTGGGGAGGCATGATAGCATCTGCTGAGCTGTTTTCCAGAGCACTGTTCTGGCTGTAGCACACTCATTTCACTGCAGCAGATCTCTCCTGGAAGGGTCAGTCCCCTGCTCCTTAATGAGACCTCTGGCTTCATAAAGACTAATGACTACAGGGGTTTTTCTGAAAATGTTCAGCAGGGAATGGTCCCAAATGATGTTGTTGCCTTGTTTGGAAATGCCAGGAAAGGATAGATGGTACAGAACGCACCCATATTGCACTAACACTGTGTAACAGCCTGAGCAGGAGCCATAAAATGGAACTGTGTCAGCCCTGAACTGAAGGAAGGAATCAGGGATCCCTTTGATGTGCTCACTGAAGGCACAATCCTCAGGGGGTTGGAACAACAGGGCTGCAGGCTCACACTGGATAACACCAACCTTTACACAGGATTCCAGTGAGAAGAGCAGGTCAAGTGTAGAGATGTGAAACTGATAAAAAGTTTTCCACAAATGTTTTTGATAAACAATCTTCATTTCAGTGATTTTTTTCTTCATCTGAAGAATATTCCTGCTTTAATTGGAATGGCTCTTAAAATAGAAACCCAAACCATGGCAATCTGTTCCTAAATGAAAATTGTCACCTTCCATTTATGAACTCTGTTGTTTGGTTGTTGAAGCAGCCCAGCTTTCAGCTCTGACTGCTGGTGGAAATGGGAGGCTCATCTTTTGGTGTAGAAGAGGTTCTCTCTGCTATACAAGATCTGAAAGCAGAGGAACATCCATCCATCTTATTTTTTGGTGAAGTCTGCAGTGCAAACATTCTTCTGTCTGTGGCATTAATTTGAATTGCCCCAGAGTCAGAGTGTGCAGGGGGTGGTGTGGAGCTCCTGGGGCAGCAGGAGCTGCTGAGGTTTCCCTCTGTGAGCCCCACCTGGGGCTGCTCCAAACCCTGTGTTCATGTCCTGGCTGTGGGGGATCAGACAGAACCAGGAGTTTGATGGCCTCTTCCCTTTGCTTCCTGCACTGTTCACACAACTGTTTGTCCATCCTGGCCCTGGCTTTCCCATGGCATTCTGCCCATCCATGGCTCAGCCTGCAAGCTCCTGGCTTCAGCACTGGGGTGAGCAGGGGCAGAGGTCCCTGCACTCAGCAGTTTTGGCTCTTTGATT